>NW_027667177.1:0-472000 GCF_963924665.1 Micromys minutus | reverse complement strand
TTTTGGGGCAAAATTGCAGAAATTCCCCTAATTGTGGGGCAAAAAGGCAGAAATTCTCTATATGTTGGGTCAAAAATACAGAAATTCTCCTTATTTTGGGGCAAAAATCAGAAATTCCACTTCTTCTTCTTCTTCTTCTTCTTCTTCTTCTTCTTCTTCTTCTTCTTCTTCTTCTTCTTCTTCTTCTTCTTCTTCTTCTTCTTCTTCATCTTCTTCTTATTCCCATCATTCTCCTGAACCTTCTCGTTCTTCTTCTACTACTACTACTACTACTTCTTCTTCTTCTTCTTCCTCTTCTTCTTCTTCTTCTTCTTCTTCTTCTTCTTCTTCTTCTTCTTCTTCTTCTTCTTCTTCTTCTTCTTCTTCTTCTTCTTCTTCTTCTTCTTCTTCATCTTCTTCTTCTTCTCCTCATTCTCCTGAACCTTCTCGTTCTTCTTCTACTACTACTACTTCTTCTTCTTCTTCTCCTTCTTCCTCTTCTTCTTCTTCTTCTTCTCTTTCTTCTTCTTCTTCTTCTTCTTCTTCTTCTTCTTCTTCTTCTTCTTCTTCTTCTTCTTCTTCTTCTTCTTCTACTTCTTATTTTGGTGCAAAATTCCAGAAATTTCCTTTATTTTGGGGCGAAAATGCAGAAATTTCCCTTATTTTGGGGCAAAATTGGAGAAATTTCACATCTTTTGGGGCAAAATTGCAGAAATTTTACGTATTTCAAGGAAAAAAGGGAGAAATTTTCTGTATTTTGGGGCAAAAAAGAAAGGAATTCCTTTTGTTTAAGGGGAAAAAGACAGAAATTCCACTTATTTAGAGGCAAAAAAGCAGAAATTCCCCTTATTTTGAAGCAAAAATGAAGAAATTTTACTTTTTATGGCAAAAAGATATGCATTCTTCTTATTTTCGGGCAAAAAGGCAGAAATTCCCCGTATTTTGGAGCTAAATTGCAGAAATTCCCCTAATTGTGGGGCAAAAAGGCAGAAATTCCCTATATGTTGGGGCAAAAAGTCAGAAATTCTCCTTATTTTGGGGCAAAACTCAGAAATTCCACTTATTTTGGTGCAAAATTCCATAAATTTCCTTTATCTTGGGGTCGAAATTGCAGAAATTTCCCTTATTTTGGGGCATAATTGGAGAAATTTCACATATTTTGGGGCAAAATTGAAGAAATTTTACTTATTTCAAGGAAAAAAGGCAGAAATTTTCTTTATTTTGGGGCAAAAAAGAAAGGAATTCCTTTTGTTTTGGGGTAAAAAGACAGAAATTCAACTTATTTAGAGGCAAAAAGCAGAAATTCCTCTTATTTTGAAGCAAAAATGAAGAAATTTCCCTTTTTTATGGTAAAAAAGTATGCATTCTACTTATTTTCGGGCAAAAAAGCAGAAATTCCCCGTATTTTGTAGCAAAATTGCAGAAATTCCCCTACTTGTGGGGCAAATAGGCAGAAATTGCCTATATGTTGGGGCAAAAAGACAGAAATTCTCCTTATTTTGGAGCAAAACTCAGAAATTCCACATATTTTGGGGCAAAATTGCAGAAATTTCCCTAATTGTAGGGCAAAAAGGCAGAAATTCCATATATGTTAGGGGAAAAAGACAGAAATTCTCCTTATTTTGGAGCAAAACTCTGAAATTCCACTTATTTTGGGGCAAAATTCCAGAAATTTCTCTTATTTGGGGCAAAATTGCAGGAATTTCCCTTATTTTGGGGCAAAATTGCAGAAATTTCACTTATTTTGTGGCAAAAATGCAGAAATTCCCATTATTTTGAGGTAAAAAGGCTGAAATTCCCCTTATTTGGGGGCAAAAATGCAGAAATTTTTCATATTTTGGGGCAAAATTGCAGAAATTTCACTTACTTCAGGGTAATAAGTCAGAATTTTTCTTATTTTGAGGCAAGAAATACAGAAATTCCCATTTTTTGGGAGAAAAAGACAGAAATTCCACATATTTAGAGGCAAAAAAGCAGAAATTCCCCTTATTTTGGAGCAAAAATGAAGAAATTTCCCTTTTTTATGGCAAAAAGATATGCATTCTTCTTATTTTCAGGCAAAAAGGCAGAAATTCCCCGTATTTTGGAGCTAAATTGCAGAAATTCCCCTAATTGTGGGGCAAAAAGGCAGAAATTCCCTATATGTTGGGGCAAAAAGACAGAAATTCTCCTTATTTTAGGGCAAAACTCAGAAATTCCACTTATTTTGGGGCAAAATTCCAGAAATTTCCCTTCTCTTGAGGCAAAATTAAAGAAATTTCACTTATTTTGGGGCAATATTGCAGAAATTTGACTTATTTCAGGGAAGAAAAGCAGAAATTTTCTTATTTTGTAAAAAAAAGGCAGCAATTCCTAATATTTTGTGGCAAAAATGCAGAAATTCCCCTTATTTTGAGGTATAAAGGCTTAAATTCTTCTTATTTGGGGGCAAAAATCAGAAATTTCCCTTATTTTGGGGCAAAATTGCAGAAATTCCCCTAATTGTGGGGCAAAAAGGCAGAAATTCTCTATATGTTGGGTCAAAAATACAGAAATTCTCCTTATTTTGGGGCAAAACTCAGAAATTCCACTTATTTTGGTGCAAAATTCCAGAAATTTCCATTATTTTGGGGCGAAATTGCAGAAATTTCTCTTATTTTGGGGCAAAATTGGAGAAATTTCACATCTTTTGGGGCAAAATTGCAGAAATTTGACGTATTTCAAGGAATAAAGGCAGAAATTTTCTTTATTTTGGGGCAAAAAAGAAAGGAATTCCTTTTGTTTTAGGGGAAAAAGACAGAAATTCCACTTATTTAGAGGCAAAAAAGCAGAAATTCCCCTTATTTTGAAGCAAAAATGAAGAAATTTCCCTTTTTTATGGTAAAAAAGTATGCATTCTTCTTATTTTCGATCAAAAAGGCAGAAATTCCCCGTATTTTGTAGCAAAATTGCAGAAATTCCCCTAATTGTGGGGCAAAAATGCAGAAATTGCCTATATGTTGGGGCAAAAAGACAGAAATTCTCCTTATTTTGGAGCAAAACTCAGAAATTCCAATTATTTTGGGGCAAAATTGCAGAAATTTCCCTAATTGTGGGGCAAAAAGGCATAAATTCCCTATATGTTGGGGCAAAAAGACAGAAATTCTCCTTATTTTAGGGCAAAATTCAGAAATTCCACTTATTTTGGAGCAAAATTCCAGAAATTTCCTTTCTTTTGAGGCAAAATTGAAGAAATTTCACTTATTTTTGGGCAAAATTGCAGAAATTTGGCTTATTTCAGGGAAGAAAAGCAGAAATTTTCTTATTTTGTAAAAAAAAGGCAGTAATTCCTAATATTTTGTGGAAAAATGCAGAAATTCCCCTTATTTTGAAGTAAAAAGGCTTAAATTCTTCTTACTTGGGGGCAAAAATCAGAAATTTCCCTTATTTTGGGGCAAAATTGCAGAAATTCCCCTAATTGTGGGGCAAAAAGGCAGAAATTCTCTATATGTTGGGTCAAAAATACAGAAATTCTCCTTATTTTGGGGCAAAACTCAGAAATTCCACTTATTTTGGTGCAAAATTCCAGAAATTTCCTTTATTTTGGGGCGAAAATGCAGAAATTTCCCTTATTTTGGGGCAAAATTGGAGAAATTTCACATATTTTGGGGCAAAATTGCAGAAATTTTACTTATTTCAAGGAAAAAAGGCAGAAATTTTCTTTATTTTGGGGCAAAAAAGAAAGGAATTCCTTTTGTTTTGGGGTAAAAATACAGAAATTCAACTTATTTAGAGGCAAAAAAGCAGAAATTCCTCTTATTTTGAAGCAAAAATGAAGAAATTTCCTTTTTTTATGGTAAAAAAGTATGCATTCTTCTTATTTTCGGGCAAAAAAGCAGAAATTCCCCGTATTTTGTAGCAAAATTGCAGAAATTCCCCTACTTGTGGGGCAAAAAGGCAGAAATTGCCTATATGTTGGGGCAAAAAGACAGAAATTCTCCTTATTTTGGGGCAAAACTCAGAAATTCCACTTATTTTGCGGCAAAATTGCAGAAATTTACCTAATTGTGGGGCAAAAAGGCAGAAATTCCATATATGTTAGGGGAAAAAGACAGAAATTCTCCTTATTTTGGAGCAAAACTCTGAAATTCCACTTATTTTGGGGCAAAATTCCAGAAATTTCTCTTATTTTGGGGCAAAATTGCAGGAATTACCCTTATTTTGGGGCAAAATTGCAGAAATTTCACTTATTTTGTGGCAAAAATGCAGAAATTCCCATTATTTTGAAGTAAAAAGGCTGAAATTCCCCTTATTTGGGGGCAAAAATGCAGAAATTTTTCATATTTTGGGGCAAAATTCCAGAAATTTCACTTACTTCAGGGTAATAAGTCAGAATTTTTCTTATTTTGAGGCAAAAAATACAGAAATTCTTTTTTTTTGGGGAGAAAAAACAGAAATTCCACATATTTAGAGGCAAAAAAGCAGAAATTCCCCTTATTTTGGAGCAAAAATGAAGAAATTTCCCCTTTTTATCGCAAAAAGATATGCATTCTTCTTATTTTCAGGCAAAAAGGCAGAAATTCTCCGTATTTTGTAGCTAAATTGCAGAAATTCCCCTAATTGTGGGGCAAAAAGGCAGAAATTCCCTATATGTTGGGGCAAAAAGACAGAAATTCTCCTTATTTTAGGGCAAAACTCAGAAATTCCACTTATTTTGGGGCAAAATTCCAGAAATTTCCCTTCTTTTGAGGCAAAATTGAAGAAATTTCACTTATTTTGGGGCAATATTGCAGAAATTTGACTTATTTCAGGGAAGAAAAGCAGAAATTTTCTTATTTTGTAAAAAAAAGGCAGCAATTCCTAATATTTTGTGGCAAAAATGCAGAAATTCCCCTTATTTTGAGGTAAAAAGGCTTAAATTCTTCTTATTTGGGGGCAAAAATCAGAAATTTCCCTTATTTTGGGGCAAAATTGCAGAAATTCCCCTAATTGTGGGGCAAAAAGGCAGAAATTCTCTATATGTTGGGTCAAAAATACAGAAATTCTCCTTATTTTGGGGCAAAACTCAGAAATTCCACTTATTTTGGTGCAAAATTCCAGAAATTTCCTTTATTTTGGGGCGAAAATGCAGAAATTTCCCTTATTTTGGGGCAAAATTGGAGAAATTTCACATCTTTTGGGGCAAAATTGCAGAAATTTTACGTATTTCAAGGAAAAAAGGCAGAAATTTTCTGTATTTTGGGGCAAAAAAGAAAGGAATTCTTTTTGTTTAAGGGGAAAAAGACAGAAATTCCACTTATTTAGAGGCAAAAAAGCAGAAATTCCCCTTATTTTGAAGCAAAAATGAAGAAATTTTACTTTTTTATGGCAAAAAGTTATGCATTCTTATTTTCGGGCAAAAAGGCAGAAATTCCCCGTATTTTGGAGCTAAATTGCACAAATTCCCCTAATTGTGGGGCAAAAAGGCAGAAATTCTCTATATGTTGGGTCAAAAATACAGAAATTCTCCTTATTTTGGGGCAAAACTCAGAAATTCCACTTATTTTGGTGCAAAATTCCAGAAATTTCCATTATTTTGGGGCGAAATTGCAGAAATTTCTCTTATTTTGGGGCAAAATTGGAGAAATTTCACATCTTTTGGGGCAAAATTGCAGAAATTTGACGTATTTCAAGGAATAAAGGCAGAAATTTTCTTTATTTTGGGGCAAAAAAGAAAGGAATTCTTTTTGTTTTAGGGGAAAAAGACAGAAATTCCACTTATTTAGAGGCAAAAAAGCAGAAATTCCCCTTATTTTGAAGCAAAAATGAAGAAATTTCCCTTTTTTATGGTAAAAAAGTATGCATTCTTCTTATTTTCGATCAAAAAGGCAGAAATTCCCCGTATTTTGTAGCAAAATTGCAGAAATTCCCCTAATTGTGGGGCAAAAATGCAGAAATTGCCTATATGTTGGGGCAAAAAGACAGAAATTCTCCTTATTTTGGAGCAAAACTCAGAAATTCCAATTATTTTGGGGCAAAATTGCAGAAATTTCCCTAATTGTGGGGCAAAAAGGCAGAAATTCCCTATATGTTGGGGCAAAAAGACAGAAATTCTCCTTATTTTAGGGCAAAATTCAGAAATTCCACTTATTTTGGAGCAAAATTCCAGAAATTTCCTTTCTTTTGAGGCAAAATTGAAGAAATTTCACTTATTTTTGGGCAAAATTGCAGAAATTTGGCTTATTTCAGGGAAGAAAAGCAGAAATTTTCTTATTTTGTAAAAAAAAGGCAGTAATTCCTAATATTTTGTGGAAAAATGCAGAAATTCCCCTTATTTTGAAGTAAAAAGGCTTAAATTCTTCTTACTTGGGGGCAAAAATCAGAAATTTCCCTTATTTTGGGGCAAAATTGCAGAAATTCCCCTAATTGTGGGGCAAAAAGGCAGAAATTCTCTATATGTTGGGTCAAAAATACAGAAATTCTCCTTATTTTGGGGCAAAACTCAGAAATTCCACTTATTTTGGTGCAAAATTCCAGAAATTTCCTTTATTTTGGGGCGAAAATGCAGAAATTTCCCTTATTTTGGGGCAAAATTGGAGAAATTTCACATATTTTGGGGCAAAATTGCAGAAATTTTACTTATTTCAAGGAAAAAAGGCAGAAATTTTCTTTATTTTGGGGCAAAAAAGAAAGGAATTCCTTTTGTTTTGGGGTAAAAATACAGAAATTCAACTTATTTAGAGGCAAAAAAGCAGAAATTCCTCTTATTTTGAAGCAAAAATGAAGAAATTTCCTTTTTTTATGGTAAAAAAGTATGCATTCTTCTTATTTTCGGGCAAAAAAGCAGAAATTCCCCGTATTTTGTAGCAAAATTGCAGAAATTCCCCTACTTGTGGGGCAAAAAGGCAGAAATTGCCTATATGTTGGGGCAAAAAGACAGAAATTCTCCTTATTTTGGGGCAAAACTCAGAAATTCCACTTATTTTGCGGCAAAATTGCAGAAATTTACCTAATTGTGGGGCAAAAAGGCAGAAATTCCATATATGTTAGGGGAAAAAGACAGAAATTCTCCTTATTTTGGAGCAAAACTCTGAAATTCCACTTATTTTGGGGCAAAATTCCAGAAATTTCTCTTATTTTGGGGCAGAATTGCAGGAATTACCCTTATTTTGGGGCAAAATTGCAGAAATTTCACTTATTTTGTGGCAAAAATGCAGAAATTCCCATTATTTTGAAGTAAAAAGGCTGAAATTCCCCTTATTTGGGGGCAAAAATGCAGAAATTTTTCATATTTTGGGGCAAAATTCCAGAAATTTCACTTACTTCAGGGTAATAAGTCAGAATTTTTCTTATTTTGAGGCAAAAAATACAGAAATTCTTTTTTTTTTGGGGAGAAAAAACAGAAATTCCACATATTTAGAGGCAAAAAAGCAGAAATTCCCCTTATTTTGGAGCAAAAATGAAGAAATTTCCCCTTTTTATCGCAAAAAGATATGCATTCTTCTTATTTTCAGGCAAAAAGGCAGAAATTCTCCGTATTTTGTAGCTAAATTGCAGAAATTCCCCTAATTGTGGGGCAAAAAGGCAGAAATTCCCTATATGTTGGGGCAAAAAGACAGAAATTCTCCTTATTTTAGGGCAAAACTCAGAAATTCCACTTATTTTGGGGCAAAATTCCAGAAATTTCCCTTCTTTTGAGGCAAAATTGAAGAAATTTCACTTATTTTGGGGCAATATTGCAGAAATTTGACTTATTTCAGGGAAGAAAAGCAGAAATTTTCTTATTTTGTAAAAAAAAGGCAGCAATTCCTAATATTTTGTGGCAAAAATGCAGAAATTCCCCTTATTTTGAGGTAAAAAGGCTTAAATTCTTCTTATTTGGGGGCAAAAATCAGAAATTTCCCTTATTTTGGGGCAAAATTGCAGAAATTCCCCTAATTGTGGGGCAAAAAGGCAGAAATTCTCTATATGTTGGGTCAAAAATACAGAAATTCTCCTTATTTTGGGGCAAAACTCAGAAATTCCACTTATTTTGGTGCAAAATTCCAGAAATTTCCTTTATTTTGGGGCGAAAATGCAGAAATTTCCCTTATTTTGGGGCAAAATTGGAGAAATTTCACATCTTTTGGGGCAAAATTGCACAAATTTTACGTATTTCAAGGAAAAAAGGCAGAAATTTTCTGTATTTTGGGGCAAAAAAGAAAGGAATTCTTTTTGTTTAAGGGGAAAAAGACAGAAATTCCACTTATTTAGAGGCAAAAAAGCAGAAATTCCCCTTATTTTGAAGCAAAAATGAAGAAATTTTACTTTTTTATGGCAAAAAGATATGCATTCTTCTTATTTTCGGGCAAAAAGGCAGAAATTCCCCGTATTTTGGAGCTAAATTGCACAAATTCCCCTAATTGTGGGGCAAAAAGGCAGAAATTCTCTATATGTTGGGGCAAAAAGTCAGAAATTCTCCTTATTTTGGGGCAAAACTCAGAAATTCCACTTATTTTGGTGCAAAATTCCATAAATTTCCTTTATCTTGGGGCGAAATTGCAGAAATTTCCCTTATTTTGGGGCATAATTGGAGAAATTTCACATATTTTGGGGCAAAATTGAAGAAATTTTACTAATTTCAAGGAAAAAAGGCAGAAATTTTCTTTATTTTGGGGCAAAAAAGAAAGAATTTCCTTTTGTTTTGGGGTAAAAAGACAGAAATTTAACTTATTTAGAGGCAAAAAAGCAGAAATTCCCCTTATTTTGAAGCAAAAATGAAGAAATTTCCCTTTTTTATGGTAAAAAAGTATGCATTCTTCTTATTTTCGGGCAAAAAAGCAGAAATTCCCCGTATTTTGTAGCAAAATTGCAGAAATTCCCCTACTTGTGGGGCAAAAAGGCAGAAATTGCCTATATGTTGGGGCAAAAAGACAGAAATTCTCCTTATTTTGGACCAAACCTAGAAATTCCACATATTTTGGGGCAAAATTGCCGAAATTTCCCTAATTGTAGGGCAAAAAGGCAGAAATTCCATATATGTTAGGGGAAAAAGACAGAAATTCTCCATATTTTGGAGCAAAACTCTGAAATTCCACTTATTTTGGGGCAAAATTCCAGAAATTTCTCTTATTTGGGGCAAAATTGCAGGAATTTCCCTTATTTTGGGGCAAAATTGCAGAAATTTCACTTATTTTGTGGCAAAAATGCAGAAATTCCCATTATTTTGAGGTAAAAAGGCTGAAATTCCCCTTATTTGGGGGCAAAAATGCAGAAATTTTTCATATTTTGGGGCAAAATTGCAGAAATTTCACTTACTTCAGGGTAATAAGTCAGAATTTTTCTTATTTTGAGGCAAGAAATACAGAAATTCCCATTTTTTGGGAGAAAAAGACAGAAATTCCACATATTTAGAGGCAAAAAAGCAGAAATTCCCCTTATTTTGGAGCAAAAATGAAGAAATTTCCCTTTTTTATGGCAAAAAGATATGCATTCTTCTTATTTTCAGGCAAAAAGGCAGAAATTCCCCGTATTTTGGAGCTAAATTGCAGAAATTCCCCTAATTGTGGGGCAAAAAGGCAGAAATTCCCTATATGTTGGGGCAAAAAGACAGAAATTCTCCTTATTTTAGGGCAAAACTCAGAAATTCCACTTATTTTGGGGCAAAATTCCAGAAATTTCCCTTCTTTTGGGGCAAAATTGCAGAAATTTCACTTATTTTGGGGCAAAATTGCAGAAATTTGACTTATTTCAGGGAAGAAAAGCAGAAATTTTCTTATTTTGTAGAAAAAAGGGAGTAATTCCTAATATTTTGTGGCAAAAATGCAGAAATTCCCCTTATTTTGAGGTATAAAGGCTTAAATTCTTCTTATTTGGGGGCAAAAATCAGAAATTTCCCTTATTTTGGGGCAAAATTGCAGAAATTCCCCTAATTGTGGGGCAAAAAGGCAGAAATTCTCTATATGTTGGGTCAAAAATACAGAAATTCTCCTTATTTTGGGGCAAAACTCAGAAATTCCACTTATTTTGGTGCAAAATTCCAGAAATTTCCATTATTTTGGGGCGAAATTGCAGAAATTTCTCTTATTTTGGGGCAAAATTGGAGAAATTTCACATCTTTTGGGGCAAAATTGCAGAAATTTGACGTATTTCAAGGAATAAAGGCAGAAATTTTCTTTATTTTGGGGCAAAAAAGAAAGGAATTCCTTTTGTTTTAGGGGAAAAAGACAGAAATTCCACTTATTTAGAGGCAAAAAAGCAGAAATTCCCCTTATTTTGAAGCAAAAATGAAGAAATTTCCCTTTTTTATGGTAAAAAAGTATGCATTCTTCTTATTTTCGATCAAAAAGGCAGAAATTCCCCGTATTTTGTAGCAAAATTGCAGAAATTCCCCTAATTGTGGGGCAAAAATGCAGAAATTGCCTATATGTTGGGGCAAAAAGACAGAAATTCTCCTTATTTTGGAGCAAAACTCAGAAATTCCAATTATTTTGGGGCAAAATTGCAGAAATTTCCCTAATTGTGGGGCAAAAAGGCAGAAATTCCCTATATGTTGGGGCAAAAAGACAGAAATTCTCCTTATTTTAGGGCAAAATTCAGAAATTCCACTTATTTTGGAGCAAAATTCCAGAAATTTCCCTTCTTTTGAGGCAAAATTGAAGAAATTTCACTTATTTTTGGGCAAAATTGCAGAAATTTGGCTTATTTCAGGGAAGAAAAGCAGAAATTTTCTTATTTTGTAAAAAAAAGGCAGTAATTCCTAATATTTTGTGGAAAAATGCAGAAATTCCCCTTATTTTGAAGTAAAAAGGCTTAAATTCTTCTTACTTGGGGGCAAAAATCAGAAATTTCCCTTATTTTGGGGCAAAATTGCAGAAATTCCCCTAATTGTGGGGCAAAAAGGCAGAAATTCTCTATATGTTGGGTCAAAAATACAGAAATTCTCCTTATTTTGGGGCAAAACTCAGAAATTCCACTTATTTTGGTGCAAAATTCCAGAAATTTCCTTTATTTTGGGGCGAAAATGCAGAAATTTCCCTTATTTTGGGGCAAAATTGGAGAAATTTCACATATTTTGGGGCAAAATTGCAGAAATTTTACTTATTTCAAGGAAAAAAGGCAGAAATTTTCTTTATTTTGGGGCAAAAAAGAAAGGAATTCCTTTTGTTTTGGGGTAAAAAGACAGAAATTCAACTTATTTAGAGGCAAAAAAGAAGAAATTCCCCTTATTTTGAAGCAAAAATGAAGAAATTTCCTTTTTTATGGTAAAAAAGTATGCATTCTTCTTATTTTCGGGCAAAAAAGCAGAAATTCCCCGTATTTTGTAGCAAAATTGCAGAAATTCCCCTACTTGTGGGGCAAAAAGGCAGAAATTGCCTATATGTTGGGGCAAAAAGACAGAAATTCTCCTTATTTTGGGGCAAAACTCAGAAATTCCACTTATTTTGCGGCAAAATTGCAGAAATTTACCTAATTGTGGGGCAAAAAGGCAGAAATTCCATATATGTTATGGGAAAAAGACAGAAATTCTCCTTATTTTGGAGCAAAACTCTGAAATTCCACTTATTTTGGGGCAAAATTCCAGAAATTTCTCTTATTTTGGGGCAAAATTGCAGGAATTACCCTTATTTTGGGGCAAAATTGCAGAAATTTCACTTATTTTGTGGCAAAAATGCAGAAATTCCCATTATTTTGAAGTAAAAATGCTGAAATTCCCCTTATTTGGGGGCAAAAATGCAGAAATTTTTCATATTTTGGGGCAAAATTCCAGAAATTTCACTTACTTCAGAGTAATAAGTCAGAATTTTTCTTATTTTGAGGCAAAAAATACAGAAATTCTTTTTTTTTGGGAGAAAAAACAGAAATTCCACATATTTAGAGGCAAAAAAGCAGAAATTCCCCTTATTTTGGAGCAAAAATGAAGAAATTTCCCTTTTTTATCGCAAAAAGATATGCATTCTTCTTATTTTCAGGCAAAAAGGCAGAAATTCTCCGTATTTTGTAGCTAAATTGCAGAAATTCCCCTAATTGTGGGGCAAAAAGGCAGAAATTCCCTATATGTTGGGGCAAAAAGACAGAAATTCTCCTTATTTTAGGGCAAAACTCAGAAATTCCACTTATTTTGGGGCAAAATTCCAGAAATTTCCCTTCTTTTGAGGCAAAATTGAAGAAATTTCACTTATTTTGGGGCAATATTGCAGAAATTTGACTTATTTCAGGGAAGAAAAGCAGAAATTTTCTTATTTTGTAAAAAAAAGGCAGCAATTCCTAATATTTTGTGGCAAAAATGCAGAAATTCCCCTTATTTTGAGGTAAAAAGGCTTAAATTCTTCTTATTTGGGGGCAAAAATCAGAAATTTCCCTTATTTTGGGGCTAAATTGCAGAAATTCCCCTAATTGTGGGGCAAAAAGGCAGAAATTCTCTATATGTTGGGTCAAAAATACAGAAATTCTCCTTATTTTGGGGCAAAACTCAGAAATTCCACTTATTTTGGTGCAAAATTCCAGAAATTTCCTTTATTTTGGGGCGAAAATGCAGAAATTTCCCTTATTTTGGGGCAAAATTGGAGAAATTTCACATCTTTTGGGGCAAAATTGCAGAAATTTTACGTATTTCAAGGAAAAAAGGCAGAAATTTTCTGTATTTTGGGGCAAAAAAGAAAGGAATTCTTTTTGTTTAAGGGGAAAAAGACAGAAATTCCACTTATTTAGAGGCAAAAAAGCAGAAATTCTCCTTATTTTGAAGCAAAAATGAAGAAATTTTACTTTTTTATGGCAAAAAGATATGCATTCTTCTTATTTTCGGGCAAAAAGGCAGAAATTCCCCGTATTTTGGAGCTAAATTGCAGAAATTCCCCTAATTGTGGGGCAAAAAGGCAGAAATTCCCTATATGTTGGGGCAAAAAGTCAGAAATTCTCCTTATTTTGGGGCAAAACTCAGAAATTCCACTTATTTTGGTGCAAAATTCCATAAATTTCCTTTATCTTGGGGCGAAATTGCAGAAATTTCCCTTATTTTGGGGCATAATTGGAGAAATTTCACATATTTTGGGGCAAAATTGAAGAAATTTTACTAATTTCAAGGAAAAAAGGCAGAAATTTTCTTTATTTTGGGGCAAAAAAGAAAGAATTTCCTTTTGTTTTGGGGTAAAAAGACAGAAATTCAACTTATTTAGAGGCAAAAAAGCAGAAATTCCCCTTATTTTGAAGCAAAAATGAAGAAATTTCCCTTTTTTATGGTAAAAAAGTATGCATTCTTCTTTTTTCGGGCAAAAAAGCAGAAATTCCCCGTATTTTGTAGCAAAATTGCAGAAATTCCCCTACTTGTGGGGCAAAAAGGCAGAAATTGCCTATATGTTGGGGCAAAAAGACAGAAATTCTCCTTATTTTGGACCAAACCTAGAAATTCCACATATTTTGGGGCAAAATTGCCGAAATTTCCCTAATTGTAGGGCAAAAAGGCAGAAATTCCATATACGTTAGGGGAAAAAGACAGAAATTCTCCATATTTTGGAGCAAAACTCTGAAATTCCACTTATTTTGGGGCAAAATTCCAGAAATTTCTCTTATTTGGGGCAAAATTGCAGGAATTTCCTTTATTTTGGGGCAAAATTGCAGAAATTTCACTTATTTTGTGGCAAAAATGCAGAAATTCCCATTATTTTGAGGTAAAAAGGCTGAAATTCCCCTTATTTGGGGGCAAAAATGCAGAAATTTTTCATATTTTGGGGCAAAATTGCAGAAATTTCACTTACTTCAGGGTAATAAGTCAGAATTTTTCTTATTTTGAGGCAAGAAATACAGAAATTCCCATTTTTTGGGAGAAAAAGACAGAAATTCCACATATTTAGAGGCAAAAAAGCAGAAATTCCCCTTATTTTGGAGCAAAAATGAAGAAATTTCCCTTTTTTATGGCAAAAAGATATGCATTCTTCTAATTTTCAGGCAAAAAGGCAGAAATTCCCCGTATTTTGGAGCTAAATTGCAGAAATTCCCCTAATTGTGGGGCAAAAAGGCAGAAATTCCCTATATGTTGGGGCAAAAAGACAGAAATTCTCCTTATTTTAGGGCAAAACTCAGAAATTCCACTTATTTTGGGGCAAAATTCCAGAAATTTCCCTTCTCTTGAGGCAAAATTGAAGAAATTTCACTTATTTTGGGGCAATATTGCAGAAATTTGACTTATTTCAGGGAAGAAAAGCAGAAATTTTCTTATTTTGTAAAAAAAAGGCAGCAATACCTAATATTTTGTGGCAAAAATGCAGAAATTCCCCTTATTTTGAGGTAAAAAGGCTTAAATTCTTCTTATTTGGGGGCAAAAATCAGAAATTTCCCTTATTTTGGGGCAAAATTGCAGAAATTCCCCTAATTGTGGGGCAGAAAGGCAGAAATTCTCTATATGTTGGGTCAAAAATACAGAAATTCTCCTTATTTTGGGGCAAAACTCAGAAATTCCACTTATTTTGGTGCAAAATTCCAGAAATTTCCATTATTTTGGGGCGAAATTGCAGAAATTTCCCTTATTTTGGGGCAAAATTGGAGAAATTTCACATCTTTTGGGGCAAAATTGCAGAAATTTGACGTATTTCAAGGAAAAAAGGCAGAAATTTTCTTTATTTTGGGGCAAAAAAGAAAGGAATTCTTTTTGTTTTAGGGGAAAAAGACAGAAATTCCACTTATTTAGAGGCAAAAAAGCAGAAATTCCCCTTATTTTGAAGCAAAAATGAAGAAATTTTACTTTTCTATGGCAAAAAGATATGCATTCTTCTTATTTTCGGGCAAAAAGGCAGAAATTTCCCGTATTTTGGAGCTAAATTGCAGAAATTCCCCTAATTGTGGGGCAAAAATGCAGAAATTGCCTATATGTTGGGGCAAAAAGACAGAAATTCTCCTTATTTTGGAGCAAAACTCAGAAATTCCAATTATTTTGGGGCAAAATTGCAGAAATTTCCCTAATTGTGGGGCAAAAAGGCAGAAATTCCCTATATATTGGGGCAAAAAGACAGAAATTCTCCTTATTTTAGGGCAAACTTCAGAAATTCCACTTATATTGGAGCAAAATACCAGAAATTTCCCTTCTTTTGAGGCAAAATTGAAGAAATTTCACTTATTTTTGGGCAAAATTGCAGAAATTTGGCTTATTTCAGGGAAGAAAAGCAGAAATTTTCTTATTTTATAAAAAAAAGGCAGTAATTCCTAATATTTTGTGGAAAAATGCAGAAATTCCCCTTATTTTGAAGTAAAAAGGCTTAAATTCTTCTTACTTGGGGGCAAAAATCAGAAATTTCCCTTATTTTGGGGCAAAATTGCAGAAATTCCCCTAATTGTGGGGCAAAAAGGCAGAAATTCTCTATATGTTGGGTCAAAAATACAGAAATTCTCCTTATTTTGGGGCAAAACTCAGAAATTCCACTTATTTTGGTGCAAAATTCCAGAAATTTCCTTTATTTTGGGGCAAAATTGCAGAAATTTCCCTTATTTTGGGGCAAAATTGCAGAAATTTCACATATTTTGGGGCAAAATTGCAGAAATTTTACTTATTTCAAGGTAAAAAGGCAGAAATTTTCTTTATTTTGGGGCAAAAAAGAAAGGAATTCCTTTTGTTTTAGGGGAAAAAGACAGAAATTCCACTTATTTAGAGGCAAAAAAGCAGAAATTCCCCTTATTTTGAAGCAAAAATGAAGAAATTTCCCTTTTTTATGGTAAAAAAGTATGCATTCTTCTTATTTTCGATCAAAAAGGCAGAAATTCCCCGTATTTTGTAGCAAAATTGCAGAAATTCCCCTAATTGTGGGGCAAAAATTCAGAAATTGCCTATATGTTGGGGCAAAAAGACAGAAATTCTCCTTATTTTGGAGCAAAACTCAGAAATTCCAATTATTTTGGGGCAATATTGCAGAAATTTCCCTAATTGTGGGGCAAAAAGGCAGAAATTCCATATATGTTAGGGCAAAAAGACAGAAATTCTCCTTATTTTGGAGCAAAACTCTGAAATTCCACTTATTTTGGGGAAAAATTCCAGAAATTTCCCTTATTTTGGGGAAAAATTGCAGAAATTTCCCTTATTTTTGGGCAAAATTGCAGAAATTTCACTTATTTTGTGGCAAAATTGCTGAAATTTCACTTATTTCAGGGAAAAAAGGCAGAAATTTTCCTTATTTTATGGCCAAAAGGCTGAAATTTCTAATATTTTGTGGCAAAAATGCAGAAATTCCCATTATTTTGAGGTAAAAAGGCTGAAATTCCCCTTATTTGGGGGCAAAAAGGCAGAAACTTTTCATATTTTGAGGCAAAAGTGCAGAAATTTCACTTACTTCAGGGTAATAAGTTCCAATTTTTCTTTTTTTTGAGGCAAAAAATACAGAAATTCTCTTATGGGAGAAAAAGACAGAAATTCCACATATTTAGAGGCAAAAAAGCAGAAATTCCCCTTATTTTGGAGCAAAAATGAAGAAATTTCCCTTTTTTATGGCAAAAAGATATGCATTCTATATATTTTCGGGCAGAAAGGCAGAAATTCCCCGTATTTTTGAGCTAAATTGCAGAAATACCCCTAATTGTGGGAAAAAAGGCAGAAATTCCCTATATGTAGAGGCAAAAAGACAGAAATTCTCCTTATTTTGTGGCAAAACTCAGAAATTCCACTTATTTTCGGGCAAAATTCCAGAAATTTCCCTTTTTTTGGGCCATAATTGCAGAAATTTCACTTATTTTGGGGCAAAATTGCAGAAATTTGACTTATTTCAGGGAAGAAATGCAGAAATTTTCTTATTTTGTAGAAAAAAAAGAGTAATTCCTAATATTTTGTGGGAAAAATGCAGAAATTCTTCTTATTTTGAGGTAAAAAGGCTGAAATTCTTCGTATTTGGGGGCAAAAAGTCAGAAATTTCCCTTATTTTGGGTCAAAATTGCAGAAACTCCCCTAATTGTGGGGCAAAAAGGCAGAAATAACCCTTATTTTGGGTCAAAATTGCAGAAACTCCCCTAATTGTGGGGCAAAAAAACAGAAATTCTCTATATGTTTGGTCAAAAATACAGAAATTCTCCTTATTTTGGGGCAAAACTCAGAAATTCCACTTATTTTGGTGCAAAATTCCAGAAATTTTCTTTATTTGGGGGCGAAATTGCAGATATTTCCCTTATTTTGGGGCAAAATTGGAGAAACTTCACATATTTTGGGGCAAAATTGCAGAAATTTTACTTATTTCAAGGAAAAAAGGCAGAAATTTTCTTTATTTTGGGGCAAAAAAGAAAGGAATTCCTTTTGTTTTAGGGGAAAAAGACAGAAATTCCACATATTTAGAGGCAAAAAAGCAGAAATTCCCCTTATTTGAAGCAAAAATGAAGAAATTTCCATTTTTTATGGTAAAAAAGTATGCATTCTTCTTATTTTCGGGCAAAAAGGCAGAAATTCCCCGTATTTTGTAGCAAAATTGCAGAAATTCCCCTAATTGTGGGGCAAAAATGCAGAAATTGCCTATATGTTGGGGCAAAAAGACAGAAATTCTCCTTATTTTGGAGCAAAACTTAGAAATTCCAATTATTTTGGGGCAAAATTGCAGAAATTTCCCTAATTGTGGGGCAAAAAGGCAGAAATTCCATATATGTTAGGGCAAAAAAACAGAAATTCTCCTTCTTTTGGAGCAAAACTCTGAAATTCCACTTATTTTGGGGCAAAATTCCAGAAATTTCCCTTATTTTAGGGCAAAATTGCAGAAATTTCTCTTATTTTGGGGCAAAATTGCAGAAATTTCACATATTTTGTGGCATAATTGCAGAAATTTCACTTATTTCAGGGAAAAAAGGCAGAAATTTTCCTTATTTTATGGCAAAATGCAGAAATTTCTAATATTTTGTGGCAAAAATGCAGAAATTCCCATTATTTTGAGGTTAAAATTCTGAAATTCCCCTTATTTGGGGGCAAAAAGGCAAAAATTTTTCATATATCGGGGCAAAATTGCAGAAATTTCACTTACTTCAGGGTAATAAGTAAGAATTTTTCCTTATTTTGAGGCAAAAAATACAGAAATTCCCTTTGTTTTGGGAGAAAAAGACAGAAATTCCACATATTTAGAGGCAAAAAGCAGAAATTCCCCTTATTTTGGAGCAAAAATGAAGAAATTTCCCTTTTTTATGGCAAAAAGATATGCATTCTTCTTATTTTCGGGCAAAAAGGCAGAAATTCCCCGTATTTTGGAGCTAAATTGCAGAAATTCCCCTAATTGTGGGGCAATAAGGCAGAAATTCCCTATATGTTGGGGCAAAAAGACAGAAATTCTCCTTATTTTGGGGCAAAACTCAGAAATTCCACTTATTTTGGGGCAAAATTCCAGAAATTTCCCTTCTTTTGGGGCAAAATTGCAGAAATTTGACTTATTTCAGGGAAGAAAAGCAGAAATTTTCTTATTTTGTAGAAAAAAGGCAGTAATTCCTAATATTTTGTGGCAAAAATGCAGAAATTCCCTTTATTTTGAGGTAAAAAGGCTTAAATTCTTATTTGGGGGCAAAAAGTCAGAAATTTCCCTTATTTTGGGGCAAAATTGCAGAAATTCCCCTTATTGTGGGGCAAAAAGGCAGAAATTCTCTATATGTTGGGTCAAAAATACAGAAATTCTATTTATTTTGGGGCAAAACTCAGAAATTCCACTTATTTTGGTGCAAAATTTCAGAAATTTCCTTTATTTTGGGGCGAAATTGCAGAAATTTCCCTTATTTTGGGGCAAAATTGGAGAAATTTCACATATTTTGGGGCAAAATTGCAGAAATTTTACTTGTTTCAAGGGAAAAATGCAGAAATTTTCTTTATTTTGGGGCTAAAAAGAAAGGAATTCCTTTTTTTGGGGTAAAAAGACAGAAATTCCACTTATTTAGAGGCAAAAAAGCAGGAATTCCCCTTATTTTGAAGCAAAAATGAAGAAATTTCCCTTTTTTATGGTAAAAAAGGATGCATTCTTCTTATTTTCGGGCAAAAAAGCAGAAATTCCACGTATTTTGTAGCAAAATTGCAGAAATTCCCCTACTTGTGGGGCAAAAAGGCAGAAATTGCCTATATGTTGGGGCAAAAAGACAGAAATTCTCCTTATTTTGGAGCAAAACTCAGAAATTCCACTTATTTTGGGGCAAAATTGTAGAAATTTCCCTAATTGTGGGGCAAAAAGGGCAGAAATTCCATATATGTTAGGGGAAAAATACAGAAATTCTCTTTATTTTGGAGCAAAACTCTGAAATTCCTCTTATTTTGGGGCAAAATTCCAGAAATTTCCCTTATTTTGGGGCAAAATTGCAGGAATTTCCCTTATTTTGGGGCAAAATTGCAGAAATTTCACTTATTTTGTGGCAAAAATGCAGAAATTCCCATTATTTTGAGGTAAAAAGGCTGAAATTTCCCTTATTTGTGCGCAAAAATGCAGAAATTTTCATATTTTGGGGCAAAATTGCAGAAATTTCACTTACTTCAGGGTAATAAGTCAGAATTTTTCTTATTTTGAGGCAAAAAATACAGAAATTCCCTTTTTTGGGGAGAAAAAGACAGAAATTCCACATATTTAAAGGCAAAAAAGCAGAAATTCCCCTTATTTTGGAGCAAAAATGAAGAAATTTCCCTTTTTTATGGCAAAAAGATATGCATTCTTCTTATTTTCGGGCAAAAAGGCAGAAATTCCCCGTATTTTGGAGCAAAATTGCAGAAATTCCCCTAATTGTGGGGCAAAAATGCAGAAATTGCCTATATGTTGGGGCAAAAAGACAGAAATTCTCCTTATTTGTGGGCAAAACTCAGAAATTCCACTTATTTTGGGGCAAAATTTTAGAAATTTCCCTTATTTTGGGGCAAAATTGCAGAAATTTCACTTATTTTGGGGCAAAATTGCAGAAATTTTACTTATTTCAGTAAAAAAAGGCAGAAATTTTCCTTATTTTGGGGCAAAAAGCAGAAATTCCTAATATTTTGTGGCAAAAATGCAGAAATTCCCCTTATTTTGAGGTAAAAAGCCTGAAATTCCCGTTATTTGGGGGCAAAAAGGCAGAAATTTCCCATATTTTGGGGCAAAATTGCAGAAATTTCACTTACTTCAGGGTAATAAGTCAGAATTTTTTCTTATTTTGGGGCAAAAAAGACAGAAATTCCCTTTGTTTTGGGGGGAAAAGACAGAAATTCCACTTATTTAGAGGCAAAAAAGCAGAAATTCCCCTATTTTTGGAGCAAAAATCAAGAAATTTCCATTTTTTATGGCAAAAAGGTATGCATTCTTCTTATTTTCGGGCAAAAAGGAAGAAATTACCCTTATTTTGTAGCAAAAATGCAGAAATTCCCCTTATTTTGAGGTAAAAAGGCTGAAATTCTTCATATTTGGGGGCAAAAAGTCAGAAATTTCCCTTATTTTGGGGCAAAATTGCAGAAATTCCCCTAATTGTGGGGCAAAAAGGCAGAAATTCTCTATATGTTGGGTCAAAAAAAAAACAGAAATTCTCCTTATTTTGGGGCAAAACTCAGAAATTCCACTTATTTTGGTGCAAAATTCCATAAATGTCCTTTATTTTGGGGCAAAATTGCACAAATTTCCCTAATTTTGGGGCAAAATTAGAGAAATTTCACATATTTTGGGGCAAAATTGCAGAAATTTTACTTATTTCAAGGAAAAAAGGCAGAAATTTTCTTTATTTTGGGGCAAAAAAGAAAGGTATTCCTTTTGTTTTGGGGTAAAAAGACAGAAATTCAACTTATTTAGAGGCAAAAAAGCAGAAATTCCCCTTATTTTGAAGCAAAAATGAAGAAATTTCCCTTTTTTATGGTAAAAAAGTATGCATTCTTCTTATTTTCGGGCAAAAAAGCAGAAATTCCCCGTATTTTGTAGCAAAATTGCAGAAATTTTCCTACTTGTGGGGCAAAAAGGCAGAAATTGCCTATATGTTGGGGCAAAAAGACAGAAATTCTCCTTATTTTGGGGCAAAACTCAGAAATTCCACTTATTTTGGGGCAAAATTGCAGAAATTTACCTAATTGTGGTGCAAAAAGGCAGAAATTCCATATATGTTAGGGGAAAAAGACAGAAATTCTCCTTATTTTGGAGCAAAACTCTGAAATTCCACTTATTTTGGGGAAAAATTCCAGAAATTTCCCTTATTTTGGGGCAAAATTGCAGAAATTTCCCTTATTTTGGGGCAAAATTGCAGAAATTTCCCTTATTTTGGGGCAAAATTGGAGAAATTTCACATATTTTGGGGCAAAATTGCAGAAATTTTACTTATTTCAAGGAAAAAAGGCAGAAATTTTCTTTATTTTGGAGCAAAAAAGAAAGGAATTCTTTTTGTTTTGGGGTAAAAAGACAGAAATTCAACTTATTTAGAGGCAAAAAAGCAGAAATTCCCCTTATTTTGAAGCAAAAATGAAGAAATTTCCCTTTTTTATGGTAAAAAAGTATGCATTCTTCTTATTTTCGGGCAAAAAAGCAGAAATTCCCCGTATTTTGTAGCAAAGTTGCAGAAATTCCCCTACTTGTGGGGCAAAAAGGCAGAAATTGCCTATATGTTGGGGCAAAAAGACAGAAATTCTCCTTATTTTGGGGCAAAACTCAGAAATTCCACTTATTTTGGGGCAAAATTGCAGAAATTTACCTAATTGTGGGGCAAAAAGGCAGAAATTCCATATATGTTAGGGGAAAAAGACAGAAATTCTCCTTATTTTGGAGCAAAACTCTGAAATTCCACTTATTTTGGGGCAAAATTCCAGAAATTTCCCTTCTTTTGGGGCCAAATTGCAGAAATTTCACTTATTTTGTGGCAAAATTGCAGAAATTTGACTTATTTCAGGGAAGAAAAGCAGAAATTTTCTTATTTTGTAGAAAAAAGGCAGTAATTCCTAATATTTTGTGGCAAAAATGCAGAAATTCCCCTAATTGTGGGGCAAAAAGGCAGAAATTCTCTATATGTTGGGTCAAAAATACAGAAATTCTCCTTATTTTGGGGCAAAACTCAGAAATTCCACTTATTTTGGTGCAAAATTCCATAAATTTCCTTTATTTTGGGGCAAAATTGCAGAAATTTCCCTTATTTTGGGGCAAAATTTTAGAAATTTCACATATTTTGGGGCAAAATTACAGAAATTTTCTTTATTTTGGGGCAAAAAAGAAAGGAATTCTTTTTGTTTTGGGGTAAAAAGACAGAAATTCAACTTATTTAGAGGCAAAAAAGCAGAAATTCCCCTTATTTTGAAGCAAAAATGAAGAAATTTCCCTTTTTTATAATAAAAAAGTATGCATTCTTCTTATTTTCGGGCAAAAAAGCAGAAATTCCCCGTATTTTGTAGCAAAATTGCAGAAATTCCCCTACTTGTGGGGCAAAAAGGCAGAAATTGCCTATATGTTGGGGTAAAAAGACAGAAATTCTCCTTATTTTGAGGCAAAACTCAGAAATTCCGCTTATTTTGGGGCAAAATTGCAGAAATTTACCTAATTGTGGGGCAAAAAGGCAGAAATTCCATATATGTTAGGGGAAAAAGACAGAAATTCTCCTTATTTTGGAGCAAAACTCTGAAATTCCACTTATTTTGGGGCAAAATTCCAGAAATTTCTCTTATTTTGGGGCAAAATTGCAGGAATTTCCCTTATTTTGGGGCAAAATTGCAGAAATTTCACTTATTTTGTGGCAAAAATGCAGAAATTCCCATTATTTTGAGGTAAAAAGGCTGAATTTCCCCTTATTTGGGGGCAAAAATGCAGAAATTTTTCCTATTTTGGGGCAAAATTCTAGAAATTTCACTTACTTCAGGGTAATAAGTCAGAATTTTTTTTATTTTGAGGCAAAAAATACAGAAATTCCCTTTTTTTTGGAGAAAAAGACAGAAATTCCACATATTTAGAGGCAAAAAAGCAGAAATTCCCCTTATTTTGGAGCAAAAATGAAGAAATTTCCCTTTTTTATGGCAAAAAGATATGCATTCTTCTTATTTTCAGGCAAAAAGGCAGAAATTCCCCGTATTTTGGAGCTAAATTGCAGAAATTCCCCTAATTGTGGGGCAATAAGGCAGAAATTCCCTATATGTTGGGGCAAAAAGACAGAAATTCTCCTTATTTTGGGGCAAAACTCAGAAATTCCACTTATTTTGGTGCAAAATTCCAAAAATTTCCCTTCTTTTGAGGCAAAATTAAAGAAATTTCACTTATTTTGGGGCAATATTGCAGAAATTTGACTTATTTCATGGAAGAAAAGCAGAAAATTTCTTATTTTGTAAAAAAAAGGCAGCAATTCCTAATATTTTGTGGCAAAAATGCAGAAATTCCCCTTATTTTGAGGTAAAAAGGCTTAAATTCTTCTTATTTGGGGGCAAAAATCAGAAATTTCACTTATTTTGGGGCAAGATTGCAGAAATTCCCCTAATTGTGGGGCAAAAAGGCAGAAATTCTCTATATGTTGGGTCAAAAATACAGAAATTCTCCTTATTTTGGGGCAAAACTCAGAAATTCCACTTATTTTGGTGCAAAATTCCAGAAATTTCCTTTATTTAGGGGTGAAAATGCAGAAATTTCCCTTATTTTAGGGCAAAATTGGAGAAATTTCACATCTTTTGGGGCAAAATTGCAGAAATTTGACGTATTTCAAGGAAAAAGGCAGAAATTTTCTGTATTTTGGGGCAAAAAAGAAAGGAATTCTTTTTGTTTAAGGGGAAAAAGACAGAAATTCCACTTATTTAGAGGCAAAAAAGCAGAAATTCCCCTTATTTTGAAGCAAAAATGAAGAAATTTTACTTTTTTATGGCAAAAAGATATGCATTCTTCTTATTTTCGGGCAAAAAGGCAGAAATTCCCCGTATTTTGGAGCTAAATTGCAGAAATTCCCCTAATTGTGGGGCAAAAAGGCAGAAATTCCCTATATGTTGGGGCAAAAAGACAGACATTCTCCTTATTTTGGGGCAAAACTCAGAAATTCCACTTATTTTGGGGCAAAATTCCAGAAATTTCCCTTCTTTTGGGGCCTAATTGCAGAAATTTCACTTATTTTGTGGCATAATTGCAGAAATTTGACTTATTTCAGGGAAGAAAAGCAGAAATTTTCTTATTTTGTAGAAAAAAGGCAGTAATTCCTAATATTTTGTGGCAAAAATGCAGAAATTCCCTATATTTTGAGGTAAAAAGGCTTAAATTCTTCGTATTTGGGGGCAAAAAGTCAGAAATTTCACTTATTTTGGGGCAAAATTGCAGAAATTCCCCTAATTGTGGGGCAAAAAGGCAGAAATTCTCTATATGTCGGGTCAAAAATACAGAAATTCTCCTTATTTTGGGGCAAAACTCAGAAATTCCACTTATTTTGGTGCAAAATTCCATAAATTTCCTCTATTTTGGGGCGAAATTGCAGAAATTTCCCTTATTTTGGGGCAAAATTGGAGAAATTTCACATATTTTGGGGCAAAATTGAAGAAATTTTACTTATTTCAAGGAAAAAAGGCAGAAATTTTCTTTATTTTGGGGCAAAACAGAAAGGAATTCCTTTTGTTTTGGGGTAAAAAGACAGAAATTCAACTTATTTAGAGGCAAAAAAGCAGAAATTCCCCTTATTTTGAAGCAAAAATGAAGAAATTACCCTTTTTTATGGTAAAAAAGTATGCATTCTTCTTATTTTCGGGCAAAAAAGCAGAAATTCCCCGTATTTTGTAGCAAAATTGCAGAAATTCCCCTACTTGTGGGGCAAAAAGGCAGAAATTGCCTATATGTTTGGGCAATAAGACAGAAATTCTCCTTATTTTGGAGCAAAACTCAGAAATTCCACATATTTTGGGGCAAAATTGCAGAAATTTCCCTAATTGTGGGGCAAAAAGGCAGAAATTCCATATATGTTAGGGGAAAAAGACAGAAATTCTCCTTATTTTGGAGCAAAACTCTGAAATTCCACTTATTTTGGGGCAAAATTCCAGAAATTTCTCTTATTTGGGGCAAAATTGCAGGAATTTCCCTTATTTTGGGGAAAAATTGCAGAAATTTCACTTATTTTGTGGCAAAAATGCAGAAATTCCCATTATTTTGAGGTAAAAAGGCTGAAATTCCCCTTATTTGGGGGCAAAAATGCAGAAATTTTTCATATTTTGGGGCAAAATTGCAGAAATTTCACTTACTTCAGGGAAATAAGTCAGAATTTTTCTTATTTTGAGGCAAAAAATACAGAAATTCCCATTTTTTGGGAGAAAAAGACAGAAATTCCACATATTTAGAGGCAAAAAAGCAGAAATTCCCCTTATTTTGGAGCAAAAATGAAGAAATTTCCCTTTTTTATGGCAAAAAGATATGCATTCTTCTTATTTTCAGGCAAAAAGGCAGAAATTCCCCGTATTTTGGAGCTAACTTGCAGAAATTCCCCTAATTGTGGGGCAAAAAGGCAGAAATTCTCTATATGTTGGGTCAAAAATACAGAAATTCTCCTTATTTTGGGGCAAAACTCAGAAATTCCACTTATTTTGGTGCAAAATTCCAGAAATTTCCTTTATTTTGGGGAGAAATTGCAGAAATTTCCCTTATTTTGGGGCAAAATTGGAGAAATTTCACATCTTTTGGGGCAAAATTGCAGAAATTTTACGTATTTCAAGAAAAAAAGGCAGAAATTTTCTTTATTTTGGGGCAAAAAAGAAAGGAATTCCTTTTGTTTTAGGGGAAAAAGACAGAAATTCCACTTATTTAGAGGCAAAAAAGCAGATATTCCCCTTATTTTTAAGCAAAAATGAAGAAATTTCCCTTTTTTATGGTAAAAAAGTATGCATTCTTCTTATTTTCAATCAAAAAGGCAGAAATTCCCCGTATTTTGTAGCAAAATTGCAGAAATTCCCCTAATTGTGGGGCAAAAATGCAGAAATTGCCTATATGTTGGGGCAAAAAGACAGAAATTCTCCTTATTTTGGAGCAAAACTCAGAAATTCCAATTATTTTGGGGCAAAATTGCAGAAATTTCCCTAATTGTGGGGCAAAAAGGCAGAAATTCCCTATATGTTGAGGCAAAAAGACAGAAATTCTCCTTATTTTAGGGCAAAATTCAGAAATTCCACTTATTTTGGGGCAAAATTCCAGAAATTTCCCTTCTTTTGAGGCAAAATTGAAGAAATTTCACTCATTTTTGGGCAAAATTGCAGAAATTTGACTTATTTCAGGGAAGAAAAGCAGAAATTTTCTTATTTTGTAAAAAAAAGGCAGTAATTCCTAATATTTTGTGGAAAAATGCAGAAATTCCCCTTATTTTGAAGTAAAAAGGCTTAAATTCTTCTTACTTGGGGGCAAAAATCAGAAATTTCCCTTATTTTGGGGCAAAATTGCAGAAATTCCCCTAATTGTGGGGCAAAAAGGCAGAAATTCTCTATATGTTGGGTCAAATATACAGAAATTCTCCTTATTTTGGGGCAAAACTCAGAAATTCCACTTATTTTGGTGCAAAATTCCAGAAATTTCCTTTATTTTGGGGCAAAATTGCAGAAATTTCCCTTATTTTGGGGCAAAATTTTAGAAATTTCACATATTTTGTGGCAAAATTGCAGAAATTTTACTTATTTTAAGGAAAAAAGGCAGAAATTTTCTTTATTTTGGGGCAAAAAAGAAAGGAATTCCTTTTGTTTTAGGGGAAAAAGACAGAAATTCCACTTATTTAGAGGCAAAAAAGCAGAAATTCTCCTTATTTTGAAGCAAAAATGAAGAAATTTCCCTTTTTTATAGTAAAAAAGTATGCATTCTTCTTATTTTCGATCAAAAAGGCAGAAATTCCCCGTATTTTGTAGCAAAATTGCAGAAATTCCCCTAATTTTGGGGCAAAAATTCAGAAATTGCCTATATGTTGGGGCAAAAAGACAGAAATTCTCCTTATTTTGGAGCAAAACTCAGAGATTCCAATTATTTTGGGGCAAAATTGATGAAATTTCCCTAATTGTGGGGCAAAAAGGCAGAAATTCCATATATGTTAGGGCAAAAAGACAGAAATTCTCCTTATTTTGGAGCAAAACTCTGAAATTCCACTTATTTTGGGGCAAAATTCCAGAAATTTCCCTTATTTTGGGGAAAAATTGCAGAAATTTCCCTTATTTTGGGGCAAAATTGCAGAAATTTCACTTATTTTGTTGCAAAATTGCTGAAATTTCACTTATTTCAGGGAAAAAAGGCAGAAATTTTCCTTATTTTATGGCCAAAAGGCTGAAATTTCTAATATTTTGTGGCAAAAATGCAGAAATTCCCATTATTTTGAGGTAAAAAGGCTGAAATTCCCCTTATTTGGGGGCAAAAAGGCAGAAACTTTTCATATTTTGAGGCAAAATTGCAGAAATTTCACTTACTTCAGGGTAATAAGTTCCAATTTTTCTTTATTTTGAGGCAAAAAATACAGAAATTCCCTTTGTTTTGGGAGAAAAAGACAGAAATTCCACATATTTAGAGGCAAAAAAGCAGAAATTCCCCTTATTTTGGAGCAAAAATGAAGAAATTTCCCTTTTTTATGGCAAAAAGATATGCATTCTATATATTTTCGGGCAGAAAGGCAGAAATTCCCCGTATTTTTGAGCTAAATTGCAGAAATTCCCCTAATTGTGGGAAAAAAGTCAGAAATTCCCTATATGTAGGGGCAAAAAGACAGAAATTCTCCTTATTTTGTGGCAAAACTCAGAAATTCCACTTATTTTCGGGCAAAATTCCAGAAATTTCCCTTCTTTTGGGGCAAAATTGCAGAAATTTCACTTATTTTGGGGCAAAATTGCAGAAATTTGACTTATTTCAGGGAAGAAAAGCAGAAATTTTCTTATTTTGTAGAAAAAAGGGAGTAATTCCTAATATTTTGTGGCAAAAATGCAGAAATTCCCCTTATTTTGAGGTAAAAAGGCTGAAATTCATCTTATTTGGGGGCAAAAAGTCAGAAATTTCCTTATTTTGGGGCAAAATTGCAGAGATTCCCCTAATTGTGGGGCAAAAAGGCAGAAATTCTCTATATGTTTGGTCAAAAATACAGAAATTCTCCTTATTTTGGGGCAAAACTCAGAAATTCCACTTATTTTGGTGCAAAATTCCAGAAATTTTCTTTATTTGGGGGCGAAATTGCAGAAATTTCCCTTATTTTGGGAAAAAATTGGAGAAACTTCACATATTTTGGGGCAAAATTGCAGAAATTTTACTTATTTCAAAAAAAAAAGGCAGAAATTTTCTTTATTTTGGGGCAAAAAGAAAGGAATTCCTTTTGTTTTAGGGGAAAAAGACAGAAATTCCACATATTTAGAGGCAAAAAAGCAGAAATTCCCCTTATTTGAAGCAAAAATGAAGAAATTTCCATTTTTTATGGTAAAAAAGTATGCATTCTTCTTATTTTCGGGCAAAAAGGCAGAAATTCCCCGTATTTTGTAGCAAAATTGCAGAAATTCCCCTAATTGTGGGGCAAAAATGCAGAAATTGCCTATATGTTGGGGCAAAAAGACAGAAATTCTCCTTATTTTGGAGCAAAACTTAGAAATTCCAATTATTTTGGGGCAAAATTGCAGAAATTTCCCTAATTGTGGGGCAAAAAGGCAGAAATTCCATATATGTTAGGGCAAAAGAACAGAAATTCTCCTTCTTTTGGAGCAAAACTCTGAAATTCCACTTATTTTGGGGCAAAATTCCAGAAATTTCCCTTATTTTAGGGCAAAATTGCAGAAATTTCTCTTATTTTGGGGCAAAATTGCAGAAATTTCACATATTTTGTGGCATAATTGCAGAAATTTCACTTATTTCAGGGAAAAAAGGCAGAAATTTTCCTTATTTTATGGCAAAATGCAGAAATTTCTAATATTTTGTGGCAAAAATGCAGAAATTCCCATTATTTTGAGGTTAAAATGCTGAAATTCCCCTTATTTGGTGGCAAAAAGGCAAAAATTTTTCATATTTTGGGGCAAATTGCAGAAATTTCACTTACTTCCGGGTAATAAGTAAGAATTTTTCCTTATTTTGAGGCAAAAAATACAGAAATTCCCTTTGTTTTGGGAGAAAAAGACAGAAATTCCACATATTTAGAGGCAAAAAGCAGAAATTCCCCTTATTTTGGAGCAAAAATGAAGAAATTTCCCTTTTTTATGGCAAAAAGATATGCATTCTTCTTATTTTCGGGCAAAAAGGCAGAAATTCCCCGTATTTTGGAGCTAAATTGCAGAAATTCCCCTAATTGTGGGGCAAAAAGGCAGAAATTGCCTATATGTTGGGGCAAAAAGACAGAAATTCTCCTTATTTTGGGGCAAAACTCAGAAATTCCACTTATTTTGGGGCAAAATTCCAGAAATTTCCCTTCTTTTGGGGCAAAATTGCAGAAATTTGACTTATTTCAGGGAAGAAAAGCAGAAATTTTCTTATTTTGTAAAAAAAAAGGCAGTAATTCCTAATATTTTGTGGCAAAAATGCAGAAATTCCCCTTATTTTGAGGTAAAAAGGCTTAAATTCTTATTTGGGGGCAAAAAGTTAGAAATATCCCTTATTTTGGGGCAAAATTGCAGAAATTCCCCTAATTGTGGGGCAAAAAGGCAGAAATTCTCTATATGTTGGGTCAAAAATACAGAAATTCTATTTATTTTGGGGCAAAACTCAGAAATTCCACTTATTTTGGTGCAAAATTCCAGAAATTTCCTTTATTTTGGGGCGAAATTGCAGAAATTTCCCTTATTTTGGGGCAAAATTGGAGAAATTTCACATATTTTGGGGCAAAATTGCAGAAATTTCACTTATTTCAAGGAAAAAAGGCAGAAATTTTCTTTATTTTGGGGCTAAAAAGAAAGGAATTCCTTTTGTTTTGGGGTAAAAAGACAGAAATTCCACTTATTTAGAGGCAAAAAAGCAGGAATTCCCCTTATTTTGAAGCAAAAATGAAGAAATTTCCCTTTTTTATGGTAAAAAAGGATGCATTCTTCTTATTTTCGGGCAAAAAAGCAGAAATTCCACGTATTTTGTAGCAAAATTGCAGAAATTCCCCTACTTGTGGGGCAAAAAGGCAGAAATTGCCTATATGTTGGGGCAAAAAGACAGAAATTCTCCTTATTTTGGAGCAAAACTCAGAAATTCCACTTATTTTGGGGCAAAATTGTAGAAATTTCCCTAATTGTGGGGCAAAAAGGGCAGAAATTCCATATATGTTAGGGGAAAAATACAGAAATTCTCTTTATTTTGAAGCAAAACTCTGAAATTCCACTTATTTTGGGGCAAAATTCCAGAAATTTCCCTTATTTTGGGGCAAAATTGCAGGAATTTCCCTTATTTTGGGGCAAAATTGCAGAAATTTCACTTATTTTGTGGCAAAAATGCAGAAATTCCCATTATTTTGAGGTAAAAAGGCTGAAATTCCCCTTATTTGTGCGCAAAAATGCAGAAATTTTCATATTTTGGGGCAAAATTGCAGAAATTTCACTTACTTCAGGGTAATAAGTCAGAATTTTTCTTATTTTGAGGCAAAAAATACAGAAATTCCCTTTTTTGGGGAGAAAAAGACAGAAATTCCACATATTTAAAGGCAAAAAAGCAGAAATTCCCCTTATTTTGGAGCAAAAATGAAGAAATTTCCCTTTTTTATGGCAAAAAGATATGCATTCTTCTTATTTTCGGGCAAAAAGGCAGAAATTCCCCGTATTTTGGAGCAAAATTGCAGAAATTCCCCTAATTGTGGGGCAAAAATGCAGAAATTGCCTATATGTTGGGGCAAAAAGACAGAAATTCTCCTTATTTGTGGGCAAAACTCAGAAATTCCACTTATTTTGGGGCAAAATTTTAGAAATTTCCCTTATTTTGGGGCAAAATTGCAGAAATTTCACTTATTTTGGGGCAAAATTGCAGAAATTTTACTTATTTCAGTAAAAAAAAGCAGAAATTTTCCTTATTTTGGGGCAAAAAGCAGAAATTCCTAATATTTTGTGGCAAAAATGCAGAAATTCCCCTTATTTTGAGGTAAAAAGCCTGATATTCCCGTTATTTGGGGGCAAAAAGGCAGAAATTTCCCATATTTTGGGGCAAAATTGCAGAAATTTCACTTACTTCAGGGTAATAAGTCAGAATTTTTTCTTATTTTGGGGCAAAAAAGACAGAAATTCCCTTTGTTTTGGGGGGAAAAGACAGAAATTCCACTTATTTAGAGGCAAAAAAGCAGAAATTCCCCTATTTTTGGAGCAAAAATCAAGAAATTTCCATTTTTTATGGCAAAAAGGTATGCATTCTTCTTATTTTCGGGCAAAAAGGAAGAAATTACCCTTATTTTGTAGCAAAAATGCAGAAATTCCCCTTATTTTGAGGTAAAAAGGCTGAAATTCTTCATATTTGGGGGCAAAAAGTCAGAAATTTCCCTTATTTTGGGGCAAAATTGCAGAAATTCCCCTAATTGTGGGGCAAAAAGGCAGAAATTCTCTATATGTTGGGTCAAAAAAAACAGAAATTCTCCTTATTTTGGGGCAAAACTCAGAAATTCCACTTATTTTGGTGCAAAATTCCATAAATGTCCTTTATTTTGGGGCAAAATTGCACAAATTTCCCTAATTTTGGGGCAAAATTAGAGAAATTTCACATATTTTGGGGCAAAATTGCAGAAATTTTACTTATTTCAAGGAAAAAAGGCAGAAATTTTCTTTATTTTGGGGCAAAAAAGAAAGGTATTCCTTTTGTTTTGGGGTAAAAAGACAGAAATTCAACTTATTTAGAGGCAAAAAAGCAGAAATTCCCCTTATTTTGAAGCAAAAATGAAGAAATTTCCCTTTTTTATGGTAAAAAAGTATGCATTCTTCTTATTTTCGGGCAAAAAAGCAGAAATTCCCCGTATTTTGTAGCAAAATTGCAGAAATTTTCCTACTTGTGGGGCAAAAAGGCAGAAATTGCCTATATGTTGGGGCAAAAAGACAGAAATTCTCCTTATTTTGGGGCAAAACTCAGAAATTCCACTTATTTTGGGGCAAAATTGCAGAAATTTACCTAATTGTGGTGCAAAAAGGCAGAAATTCCATATATGTTAGGGGAAAAAGACAGAAATTCTCCTTATTTTGGAGCAAAACTCTGAAATTCCACTTATTTTGGGGAAAAATTCCAGAAATTTCCCTTATTTTGGGGCAAAATTGCAGAAATTTCCCTTATTTTGGGGCAAAATTGCAGAAATTTCCCTTATTTTGGGGCAAAATTGGAGAAATTTCACATATTTTGGGGCAAAATTGCAGAAATTTTACTTATTTCAAGGAAAAAAGGCAGAAATTTTCTTTATTTTGGGGCAAAAAAGAAAGGAATTCTTTTTGTTTTGGGGTAAAAAGACAGAAATTCAACTTATTTAGAGGCAAAAAAGCAGAAATTCCCCTTATTTTGAAGCAAAAATGAAGAAATTTCCCTTTTTTATGGTAAAAAAGTATGCATTCTTCTTATTTTCGGGCAAAAAAGCAGAAATTCCCCGTATTTTGTAGCAAAGTTGCAGAAATTCCCCTACTTGTGGGGCAAAAAGGCAGAAATTGCCTATATGTTGGGGCAAAAAGACAGAAATTCTCCTTATTTTGGGGCAAAACTCAGAAATTCCACTTATTTTGGGGCAAAATTGCAGAAATTTACCTAATTGTGGGGCAAAAAGGCAGAAATTCCATATATGTTAGGGGAAAAAGACAGAAATTCTCCTTATTTTGGAGCAAAACTCTGAAATTCCACTTATTTTGGGGCAAAATTCCAGAAATTTCCCTTCTTTTGGGGCCAAATTGCAGAAATTTCACTTATTTTGTGGCAAAATTGCAGAAATTTGACTTATTTCAGGGAAGAAAAGCAGAAATTTTCTTATTTTGTAGAAAAAAGGCAGTAATTCCTAATATTTTGTGGCAAAAATGCAGAAATTCCCCTAATTGTGGGGCAAAAAGGCAGAAATTCTCTATATGTTGGGTCAAAAATACAGAAATTCTCCTTATTTTGGGGCAAAACTCAGAAATTCCACTTATTTTGGTGCAAAATTCCATAAATTTCCTTTATTTTGGGGCAAAATTGCAGAAATTTCCCTTATTTTGGGGCAAAATTTTAGAAATTTCACATATTTTGGGGCAAAATTACAGAAATTTTCTTTATTTTGGGGCAAAAAAGAAAGGAATTCTTTTTGTTTTGGGGTAAAAAGACAGAAATTCAACTTATTTAGAGGCAAAAAAGCAGAAATTCCCCTTATTTTGAAGCAAAAATGAAGAAATTTCCCTTTTTTATAATAAAAAAGTATGCATTCTTCTTATTTTCGGGCAAAAAAGCAGAAATTCCCTGTATTTTGTAGCAAAATTGCAGAAATTCCCCTACTTGTGGGGCAAAAAGGCAGAAATTGCCTATATGTTGGGGCAAAAAGACAGAAATTCTCCTTATTTTGAGGCAAAACTCAGAAATTCCGCTTATTTTGGGGCAAAATTGCAGAAATTTACCTAATTGTGGAGCAAAAAGGCAGAAATTCCATATATGTTAGGGGAAAAAGACAGAAATTCTCCTTATTTTGGAGCAAAACTCTGAAATTCCACTTATTTTGGGGCAAAATTCCAGAAATTTCTCTTATTTTGGGGCAAAATTGCAGGAATTTCCCTTATTTTGGGGCAAAATAGCAGAAATTTCACTTATTTTGTGGCAAAAATGCAGAAATTCCCATTATTTTGAGGTAAAAAGGCTGAATTTCCCCTTATTTGGGGGCAAAAATGCAGAAATTTTTCCTATTTTGGGGCAAAATTCTAGAAATTTCACTTACTTCAGGGTAATAAGTCAGAATTTTTCTTATTTTGAGGCAAAAAATACAGAAATTCCCTTTTTTTTGGAGAAAAAGACAGAAATTCCACATATTTAGAGGCAAAAAAGCAGAAATTCCCCTTATTTTGGAGCAAAAATGAAGAAATTTCTTTTTTTTATGGCAAAAAGATATGCATTCTTCTTATTTTCAGGCAAAAAGGCAGAAATTCCCCGTATTTTGGAGCTAAATTGCAGAAATTCCCCTAATTGTGGGGCAATAAGGCAGAAATTCCCTATATGTTGGGGCAAAAAGACAGAAATTCTCCTTATTTTGGGGCAAAACTCAGAAATTCCACTTATTTTGGTGCAAAATTCCAAAAATTTCCCTTCTTTTGAGGCAAAATTAAAGAAATTTCACTTATTTTGGGGCAATATTGCAGAAATTTGACTTATTTCATGGAAGAAAAGCAGAAATTTTCTTATTTTGTAAAAAAAAGGCAGCAATTCCTAATATTTTGTGGCAAAAATGCAGAAATTCCCCTTATTTTGAGGTAAAAAGGCTTAAATTCTTCTTATTTGGGGGCAAAAATCAGAAATTTCACTTATTTTGGGGCAAAATTGCAGAAATTCGCCTAATTGTGGGGCAAAAAGGCAGAAATTCTCTATATGTTGGGTCAAAAATACAGAAATTCTCCTTATTTTGGGGCAAAACTCAGAAATTCCACTTATTTTGGTGCAAAATTCCAGAAATTTCCTTTATTTAGGGGTGAAAATGCAGAAATTTCCCTTATTTTAGGGCAAAATTGGAGAAATTTCACATCTTTTGGGGCAAAATTGCAGAAATTTGACGTATTTCAAGGAAAAAGGCAGAAATTTTCTGTATTTTGGGGCAAAAAAGAAAGGAATTCTTTTTGTTTAAGAGGAAAAAGACAGAAATTCCACTTATTTAGAGGCAAAAAAGCAGAAATTCCCCTTATTTTGAAGCAAAAATGAAGAAATTTTACTTTTTTATGGCAAAAAGATATGCATTCTTCTTATTTTCAGGCAAAAAGGCAGAAATTCCCCGTATTTTGGAGCTAAATTGCAGAAATTCCCCTAATTGTGGGGCAAAAAGGCAGAAATTCCCTATATGTTGGGGCAAAAAGACAGACATTCTCCTTATTTTGGGGCAAAACTCAGAAATTCCACTTATTTTGGGGCAAAATTCCAGAAATTTCCCTTCTTTTGGGGCCTAATTGCAGAAATTTCACTTATTTTGTGGCATAATTGCAGAAATTTGACTTATTTCAGGGAAGAAAAGCAGAAATTTTCTTATTTTGTAGAAAAAAGGCAGTAATTCCTAATATTTTGTGGCAAAAATGCAGAAATTCCCTATATTTTGAGGTAAAAAGGCTTAAATTCTTCGTATTTGGGGGCAAAAAGTCAGAAATTTCACTTATTTTGGGGCAAAATTGCAGAAATTCCCCTAATTGTGGGGCAAAAAGGCAGAAATTCTCTATATGTCGGGTCAAAAATACAGAAATTCTCCTTATTTTGGGGCAAAACTCAGAAATTCCACTTATTTTGGTGCAAAATTCCATAAATTTCCTCTATTTTGGGGCGAAATTGCAGAAATTTCCCTTATTTTGGGGCAAAATTGGAGAAATTTCACATATTTTGGGGCAAAATTGAAGAAATTTTACTTATTTCAAGGAAAAAAGGCAGAAATTTTCTTTATTTTGGGGCAAAACAGAAAGGAATTCCTTTTGTTTTGGGGTAAAAAGACAGAAATTCAACTTATTTAGAGGCAAAAAAGCAGAAATTCCCCTTATTTTGAAGCAAAAATGAAGAAATTTCCCTTTTTTATGGTAAAAAAGTATGCATTCTTCTTATTTTCGGGCAAAAAAGCAGAAATTCCCCGTATTTTGTAGCAAAATTGCAGAAATTCCCCTAATGTGGGGCAAAAAGGCAGAAATTGCCTATATGTTTGGGCAAAAAGACAGAAATTCTCCTTATTTTGGAGCAAAACTCAGAAATTCCACATATTTTGGGGCAAAATTGCAGAAATTTCCCTAATTGTGGGGCAAAAAGGCAGAAATTCCATATATGTTAGGGGAAAAAGACAGAAATTCTCCTTATTTTGGAGCAAAACTCTGAAATTCCACTTATTTTGGGGCAAAATTCCAGAAATTTCTCTTATTTGGGGCAAAATTGCAGGAATTTCCCTTATTTTGGGGAAAAATTGCAGAAATTTCACTTATTTTGTGGCAAAAATGCAGAAATTCCCATTATTTTGAGGTAAAAAGGCTGAAATTCCCCTTATTTGGGGGCAAAAATGCAGAAATTTTTCAGATTTTGGGGCAAAATTGCAGAAATTTCACTTACTTCAGAGAAATAAGTCAGAATTTTTCTTATTTTGAGGCAAAAAATACAGAAATTCCCATTTTTTGGGAGAAAAAGACAGAAATTCCACATATTTAGAGGCAAAAAAGCAGAAATTCCCCTTATTTTGGAGCAAAAATGAAGAAATTTCCCTTTTTTATGGCAAAAAGATATACATTCTTCTTATTTTCAGGCAAAAAGGCAGAAATTCCCCGTATTTTGGAGCTAACTTGCAGAAATTCCCCTAATTGTGGGGCAAAAAGGCAGAAATTCTCTATATGTTGGGTCAAAAATACAGAAATTCTCCTTATTTTGGGGCAAAACTCAGAAATTCCACTTATTTTGGTGCAAAATTCCAGAAATTTCCTTTATTTTGGGGAGAAATTGCAGAAATTTCCCTTATTTTGGGGCAAAATTGGAGAAATTTCACATCTTTTGGGGCAAAATTGCAGAAATTTTACGTATTTCAAGAAAAAAAGGCAGAAATTTTCTTTATTTTGGGGCAAAAAAGAAAGGAATTCCTTTTGTTTTAGGGGAAAAAGACAGAAATTCCACTTATTTAGAGGCAAAAAAGCAGAAATTCCCCTTATTTTTAAGCAAAAATGAAGAAATTTCCCTTTTTTATGGTAAAAAAGTATGCATTCTTCTTATTTTCAATCAAAAAGGCAGAAATTCCCCGTATTTTGTAGCAAAATTGCAGAAATTCCCCTAATTGTGGGGCAAAAATGCAGAAATTGCCTATATGTTGGGGCAAAAAGACAGAAATTCTCCTTATTTTGGAGCAAAACTCAGAAATTCCAATTATTTTGGGGCAAAATTGCAGAAATTTCCCTAATTGTGGGGCAAAAAGGCAGAAATTCCCTATATGTTGAGGCAAAAAGACAGAAATTCTCCTTATTTTAGGGCAAAATTCAGAAATTCCACTTATTTTGGGGCAAAATTCCAGAAATTTCCCTTCTTTTGAGGCAAAATTGAAGAAATTTCACTCATTTTTGGGCAAAATTGCAGAAATTTGACTTATTTCAGGGAAGAAAAGCAGAAATTTTCTTATTTTGTAAAAAAAAAAGCAGTAATTCCTAATATTTTGTGGAAAAATGCAGAAATTCCCCTTATTTTGAAGTAAAAAGGCTTAAATTCTTCTTACTTGGGGGCAAAAATCAGAAATTTTTCTTATTTTGGGGCAAAATTGCAGAAATTCCCCTAATTGTGGGGCAAAAAGGCAGAAATTCTCTATATGTTGGGTCAAATATACAGAAATTCTCCTTATTTTGGGGCAAAACTCAGAAATTCCACTTATTTTGGTGCAAAATTCCAGAAATTTCCTTTATTTTGGGGCAAAATTGCAGAAATTTCCCTTATTTTGGGGCAAAATTTTAGAAATTTCACATATTTTGTGGCAAAATTGCAGAAATTTTACTTATTTTAAGGAAAAAAGGCAGAAATTTTCTTTATTTTGGGGCAAAAAAGAAAGGAATTCCTTTTGTTTTAGGGGAAAAAGACAGAAATTCCACTTATTTAGAGGCAAAAAAGCAGAAATTCTCCTTATTTTGAAGCAAAAATGAAGAAATTTCCCTTTTTTATAGTAAAAAAGTATGCATTCTTCTTATTTTCGATCAAAAAGGCAGAAATTCCCCGTATTTTGTAGCAAAATTGCAGAAATTCCCCTAATTGTGGGGCAAAAATTCAGAAATTGCCTATATGTTGGGGCAAAAAGACAGAAATTCTCCTTATTTTGGAGCAAAACTCAGAGATTCCAATTATTTTGGGGCAAAATTGATGAAATTTCCCTAATTGTGGGGCAAAAAGGCAGAAATTCCATATATGTTAGGGCAAAAAGACAGAAATTCTCCTTATTTTGGAGCAAAACTCTGAAATTCCACTTATTTTGGGGCAAAATTCCAGAAATTTCCCTTATTTTGGGGAAAAATTCCAGAAATTTCCCTTATTTTGGGGCAAAATTGCAGAAATTTCACTTATTTTGTTGCAAAATTGCTGAAATTTCACTTATTTCAGGGAAAAAAGGCAGAAATTTTCCTTATTTTATGGCCAAAAGGCTGAAATTTCTAATATTTTGTGGCAAAAATGCAGAAATTCCCATTATTTTGAGGTAAAAAGGCTGAAATTCCCCTTATTTGGGGGCAAAAAGGCAGAAACTTTTCATATTTTGAGGCAAAATTGCAGAAATTTCACTTACTTCAGGGTAATAAGTTCCAATTTTTCTTTATTTTGAGGCAAAAAATACAGAAATTCCCTTTGTTTTGGGAGAAAAAGACAGAAATTCCACATATTTAGAGGCAAAAAAGCAGAAATTCCCCTTATTTTGGAGCAAAAATGAAGAAATTTCCCTTTTTTATGGCAAAAAGATATGCATTCTATATATTTTCGGGCAGAAAGGCAGAAATTCCCCGTATTTTTGAGCTAAATTGCAGAAATTCCCCTAATTGTGGGAAAAAAGTCAGAAATTCCCTATATGTAGGGGCAAAAAGACAGAAATTCTCCTTATTTTGTGGCAAAACTCAGAAATTCCACTTATTTTCGGGCAAAATTCCAGAAATTTCCCTTCTTTTGGGGCAAAATTGCAGAAATTTCACTTATTTTGGGGCAAAATTGCAGAAATTTGACTTATTTCAGGGAAGAAAAGCAGAAATTTTCTTATTTTGTAGAAAAAAGGGAGTAATTCCTAATATTTTGTGGCAAAAATGCAGAAATTCCCCTTATTTTGAGGTAAAAAGGCTGAAATTCATCTTATTTGGGGGCAAAAAGTCAGAAATTTCCTTATTTTGGGGCAAAATTGCAGAGATTCCCCTAATTGTGGGGCAAAAAGGCAGAAATTCTCTATATGTTTGGTCAAAAATACAGAAATTCTCCTTATTTTGGGGCAAAACTCAGAAATTCCACTTATTTTGGTGCAAAATTCCAGAAATTTTCTTTATTTGGGGGCGAAATTGCAGAAATTTCCCTTATTTTGGGAAAAAATTGGAGAAACTTCACATATTTTGGGGCAAAATTGCAGAAATTTTACTTATTTCAAAAAAAAAAGGCAGAAATTTTCTTTATTTTGGGGCAAAAAGAAAGGAATTCCTTTTGTTTTAGGGGAAAAAGACAGAAATTCCACATATTTAGAGGCAAAAAAGCAGAAATTCCCCTTATTTGAAGCAAAAATGAAGAAATTTCCATTTTTTATGGTAAAAAAGTATGCATTCTTCTTATTTTCGGGCAAAAAGGCAGAAATTCCCCGTATTTTGTAGCAAAATTGCAGAAATTCCCCTAATTGTGGGGCAAAAATGCAGAAATTGCCTATATGTTGGGGCAAAAAGACAGAAATTCTCCTTATTTTGGAGCAAAACTTAGAAATTCCAATTATTTTGGGGCAAAATTGCAGAAATTTCCCTAATTGTGGGGCAAAAAGGCAGAAATTCCATATATGTTAGGGCAAAAGAACAGAAATTCTCCTTCTTTTGGAGCAAAACTCTGAAATTCCACTTATTTTGGGGCAAAATTCCAGAAATTTCCCTTATTTTAGGGCAAAATTGCAGAAATTTCTCTTATTTTGGGGCAAAATTGCAGAAATTTCACATATTTTGTGGCATAATTGCAGAAATTTCACTTATTTCAGGGAAAAAAGGCAGAAATTTTCCTTATTTTATGGCAAAATGCAGAAATTTCTAATATTTTGTGGCAAAAATGCAGAAATTCCCATTATTTTGAGGTTAAAATGCTGAAATTCCCCTTATTTGGTGGCAAAAAGGCAAAAATTTTTCATATTTTGGGGCAAATTGCAGAAATTTCACTTACTTCCGGGTAATAAGTAAGAATTTTTCCTTATTTTGAGGCAAAAAATACAGAAATTCCCTTTGTTTTGGGAGAAAAAGACAGAAATTCCACATATTTAGAGGCAAAAAGCAGAAATTCCCCTTATTTTGGAGCAAAAATGAAGAAATTTCCCTTTTTTATGGCAAAAAGATATGCATTCTTCTTATTTTCGGGCAAAAAGGCAGAAATTCCCCGTATTTTGGAGCTAAATTGCAGAAATTCCCCTAATTGTGGGGCAAAAAGGCAGAAATTGCCTATATGTTGGGGCAAAAAGACAGAAATTCTCCTTATTTTGGGGCAAAACTCAGAAATTCCACTTATTTTGGGGCAAAATTCCAGAAATTTCCCTTCTTTTGGGGCAAAATTGCAGAAATTTGACTTATTTCAGGGAAGAAAAGCAGAAATTTTCTTATTTTGTAAAAAAAAAGGCAGTAATTCCTAATATTTTGTGGCAAAAATGCAGAAATTCCCCTTATTTTGAGGTAAAAAGGCTTAAATTCTTATTTGGGGGCAAAAAGTTAGAAATTTCCCTTATTTTGGGGCAAAATTGCAGAAATTCCCCTAATTGTGGGGCAAAAAGGCAGAAATTCTCTATATGTTGGGTCAAAAATACAGAAATTCTATTTATTTTGGGGCAAAACTCAGAAATTCCACTTATTTTGGTGCAAAATTCCAGAAATTTCCTTTATTTTGGGGCGAAATTGCAGAAATTTCCATTATTTTGGGGCAAAATTGGAGAAATTTCACATATTTTGGGGCAAAATTGCAGAAATTTCACTTATTTCAAGGAAAAAAGGCAGAAATTTTCTTTATTTTGGGGCTAAAAAGAAAGGAATTCCTTTTGTTTTGTGGTAAAAAGACAGAAATTCCACTTATTTAGAGGCAAAAAAGCAGAAATTCCCCTTATTTTGAAGCAAAAATGAAGAAATTTCCCTTTTTTATGGTAAAAAAGAATGCATTATTTTTATTTTCGGGCAAAAAAGCAGAAATTCCACGTATTTTGTAGCAAAATTGCAGAAATTCCCCTACTTGTCGGGCAAAAAGGCAGAAATTGCCTATATGTTGGGGCAAAAAGACAGAAATTCTCCTTATTTTGGAGCAAAACTCAGAAATTCCACTTATTTTGGGGCAAAATTGCAGAAATTTCCCTAATTGTGGGACAAAAAGGGCAGAAATTCTATATATGTTAGGGGAAAAATACAGAAATTCTCCTTATTTTGGAGCAAAACTCTGAAATTCCACTTATTTTGGGGCAAAATTCCAGAAATTTCCCTTATTTTGGGGCAAAATTGCAGGAATTTCCCTTATTTTGGGGCAAAATTGCAGAAATTTCACTTATTTTGTGGCAAAAATCAGAAATTCCCATTATTTTGAGGTAAAAAGGCTGAAATTCCCCTTATTTGTGCGCAAAAATGCAGAAAATTTCATATTTTGGGGCAAAATTGCAGAATTTTCACTTACTTCAGGGTAATAAGTCAGAATTTTTCTTATTTTGAGGCAAAAAATACAGAAATTCCCTTTTTTGGGGAGAAAAAGACAGAAATTCCACATATTTAGAGGCAAAAAAGCAGAAATTCCCCTTATTTTGGAGCAAAAATGAAGAAATTTCCCTTTTTTATGGCAAAAAGATATGCATTCTTCTTATTTTCGGGCAAAAAGGCAGAAATTCCCCGTATTTTGGAGCAAAATTGCAGAAATTTCCCTAATTGTGGGGCAAAAAGGCAGAAATTCCATATATGTTAGGGCAAAAAGACAGAAATTCTCCTTATTTTGGAGCAAAACTCTGAAATTCCACTTATTTTGGGGCAAAATTCCAGAAATTTCACTTATTTTGGGGCAAAATTGAAGAAATTTCCCTTATTTTGGGGCAAAATTGGAGAAATTTCACATATTTTGTGGAAAAATTGCAGAAATTTCACTTATTTCAGGGAAAAAAGGCAGAAATTTTCTTTATTTTAGGGCAAAAAGGCAGAAATTCCTAATATTTTGTGGCAAAATCGCAGAAATTCCCATTATTTTGGAGCAAAAATGAAGTAATTTCTCTATTTTATGGCAAAAAGATATGCATTCTTCTTAATTTCGGGCAATAAGGCAGAAATTCCCCCTATTTGGAGCAAAATTGCAGAAATTCCCCTAATTGTGGGGCAAAAAGGCAGAAATTCTCTATATGTTGGGGCAAAAAGACAGAAAGTCTCCTTATTTTAGGGCAAAACTCAGAAATTCCACTTATTTTGGAGCAAAATTCTAGAAATTTCCCTTATTTGGGGGCAAAATTGGAGAATTTTCTCTTATTTTGGGGCAAAATTGCAAAAATTTCACTTATTTCAGGGAAAAAAAGCAGAAGTTTTCTTATTTTGAAGCAAAAATCAGAAATTCTTATTATTTTGTGGCAAAAATGCAAAAATTCCCCTTATTTTGAGGTAAAAAGGCTGAAGTTCCCCTTATTTGGCAAATAAAGGCAGAAATTTCCTTTATTTTGGGGCAAAATTGCAGAAATTTCACTTACTTCAGGGTAATAAGTCAGAATTTTACCTTATTATGGGGCAAAAAAGACAGGAATTCCCTTTGTTTTGGGAAAAAAAGACAGAAATTCCACTTATTTAGAGGCAAAAAAGCAGAAATTCCCCTTATTTTGTAGCAAAAATGAAGGAATTTAAATATTTAATGCAAAAAAAATATGCATTCTTATTTTCAGGCAAAAAGGCAGAAATTCTCCGTATTTTGGAGCAAAATTGCAGAAATTTCCCTAATTGTGGGGCAAAAAGGCAGAAATTCCATATATGTTAGGGCAAAAAGACAGAAATTCTCCTTATTTTGGAGCAAAACTCTGAAATTCCACTTATTTTGGGGCAAAATTCCAGAAATTTCACTTATTTTGGGGCAAAATTGAAGAAATTTCCCTTATTTTGGGGCAAAATTGGAGAAATTTCACATATTTTGTGGCAAAATTGCAGAAATTTCACTTATTTCAGGGAAAAAAGGCAGAAATTTTCTTTATTTTAGGGCAAAAAGGCAGAAATTCCTAATATTTTGTGGCAAAATCGCAGAAATTCCCATTATTTTGGAGCAAAAATGAAGTAATTTCTCTATTTTATGGCAAAAAGATATGCATTCTTCTTAATTTCGGGCAATAAGGCAGAAATTCCCCCTATTTGGAGCAAAATTGCAGAAATTCCCCTAATTGTGGGGCAAAAAGGCAGAAATTCTCTATATGTTGGGGCAAAAAGACAGAAAGTCTCCTTATTTTAGGGCAAAACTCAGAAATTCCACTTATTTTGGAGCAAAATTCTAGAAATTTCCCTTATTTGGGGGCAAAATTGGAGAATTTTCTCTTATTTTGGGGCAAAATTGCAGAAATTTCACTTATTTCAGGGAAAAAAAGCAGAAGTTTTCTTATTTTGAAGCAAAAATCAGAAATTCTTATTATTTTGTGGCAAAAATGCAAAAATTCCCCTTATTTTGAGGTAAAAAGGCTGAAGTTCCCCTTATTTGGCAAATAAAGGCAGAAATTTCCTTTATTTTGGGGCAAAATTGCAGAAATTTCACTTACTTCAGGGTAATAAGTCAGAATTTTACCTTATTATGGGGCAAAAAAGACAGGAATTCCCTTTGTTTTGGGAAAAAAAGACAGAAATTCCACTTATTTAGAGGCAAAAAAGCAGAAATTCCCCTTATTTTGTAGCAAAAATGAAGGAATTTAAATATTTAATGCAAAAAAATATGCATTCTTATTTTCAGGCAAAAAGGCAGAAATTCTCCGTATTTTGGAGCAAAATTGCAGAAATTTCCCTAATTGTGGGGCAAAAAGGCAGAAATTCCATATATGTTAGGGCAAAAAGACAGAAATTCTCCTTATTTTGGAGCAAAACTCTGAAATTCCACTTATTTTGGGGCAAAATTCCAGAAATTTCACTTATTTTGGGGCAAAATTGAAGAAATTTCCCTTATTTTGGGGCAAAATTGGAGAAATTTCACATATTTTGTGGCAAAATTGCAGAAATTTCACTTATTTCAGGGAAAAAAGGCAGAAATTTTCTTTATTTTAGGGCAAAAAGGCAGAAATTCCTAATATTTTGTGGCAAAAATGCAGAAATTTCCATTATTTTGAGGTAAAAAGGCTGAAATTCCCCTTATTTGGGGGCAAAAAGGCAAAAATTTTTCATATTTTGTGGCAAAATTGCAGAAATTTCACTTACATCAGAGTAATAAGTCAGAATTTTTCCTTATTTTGAGTCAAAAAATACAGAAATTCCCTTTGTTTTGGGGGAAAAAGACAGAAATTCCACTTATTTAGAGGCAAAAAAGCAGAAAATCCCCTTATTGGAGCAAAAATGAAGAAATTTCCCTTTTTTATGGCAAAAAGATATGCATTCTTCTTATTTTCGGGCAAAAAGGCAGAAATTCCCCGTATTTTGGAGCTAAATTGCAGAAATTCCCCTAATTGTGGGGCAAAAAGGCAGAAATTCCCTATATGTTGGGGCAAAAACACAGAAATTCTCCTTATTTTGGGACAAAACTCAGAAATTCCACATATTTTGGTGCAAAATTCCAGAAATTTCCTTCTTTTGTGGCAAAATTGCAGAAATTTCACTTATTTTCGGGCAAAATTGCAGAAATTTCACTTATTTCAGGGAAAAAAAGCAGAAATTTTCTTATTTTGTAGAAAAAAGGCAGTAATTCCTAATATTTTGTGGCAAAAATGCAGAAATTCCCCTTTTTTTGAGGTAAAAAGGCTGAAATTCTTCTTATTTGGGGGCAAAAAGGCAGAAATTTCCCTTATTTTGGGGCAAAATTGCAGAAATTCCCCTAATTGTGGGGCAAAAAGGCAGAAATTCTCTATATGTTGGGGCAAAAATACAGAAATTCTCCTTATTTTGTGGCAAAACTCAGAAATTCCACTTATTTTGGTGCAAAATTTCAGAAATTTCCTTTATTTTGGGGCGAAATTGCAGAAATTTCCCTTATTTTGGGGCAAAATTGGAGAAATTTCACATATTTTGGGGCAAAATTGCAGAAATTTTACTTATTTCAAGGAAAAAAGGCAGAAATTTTCTTTATTTTGGGGCAAAAAAGAAAGGAATTCCTTTTGTTTTGGGGAAAAAAGACAGAAATTCCACTTATTTAGAGGCAAAACGCAGAAATTCCCCTCATTTTGGAGCAAAAATGAAGAAATTTCCCTTTTTTATGGCAAAAAGGTATGCATTCTTCTTATTTTGGGGCAAAAAGGCAGAAATTTTCCGTATTTTGGAGCAAAATTGCAGAAATTCCCTTAATTGTGGGGCAAAAAGGCAAAAATTCCCTATATGTTGGGGCAAAAAGACAGAAATTTTCCTTATTTTGGGGCTAAACTCAGAAATTCCAATTATTTTGGAGCAAAATCCCAGAAATTTCCCTTACTTTGGGGCAAAATTGCAAAAATTTCACTTATTTTGAAGCAAAATTGCAGAAATTTCACTTATTTCAGAAAAAAAAGCAGGAATTTTCTAATTTTGGGGAAAAAAGGCAGAAATTCCTAATATTTTTTGGCAAAAATGCAGAAATTCCCCTTATTTTGAGGTAAAAAGGCTGAATTTCCCCTTATTTGGGGCCAAAAAGGCAGAAATTTCCCTTAATTAGGGGCAAAATTGCAAAAATTTCACTTATTTCAGGGTAATAAGTCAGAAATTTTCCTTATTTTGGGGCAAAAAAGACAGGAATTCTCTTTGTTTTGGGGTAAAGAACAAAATTCCACTTATTTAGAGGCAAAAAAGCAGAAATTCCCCTTATTTTGGAGCAAAAATGAAGAAATTTCCCTTTTTTATGGCAAAAAGGTATGCATTCTTCTTATTTTCCGGTAAAAAGGCAGAAATTCCCTGTATTTTGGAGCAAAATTGCAGAAATTCCCCTAATTGTGGGGCAAAAAGGCAGAAATTCTCTATATGTTAGGGCAAAAAAGACAGAAATTCCACTTATTTTGAGGCAAAATTCCAGAAATTTCCCTTATTTGGGGGCAAAATTGCAGAAATTTCACTTATTTTGGGGCAAAATCGCAGAAATTTCACTTATTTCAGGAAAAAAAGGCAGAAATTTTCCTTATTTTGAAGGAAAAAGGCAGAAATTTCTATTATTTTGTGACAAAAATGCAGAAAATACCCTTATTTTGAGGTAAAAAGGCTGAAATTCCCCTTATTTGGGGGCAAAAAGGCAGAAATTTTCCTTATTTTGGGGCAAAATAGCAGAAATTTCACTTATTTCAGGGTAATAAGTCAGAATTTTTTTTTGGGGGCAAAAAAGACAGTAATTCCCTTTGTTTTAGGGGAAAAAGACAGAAATTCCACTTATTTAGAGGCAAAAAAGCAGAAATTCCAATTATTTTGGAGCAAAAATGAAGCAATTTCCCTTTTTTATGGCAAAAAGATATGCATTCTTTTATTTTCGAGCAAAAAGGCAGAAATTCCCCGTATTTTGGAGCTAAATTGCAGAAATTCCCCTAATTGTGGGGCAAAAATGCAGAAATTGCCTATATGTTGGGGCAGAAAGACAGAAATTCTCCTTATTTTAAAGCAAAACTCAGAAATTCCACTTATTTAGGGGCAAAATTGCAGAAATTTCACTTATTTTGTGGCAAAATTGCAGAAATTTCACTTATTTCAAGGAAAAAAGGCAGAAATTATCCTTATTTTATGGCATAAAGGCAGAAATTTCTAATATTTTGTGGCAAAAATGCAGAAATTCCCATTATTTTGAGGTAAAAAGGCAGAAATTCCCCTTATTTGGGGGCAAAAAGGCAGAAATTTTTCATATTTTGGGGCAAAATTGCAGAAATTTCACTTACTTCAGGGTAATAAGTCAGAATTTTTCCTTATTTTGAGGCAAAAAATAAAGAAATTCCCTTTGTTTTGGGAGAAAAAGACAGAAATTCCACATATTTAGAGGCAAAAAAGCAGAAATTCTTTTTATTTTGGAGCAAAAATGAAGAAATTTCCCTTTTTTATGGCAAAAAGATATGCATTCTTTTATTTTCGGGCAAAAAGGCAGAAATTCCCCGTATTTTGGAGCTAAATTGCAGAAATTCCCCTAATTGTGGGGCAAAAAGTCAGAAATTCCCTATATGTTGGAACAAAAAGACAGAAATTCTCCTTATTTTGGGGCAAAACTCAGAAATTCTACTTATTTTAGGGCAAAATTCCAGAAATTTCCCTTCTTTTGGAGCAAAATTGCAGAAATTTCACTTATTTTGGGGCAAAATGGCAGAAATTACTTATTTCTGGGAAAAATAGCAGAAATTTTCTTATTTTGTAGAAAAAAGGCAGTAATTCCTAATATTTTGTGGCAAAAATGCAGAAATTCCCCTTATTTTGAGGTAAAAAGGCTGAAATTCTTCTTATTTGGGGGCAAAAAGCAGAAATTTCCCTTATTTTGGGGCAAAATTGCAGAAATTCCCCTAATTGTGGGGCAAAAAGGCAGAAATTCTCTATATGTTGGGGCAAAAATACAGAAATTCTCCTTATTTTGTGGCAAAACTCAGAAATTCCACTTATTTTGGTGCAAAATTTCAGAAATTTCCTTTATTTTGGGGCAAAATTGCAGAAATTTCCCTTATTTTGGGGCAAAATTGGAGAAATTTCACATATTTTGGGGCAAAATTGCAGAAATTTTACTTATTTCAAGGAAAAAAAGGCAGAAATTTTCTTTATTTTGGGGCAAAAAAGAAAGGAATTCCTTTTGTTTTTAATAAAAAGACAGAAATTCCACTTACTTAGAGGCAAAACGCAGAAATTCCCCTTATTTTGGAGCAAAAATGAAGAAATTTCCCTTTTTTATGGCAAAAAGATATGCATTCTTCTTAATTTCGGGCAAAAAAGACAGAAATTCCACTTATTTTGAGGCAAAATTCCAGAAATTTTCCTTATTTTGGGGCAAAATTGCAGAAATTTCACTTATTTTGGGGCAAAATCGCAGAAATTTCACTTATTTCAGGGAAAAAAGGCAGAAATTTTCCTTATTTTGAAGGAAAAAGGCAGAAATTTCTATTATTTTGTGACAAAAATGCAGAAATTACCCTTATTTTGAGGTAAAAAGGCTGAAATTCCCCTTATTTGGGGGCAAAAAGGCAGAAATTTCCCTTATTTTGTGGCAAAATAGCAGAAATTTCACTTATTTCAGGGTAATAAGTCAGAATTTTTTTGGGGGGGGGGCAAAAAAGACAGTAATTCCCTTTGTTTTAGGGGAAAAAGACAGAAATTCCACTTATTTAGAGGCAAAAAAGCAGAAATTCCAATTATTTTGGAGCAAAAATGAAGCAATTTCCCTTTTTTATGGCAAAAAGATATGCATTCTTCTTAATTTCGGGCAAAAAGGCAGAAATTCCCTCTATTTTGGAGCAAATTGTAGAAATTCCCCTAATTGTGGGGCAAAAAGGCAGAAATTCTCTATATGTTGGGGCAAAAAGACAGAAATTCTCTTTATTTTGGGGCAAAACTCAGAAATTCCACTTATTTTGGAGCAAAATTCCAGAAATTTCCCTTATTTTGGGGCAAAATTGCAGAAATTTCCCTTATTTTAGGGCAAAATTGGAGAAATTTCACTTATTTAGAAGTAAAATTGCAGAAATTTCACTTATTTCAGGGAAAAAAGGCAGAAATTTTCCTTATTTTGGGGCAAAAAAGACAGGAATTTTCTATGTATTGGGGAAAAAAGACATAAATTTCACTTATTTAGAGGCACTAAAGCAGAAATTCCTCTTATTTTGGAGCAAAAATGAAGAAATTTCCCTTTTTTTATGGCATAAAGGTATGCATTCTTCTTATTTTCCGGCAAAAAGTCAGAAATTCCTTGTATTTTGGAGCAAAATTGCAGAAATTCCCCTAATTGTGGGGCAAAAAGGCAGAAATTCCCTATATGTTAGGGCAAAAAGACAGAAATTCTCTTTATTTTGGGGCAAAACTCAGAAATTCCACATATTTTGGGGCAAAATTCCAGAAATTTCCCTTATTTTGGGGCAACATTGCAGAAATTTCACATATTTGGGAGCAAAATTGCAGAAATTTCATTTATTTCAGGGGAAAAAGGTAGAAATTTTCCTTATTTTGGGGCAAAAATTCATAAATTCCTAATATTTTGTGGCAAAAATGCAGAAATTCCCCTCATTTTGAGGTAAAAAGGCTGAAATTCCCCTTATTTGGGGGCAAAAAGGCAGAAATTTCCCTTATTTTGGGGCAAAATTGCAGAAACTTCACTTATTTCAAGGTAATAAATCAGAAATTTCTTTATTTTAGGGCAAAAAAGACAGAAATTCCCTTTGTTTTGGGGGAAAAAAGACAGAAATTCCTCTTATTTAGACGCATAAAAGCAGAAATTTCCCTTATTTTGGAGCAAAAATGAAGAAATTTACCTTTTTTATGGCAAAAATATATCCATTCTTCTTATTTTCGGGAAAAATGGCAGAAATCCCCGTATTTGGAAGCAAAATTGCAGAAATTCCCCTAATTGTGGGGCAAAAAGGCAGAAATTCTCTTTATGTTGGGGAAAAACACAGAAATTCTCCTTATTTTGGGGCAAAACTCAGAAATTCCACTTATTTTGTGGCAAAATTCCAGAAATTTCCCATATTTTGGGGCAAAATTGGAGAAATTTCACTTATTTTGGGGCACAATTGCAGAAATATCACTTATTTCAGGGAAAAAAAAGCAGAAGTTTTCTTATTTTGAAGCAAAAAGTCAGAAATTCCTAATATTTTGTGGCAAAAATGCAGAAATTCCCCTTATTTTGAGGTAAAAAGTCTTAAATTCCCCTTATTTGGGGGAAAAAAGGCAGAAATTTCCCTTATTTTGGGGCAAAATTGCAGAAATTTCACTTGTTTTGGGGCAAAATTGCAGAAATTTGACTTAATTCAGGGAAAAAATGCAGAAATTTTTTTATTTTGTAGAAAAAAGGCAGTAATTCCTAATATTTTGTGGCAAAAATGCAGAAATTCCCCTTATTTTGAGGTAAAATGGCTGAAATTCTTCTTATTTGGGGGCAAAAAGGCAGAAATTTCCCTTATTTTGGGGCAAAATTGCAGAAATTCCCCTAATTGTGTGGCAAAAAGGCAGAAATTCTCTATATGTTGGGTCAAAAATACAGAAATTCTCCTTATTTTAGGGCAAAACTCAGAAATTCCACTTATTATGGGTCAAAATTGCAGAAATTTCACTTATTTCAGGGTAATAACTCAGATTTTTTTTTATTTTGGGGCAAAAAAGACAGTAATTCCCTTTGTTTTCGGGGAAAAAGACAGAAATTCCACTTATTTAGAGGCAAAATCGCAGAAATTCCCATTATTTTGGAGCAAAAATGAAGTAATTTCTCTATTTTATGGCAAAAAGATATGCATTCTTCTTAATTTCGGGCAATAAGGCAGAAATTCCCCCTATTTGGAGCAAAATTGCAGAAATTCCCCTAATTGTGGGGCAAAAAGGCAGAAATTCTCTATATGTTGGGGCAAAAAGACAGAAAGTCTCCTTATTTTAGGGCAAAACTCAGAAATTCCACTTATTTTTGGGCAAATTTCCAGAAATTTTCTTTATTTTGGGGCAAAATTCCAGAAATTTCACTTATTTTGGGGAAAAATTGCAGAAATTTCACACATTTCAGGGAAAAAGGGCAGAAATTTTTCTAATTTTTGGGGCAAAAAGGCAGAAATTCCTAATATATTGTGGCAAAAATGCAGAAATTCCCCTTATTTTGAGGTAAAAGCTGAAATTCCCCTTATTTGGGGGCCAAAAGGCAGAAATTTCCCTTATTTTGGGGCAAAATTGCAGAGTTTTCACTTACTTTATGGTAATACGTCAGAGATTTTTTTATTTTGAGGCCAAAAAGACAGAAATTCTCCTTATTTTGGGTTAAACTCAGAAATTCCCCTTATTTGGGGGAAAAAGGCAGAAATTTCCCTTATTTTGGGGCAAAATTGCAGAAATTTCACTTATTTCAGGGTAATAAGTCAGAAATTTTTCTTATTTTGGGGCAAAAAACATGAATAACCTTTTTTTTGAAGGAAAAAGACAGAAATTCCACTTATTTAGAGGCAAAGACGCAGAAATTCCCCTTATTTTGGAGCAAAAAATAAGAAATTTCCCTATTTATGGCAAAAAGTTGTGCATTCTTCTTATTTTCAGGCAAAAAGGCAGAAATTCCCTGTATTTTGGAGCAAAAGTGCAGAAATTCCCCTAATTGTGGGGCAAAAAGGCAGAAATTCCCTATATGTTAGGGCAAAAAGACAGAAATTCTCCTTATATTCGAGCAAAACTCTGAAATACCACTTATTTTGGGGCAAAATTCCAGAAATTTCCCTTATTTTAGTGCAAAATTGCACAACTTTCCCTCATTTTGGGGCAAAATTGCAGAAATTTCACATATTTCAGGGGAAAAAGGGCAGAAATTTTCCTTAGTTTGAGGCAAAAAGGCAGAAATTCCTAATATTTTTGTGGCAAAAATGCAGAAATTTCCCTTATTTTAGGTCAAAATTGCAGAAATTTCCATTATTTTTGGGGAAAATTGGAGAAATTTCACTTATTTTGGGGCAAAATTGCAGAAATTTTACTTATTTCAGCGAAAAAAAGGCAGAAATTTTCCTTATTTTTGGGCAAAAATGAAATGAATTCCCTTTGTTTTGGGGGAAAAAGACAGAAATTCCACTTATTTAGAGGCAAAAAAGCAGAAATTCCCATTATTTTGGAACAAAAATTAAGAAATTTTCCTTTTTTATGTCAAAAAGGTATGCATTCTTCTTATTTTCGGGCAAAAAGGCAGAAATTCCACGTATTTTGGAGCAAAATTGCAGAAATTCCCCTAATTGTGGGGCAAAAAGGCAGAAATTCTCTCTATGTTGGCGCAAATAGACAGAAATTCTTTTTATTTTGGGGCAAAACTCAGAAATTCCACATATTTTGGGGCAAAATTCCAGAAATTTCCCTTATTTTAGGGCAACATTGCAGAAATTTCACATATTTGGGGGCAAAATTGCAGAAATTTCATTTATTTCAGGGGAAAAAGGCAGAAATTTTCCTTATTTTGGGGCAAAAAGTCAGAAATTCCTAAAATTTTTTGGCAAAAATGCAGAAATTCCCCTCATTTTGAGGTAAAAAGGCTGAAATTCCCCTTATTTGGGGGCAAAAAGGCAGAAATTTCCCTTATTTTGGGGCAACATTGCAGAAATTTCACATATTTGGAAGCAAAATTGCAGAAATTTCATTTATTTCAGGGGAAAAAGGCAGAAATTTTCCTTATTTTGGGGCAAAAAGTCATAAATTCCTAATATTTTGTGGCAAAAATGCAGAAATTCCCCTCATTTTGAGGTAAAAAGGCTGAAATTCCCCTTATTTGGGGCAAAAAGGCAGAAATTTCCCTTATTTTGGGGCAAAATTGCAGAAACTTCACTTATTTCAAGGTAATAAATCAGAAATTTCTTTATTTTAGGGCAAAAAAGACAGAAATTCCCTTTGTTTTGGGGGAAAAAAGACAGAAATTCCTCTTATTTAGACGCATAAAAGCAGAAATTTCCCTTATTTTGGAGCAAAAAGGAAGAAATTTACCTTTTTTATGGCAAAAATATATCCATTCTTCTTATTTTCGGGAAAAATGGCAGAAATCCCCGTATTTGGAAGCAAAATTGCAGAAATTCCCCTAATTGTGGGGCAAAAAGGCAGAAATTCTCTTTATGTTGGGGAAAAACACAGAAATTCTCCTTATTTTGGGGCAAAACTCAGAAATTCCACTTATTTTGTGGCAAAATTCTAGAAATTTCCCATATTTTGGGGCAAAATTGGAGAAATTTCACTTATTTTGGGGCACAATTGCAGAAATATCACTTATTTCAGGGAAAAAAAGCAGAAGTTTTCTTATTTTGAAGCAAAAAGTCAGAAATTCCTAATATTTTGTGGCAAAAATGCAGAAATTCCCCTTATTTTGAGGTAAAAAGTCTTAAATTCCCCTTATTTGGGGGAAAAAAGGCAGAAATTTCCCTTATTTTGGGGCAAAATTGCAGAAATTTCACTTGTTTTGGGGCAAAATTGCAGAAATTTGACTTAATTCACGGAAAAAATGCAGAAATTTTCTTATTTTGTAGAAAAAAGGCAGTAATTCCTAATATTTTGTGGCAAAAATGCAGAAATTCCCCTTATTTTGAGGTAAAATGGCTGAAATTCTTCTTATTTGGGGGCAAAAAGGCAGAAATTTCCCTTATTTTGGGGCAAAATTGCAGAAATTCCCCTAATTGTGTGGCAAAAAGGCAGAAATTCTCTATATGTTGGGTCAAAAATACAGAAATTCTCCTTATTTTAGGGCAAAACTCAGAAATTCCACTTATTATGGGTCAAAATTGCAGAAATTTCACTTATTTCAGGGTAATAACTCAGATTTTTTTTTTATTTTGGGGCAAAAAAGACAGTAATTCCCTTTGTTTTGGGGGAAAAAGACAAATTCCACTTATTTAGAGGCAAAATCGCAGAAATTCCCATTATTTTGGAGCAAAAATGAAGTAATTTCTCTATTTTATGGCAAAAAGATATGCATTCTTCTTAATTTCGGGCAATAAGGCAGAAATTCCCCCTATTTGGAGCAAAATTGCAGAAATTCCCCTAATTGTGGGGCAAAAAGGCAGAAATTCTCTATATGTTGGGGCAAAAAGACAGAAAGTCTCCTTATTTTAGGGCAAAACTCAGAAATTCCACTTATTTTTGGGCAAATTTCCAGAAATTTTCTTTATTTTGGGGCAAAATTCCAGAAATTTCACTTATTTTGGGGAAAAATTGCAGAAATTTCACTTATTTTGGCGCAAAATTGCAGAAATTTCACTCATTTCAGGGAAAAAGGGCAGAAATTTTTCTAATTTTTGGGGCAAAAAGGCAGAAATTCCTAATATATTGTGGCAAAAATGCAGAAATTCCCCTTATTTTGAGGTAAAAAGGCTGAAATTCCCCTTATTTGGGGGCCAAAAGGCAGAAATTTCCCTTATTTCGGGGCAAAATTGCAGAGTTTTCACTTACTTCATGATAATACGTCAGAGATTTTTTTATTTTGAGGCCAAAAAGACAGAAATTCTCCTTATTTTGGGTTAAACTCAGAAATTCCACTTACTTTGGGGCAAAATTCCAGAAATTTCCCTTATTTTGGGGCAAAATTGCAGAAATTTCACTTATTTCAGGGTAATAAGTCAGAAATTTCCTTATTTTGGGGCAAAACTCAGAAATTCCCCTTATTTGGGGGCAAAAAGGCAGAAATTTCCCTTATTTTGGGGCAAAATTGCAGAAATTTCACTTATTTCAGGGTAATAAGTCAGAAATTTTTCTTATTTTGGGGCAAAAAACATGAATAACCTTTTTTTTTGAAGGAAAAAGACAGAAATTCCACTTATTTAGAGGCAAAGACGCAGAAATTCCCCTTATTTTGGAGCAAAAAATAAGAAATTTCCCTATTTATGGCAAAAAGGTATGCATTCTTCTTATTTTCAGGCAAAAAGGCAGAAATTCCCTGTATTTTGGAGCAAAAGTGCAGAAATTCCCCTAATTGTGGGGCAAAAAGGCAGAAATTCCCTATATGTTAGGGCAAAAAGACAGAAATTCTCCTTATATTCGAGCAAAACTCTGAAATACCACTTATTTTGGGGCAAAATTCCAGAAATTTCCCTTATTTTAGTGCAAAATTGCACAACTTTCCCTCATTTTGGGGCAAAATTGCAGAAATTTCACATATTTCAGGGGAAAAAGGGCAGAAATTTTCCTTATTTTGAGGCAAAAAGGCAGAAATTCCTAATATTTTTGTGGCAAAAATGCAGAAATTTCCCTTATTTTAGGTCAAAATTGCAGAAATTTCCATTATTTTTGGGGAAAATTGGAGAAATTTCACTTATTTTGGGGCAAAATTGCAGAAATTTTACTTATTTCAGGGAAAAAAGGCAGAAATTTTCCTTATTTTTGGGCAAAAATGAAATGAATTCCCTTTGTTTTGGGGGAAAAAGACAGAAATTCCACTTATTTAGAGGCAAAAAAGCAGAAATTCCCATTATTTTGGAACAAAAATTAAGAAATTTTCCTTTTTTATGTCAAAAAGGTATGCATTCTTCTTATTTTCGGGCAAAAAGGCAGAAATTCCACGTATTTTGGAGCAAAATTGCAGAAATTCCCCTAATTGAGGGGCAAAAAGGCAGAAATTCTCTCTATGTTGGCGCAAATAGACAGAAATTCTTTTTATTTTGGGGCAAAACTCAGATATTCCACATATTTTGGGGCAAAATTCCAGAAATTTCCCTTATTTTGGGGCAAAATTGCAGAAATTTCACATATTTGGGGGCAAAATTGCAGAAATTTCATTTATTTCAGGGGAAAAAGGCAGAAATTTTCCTTATTTTGGGGCAAAAAGTCAGAAATTCCTAATATTTTGTGGCAAAAATGCAGAAATTCCCCTCATTTTGAGGTAAAAAGGCTGAAATTCCCCTTATTTGGGGGCAAAAAGGCAGAAATTTCCCTTATTTTGGGGCAAAATTGCAGAAATTTCACTTATTTCAAGGTAATAAATCAGAAATTTCTTTATTTTAGGGCAAAAAAGACAGAAATTCCCTTTGTTTTGGGGGAAAAAGACAGAAATTCCACTTATTTAGACGCATAAAAGCAGAAATTTCCCTTATTTTGGAGCCAAAATGAAGAAATTTACCTTTTTTATGGCAAAAATATATCCATTCTTCTTATTTTCGGGCAAAATGGCAGAAATCCCCGTATTTGGAAGCAAAATTGCAGAAATTCCCCTAATTGTGGGGCAAAAAGGCAGAAATTCTCTTTATGTTGGGGAAAAACACAGAAATTCTCCTTATTTTGGGGCAAAACTCAGAAATTCCACTTATTTTGTGGCAAAATTCTAGAAATTTCCCATATTTTGGGGCAAAATTGGAGAAATTTCACTTATTTTGGGGCACAATTGCAGAAATATCACTTATTTCAGGGAAAAAAAGCAGAAGTTTTCTTATTTTGAAGCAAAAAGTCAGAAATTCCTAATATTTTGTGGCAAAAATGCAGAAATTCCCCTTATTTTGAGGTAAAAAGTCTTAAATTCCCCTTATTTGGGGGAAAAAAGGCAGAAATTTCCCTTATTTTGGGGCAAAATTGCAGAAATTTCACTTGTTTTGGGGCAAAATTGCAGAAATTTGACTTAATTCACGGAAAAAATGCAGAAATTTTCTTATTTTGTAGAAAAAAGGCAGTAATTCCTAATATTTTGTGGCAAAAATGCAGAAATTCCCCTTATTTTGAGGTAAAATGGCTGAAATTCTTCTTATTTGGGGGCAAAAAGGCAGAAATTTCCCTTATTTTGGGGCAAAATTGCAGAAATTCCCCTAATTGTGTGGCAAAAAGGCAGAAATTCTCTATATGTTGGGTCAAAAATACAGAAATTCTCCTTATTTTAGGGCAAAACTCAGAAATTCCACTTATTATGGGTCAAAATTGCAGAAATTTCACTTATTTCAGGGTAATAACTCAGATTTTTTTTTTATTTTGGGGCAAAAAAGACAGTAATTCCCTTTGTTTTGGGGGAAAAAGACAAATTCCACTTATTTAGAGGCAAAATCGCAGAAATTCCCATTATTTTGGAGCAAAAATGAAGTAATTTCTCTATTTTATGGCAAAAAGATATGCATTCTTCTTAATTTCGGGCAATAAGGCAGAAATTCCCCCTATTTGGAGCAAAATTGCAGAAATTCCCCTAATTGTGGGGCAAAAAGGCAGAAATTCTCTATATGTTGGGGCAAAAAGACAGAAAGTCTCCTTATTTTAGGGCAAAACTCAGAAATTCCACTTATTTTTGGGCAAATTTCCAGAAATTTTCTTTATTTTGGGGCAAAATTCCAGAAATTTCACTTATTTTGGGGAAAAATTGCAGAAATTTCACTTATTTTGGCGCAAAATTGCAGAAATTTCACTCATTTCAGGGAAAAAGGGCAGAAATTTTTCTAATTTTTGGGGCAAAAAGGCAGAAATTCCTAATATATTGTGGCAAAAATGCAGAAATTCCCCTTATTTTGAGGTAAAAAGGCTGAAATTCCCCTTATTTGGGGGCCAAAAGGCAGAAATTTCCCTTATTTCGGGGCAAAATTGCAGAGTTTTCACTTACTTCATGATAATACGTCAGAGATTTTTTTATTTTGAGGCCAAAAAGACAGAAATTCTCCTTATTTTGGGTTAAACTCAGAAATTCCACTTACTTTGGGGCAAAATTCCAGAAATTTCCCTTATTTTGGGGCAAAATTGCAGAAATTTCACTTATTTCAGGGTAATAAGTCAGAAATTTCCTTATTTTGGGGCAAAACTCAGAAATTCCCCTTATTTGGGGGCAAAAAGGCAGAAATTTCCCTTATTTTGGGGCAAAATTGCAGAAATTTCACTTATTTCAGGGTAATAAGTCAGAAATTTTTCTTATTTTGGGGCAAAAAACATGAATAACCTTTTTTTTTGAAGGAAAAAGACAGAAATTCCACTTATTTAGAGGCAAAGACGCAGAAATTCCCCTTATTTTGGAGCAAAAAATAAGAAATTTCCCTATTTATGGCAAAAAGGTATGCATTCTTCTTATTTTCAGGCAAAAAGGCAGAAATTCCCTGTATTTTGGAGCAAAAGTGCAGAAATTCCCCTAATTGTGGGGCAAAAAGGCAGAAATTCCCTATATGTTAGGGCAAAAAGACAGAAATTCTCCTTATATTCGAGCAAAACTCTGAAATACCACTTATTTTGGGGCAAAATTCCAGAAATTTCCCTTATTTTAGTGCAAAATTGCACAACTTTCCCTCATTTTGGGGCAAAATTGCAGAAATTTCACATATTTCAGGGGAAAAAGGGCAGAAATTTTCCTTATTTTGAGGCAAAAAGGCAGAAATTCCTAATATTTTTGTGGCAAAAATGCAGAAATTTCCCTTATTTTAGGTCAAAATTGCAGAAATTTCCATTATTTTTGGGGAAAATTGGAGAAATTTCACTTATTTTGGGGCAAAATTGCAGAAATTTTACTTATTTCAGGGAAAAAAGGCAGAAATTTTCCTTATTTTTGGGCAAAAATGAAATGAATTCCCTTTGTTTTGGGGGAAAAAGACAGAAATTCCACTTATTTAGAGGCAAAAAAGCAGAAATTCCCATTATTTTGGAACAAAAATTAAGAAATTTTCCTTTTTTATGTCAAAAAGGTATGCATTCTTCTTATTTTCGGGCAAAAAGGCAGAAATTCCACGTATTTTGGAGCAAAATTGCAGAAATTCCCCTAATTGAGGGGCAAAAAGGCAGAAATTCTCTCTATGTTGGCGCAAATAGACAGAAATTCTTTTTATTTTGGGGCAAAACTCAGATATTCCACATATTTTGGGGCAAAATTCCAGAAATTTCCCTTATTTTGGGGCAACATTGCAGAAATTTCACATATTTGGGGGCAAAATTGCAGAAATTTCATTTATTTCAGGGGAAAAAGGCAGAAATTTTCCTTATTTTGGGGCAAAAAGTCAGAAATTCCTAATATTTTGTGGCAAAAATGCAGAAATTCCCCTCATTTTGAGGTAAAAAGGCTGAAATTCCCCTTATTTGGGGGCAAAAAGGCAGAAATTTCCCTTATTTTGGGGCAAAATTGCAGAAATTTCACTTATTTCAAGGTAATAAATCAGAAATTTCTTTATTTTAGGGCAAAAAAGACAGAAATTCCCTTTGTTTTGGGGGAAAAAGACAGAAATTCCACTTATTTAGACGCATAAAAGCAGAAATTTCCCTTATTTTGGAGCCAAAATGAAGAAATTTACCTTTTTTATGGCAAAAATATATCCATTCTTCTTATTTTCGGGCAAAATGGCAGAAATCCCCGTATTTGGAAGCAAAATTGCAGAAATTCCCCTAATTGTGGGGCAAAAAGGCAGAAATTCTCTTTATGTTGGGGAAAAAACAGAAATTCTCCTTATTTGGGGGCAAAACTCAGAAATTCCACTTATTTTGGGGCAAAATTCCAGAATTTCCCTTATTTTAGGGCAAAATTGCAGAAATTTCCATTATTTTTGGGCAAAATTGGAGAAATTTCACTTATTTTGGGGCAAAATTGCAGAAATTTTACTTATTTCAGGGAAAAAAGGCAGAAATTTTCCTTATTTTTGGGCAAAAATGAAAGGAATTCCTTTTGTTTTGGGGAAAAATACAGAAATTCCACTTATTTAGAGGCAAAAAAACAAAATTCCCCTTATTTTGGAGCAAAAATGAGGAAATATCCCTTTTTTATGGCAAAAAGTTATGCATTCTTCTTATTTTCGGGCAAAAAGAAAGAAATTCCGCGTATTTTGGAGAAAAATTGCAGAAATTCCACTAATTGTGGGGCAAAAAGGCAGAAATTCTCTATATGTTGGGGAAAAATACAGAAATTCTCCTTATTTTGGGGCAAAACTCAGAAATTCCAATTATTTTGGGGCAAAATTCCAGAAATTTCCCTTCTTTTGTGGCAAAATTGCAGAAATTTTCCATATTTTGAAGCAAAATTGCAGAAATTTCACTTATTTTGTGGCAAAATTGCAGAAATTTTATTTATTTCAGGGAAAAAAGGCAGAAATTTTCCTTATTTTGGGGCAAAAAGGCAGAAATTCCTAATATTTTGTGGCAAAAATGCAGAAATTCCCCTTATTTTGAGGTAAAAAGGCTGAAATTCCCCTTATTTGGGGGCAAAAAGGCAGAAATTTCCCTTAATTTGGGGCAAAATTGCAGAAATTTCACTTACTTCAGGGTAAGAAGTCAGAAATTTTTTTTATTTTGGGGCAAAAAAGACAGAAATTCCCTTTGTTTTGGGGGGAAAAGACAGAAATTCCACTTATTTAGAGGCAAAAAAGCAGAAATTCCCTTTATTTTGGAGCAAAAATTAAGAAATTTTCCTTTTTTATGTCAAAAAGGTATGCATTCTTCTTATTTTCGGGCAAAAAGGCAGAAATTCCATGTATTTTGGAGCAAAATTGCAGAAATTCCCCTAATTGTGGGGCAAAAAGGCAGAAATTCCATATATGTTGGGGCAAATAGACAGAAATTCTTTTTATTTTGGGGCAAAACTCAGAAATTCCACTTATTTTGGAACAATATTCCAGAAATTTCCCTTATTTTGGGGCAAAATTGCAGAAATTTCACTTATTTCAGGGAAAAATGCAGTAATTTTCTCATTTTGGGGCAAAGAGGCAGAAATTCCTAATATTTTGTGGCAAAAATGCAGAAATTTCCCTTATTTTGAGGTAAAAAGGCTGAAATTCTTCTTATTTGGGGGCAAAAAGGCAGAAATTTCCTTTATTTTCAGGCAAAATTGCAGAAATTCCCCTAATTATGGGGCAAAAAGGCAGAAATTCTCTATATGTTGGGGCAAAAAAACAGAAATTCTCCTTATTTTGGGGCAAAAAGGCAGAAATTCCTAATATTTTGTGGCAAAAATGTAGAAATTCCCCTTATTTTGAGGTAAAAAGGCTGAAATTCCCCTTATTTGGGGGCAAAAAGGCAGAAATTTCCCTTAATATGGGGCAAAATTGCAGAAATTTCACTTACTTCAGGGTAATAAGTCAGAAATTTTTCTTATTTTGGGGCAAAAAAAGACAGAAATTACCTTTGTTTTGGGGGAAAAAGACAGAAATTCCACTTATTTAGAGGCAGAAAAGCAGAAATTCCCCTTATTTTTGAGCAAAAATTAAGAAATTTTCCTTTTTTATGTCAAAAAATATGCATTCTTCTTATTTTCGGGCAAAAAGGCAGAAATTCCACGTATTTTGGAGCAAAATTGCAGAAATTCCCCTAATTGTGGGGCAAAAAGGCAGAAATTCCATATATGTTGGGGCAAATAGACAGAAATTCTCTTTATTTTGGGGCAAAACTCAGAAATTCCACTTATTTTGAGGCAAAATTCCAGAAATTTCCCTTATTTTGGGGCAAAATTGCAGAAATTTCACTTATTTCAGGGAAAAAAAAGCAGAAATTTTCTTATTTTGGGGCAAAAAGGCAGAAATTCCTAATATTTTGTCGCAAAAATGCAGAAATTTCCCTTATTTTGAGGTAAAAAGGCTGAAATTCTTCTTATTTGGGGGAAAAAAGGCAGAAATTTCCCTTATTTTCGGGCAAAATTGCAGAAATTCCCCTAATTATCGGGCAAAAGGGCAGAAATTCTCTATATGTTGGGGCAAAAAGACAGAAATTCTCCTTATTTTGGGGAAAAACTCAGAAATTCCAATTATTTTGGGGCAAAATTCTAGAAATTTCCCTTATTTTGGGGCAAAATTGCAGAAATTTCCCTTATTTTGTGGCAAAATTGGAGAAATTTCACTTATTTTGAGGCAAAATTGCAGAAATTTCACTTATTTCAGGGAAAAAAGGCAGAAATTTTCCTTATTTTGGGGCAAAAAGACAGGAATTTTCTTTGTTTTGGGGGAAAAAGACAGAAATTCCACTTATTTAGAGCCAAAAAAGCAGAAATTCCCCTTAGTTTGGTGCAAAAATGAAGAAATTTCTCTTTTTTATGGAAAAAAGGTATGCATTCTTCTTATTTTCGGGCAAAAGGCAGAAATTCCATGTATTTTGGAGCAGAATTGGAGAAATTCTCCTAATGTGAGGCAAAAAGGCAGAAATTCTCTATATGTTGGCGCAAAAAGGCAGAAATTCTCTTTATTTTAGGGCAAAACTCAGAATTAAACTTATTTTGGGGAAAATTCCAGAAATTTCCTTTATTTTGGGGCAAAATTGCAGAAATTTCCTTTATTTTGTGGCAAAATTGCAAAAATTTCACATATTTTGTGGCAAAATTGCAGAAATTCCCATTATTTTGAGGTAAAAAGTCTGAAATTCCCATTTTTTGGGGGCAAAAAGGCAGAAATTTTTCATATTTTGGGGGAAAATTGCAGAATTTTCACTAACTTCAGGGTAATAAGTCAGAAATTTTTTTTATTTTGGGGCCAAAAAGACAGAAATTCCCTTGTTTTGGGGGAAAAAGACAGAAATTCCACATATTTAGAGGCAAAAAAGCAGAAATTCCCCTTATTTTGGAGCAAAAATGAAGAAATTTCCCTTTTTTATGGCAAAAAAGTATGCATTCTTCTTATTTTCAGTCAAAAAGGCCGAAATTCCCCGTATTTTGGAGCAAAATTGCAGAAATACCCCTAAATGTGGGGCAAAAAGGCAGAATTCCCTATATGTTAGGGCAAAAATACAGAAATTCTCCTTATTTTGGGGCAAAACTCAGAAATTCCACTTATTTTGGGGCAAAATTCCAGAAATTTCCCTTATTTTGTGGAAAAATTGCAAAAATTTCCCTTATTTTGGGGCAAAATTGGAGAAATTTCACTTATTTTGGGGCAAATTTGAAGAAATTTTACTTATTTCAGTGCAAAATGGCAGAAATTCCTAATATTTTGTGGCAAAAATGCAGAAATACCCCTCATTTTCAGGTAAAAAGGCAGAAATTCCCCTTATTTGGGGGCAAAAAGGCAGAAATTTTCCTTATTTTGGGTCAAAATGGGAGAAATTTCACTTATTTTGGGGCAAAATTGCAGAAATTTAACTTATTTCAGGGAAAAAAGGCAGAAATTTTCCTTATTTTGGGGCAAAAAAGACAAGAATTTTCTTTGTTTTGGTGGAAAAAGACAGAAATTCCACTTATTTAGAGCCAAAAAAGCAGAAATTCCTCTTATTTTCGAGCAAAAATGAAGAAATTTCTCTTTTTTATGGCAAAAAGGTATGCATTCTTCTTATTTTCGGGCAAAAAGGCAGAAATTCCTTGTATTTTGGAGCAAAATTGCAGAAATTTCCCTAGTTGTGGGGCAAAAATGCAGAAATTCTCTTTATGTTGGCGCAAAAAGAAAGAAATTCTCTTTATTTTGGGGCAAAACTCAGAAATTCCACTTATTTTGGGGCAGAATTCCAGAAATTTCCCTTATTTTGGGGCAAAATTGCATTAATTTCACTTATTTTGGGGCAAAATTGCAAAAATTTCACATATTTCAGGGGAAAAAGGCAGAAATTTTCCTTATTTTGGGGCAAAAAGGCAGAAATTCCTAATATTTTGTGGCAAAAATGCAGAAATTCCCCTCATTTTGAGGTAAAAAGGCTGAAATTCTCCTTATTTGGGGGCAAAAAGACACAAATTTCCCTTAATTTGGGGCAAAATTGCAGAATTTTCACCTACTTCAGGGTAATAAGTCAGTAATTTTTTTTATTTTGGGGCAAAAAAGACAGAAATTCCCTTTGTTTTGGGGGAAAAAGGCAGAAATTCCACTTATTTAGAGGCAAAAAAGCAGAAATTCCACTTATTTTGGAGCAAAAATTAAGAAATTTTCCTTTTTTATGTCAAAAAGGTATGCATTCTTCTTATTTTCGGGCAAAAAGGCAGAAATTCCACGTATTTTGGAGCAAAATTGCAGAAATTCCCCTAATTGTGGGGCAAAAAGGCAGAAATTCCATATATGTTGGGGCAAATAGACAGAAATTCTCTTTATTTTGGGGCAAAACTCAGAAATTCCACTTATTTTGGAACAATATTCCAGAAATTTCCCTTATTTTGGGGCAAAATTGCAGAAATTTCACTTATTTCAGGGAAAAAATGCAGAAATTTTCTCATTTTGGGGCAAAAAGGCAGAAATTCCTAATATTTTGGGGCAAAAATGCAGAAATTTCCCTTATTTTGAGGTAAAAAGGATGAAATTCTTCTTATTTGGGGGAAAAAACGCAGAAATTTCCCTTATTTTCGGGCAAAATTGCAGAAATTCCCCTAATTGTGGGGAAAAAAGGCAGAAATTCCCTATATGTTGGGGCAAAAAGACAGAAATTCTCCTTATTTTGGGGCAAAACTCAAAAATTCCACTTATTTTGGGGCAAAATTCAAGAAATTTCCCTTCTATTGGGGCAAAATTGCAGAAATTTCACTTATTTTGGGGCAAAATTGCAGAAATTTGACTTATTTCAGAGAAAAAAAGCAGAAATTTTCTTATTTTGTAGCAAAAAGGCAGTAATTCCTAATATTTAGTGGCAAAAATGCAGAAATTCCCCTTATTTGGAGGTAAAAAGGCTAAAATTCTTCTTATTTGGGGGCAAAAAGGCAGAAATTTCCCTTATTTTGGGGCAAAATTGCAGAAATTCCCCTAATTGTTGAGCAAAAAGGCAGAAATTCTCTATATGTTGGGGCAAAAAGACAGAAATTCTCCTTATTTTGGGGCAAAACTCAGAAATTCCACTTATTTTGGGCAAAATTCCAGAAATTTCCTTGTTTTTAGGGCAAAATTGCAGAAATATCCCTTATTTTGGGGCAAAATTGGAGAAATTTCACTTATTTTGGGGCAAAATTGCAGAAATTTTACTTATTTCAGGGAAAAAAGACAGAAATTTTCCGTATTTTGGGGCAAAAAAGAAAGGAATTCCTTTTGTTTTGGGGGAAAAAGACAGAAAGTCCACTTATTTAGAGGCAAAAGAGCAAAAATTTCCCTTATTTTCGAACAAAAATGAAGAAATTTCCCTTTTTTATGGCAAAAGGTATGCATTCTTCTTATTTTCGGGAAAAAAGGCAGAAATTCCCCGTATTTTGGAGCAAAATTGCAGAAATTCCCCTTATTGTGGGGCAAAAACGCAGAAATTCTCTATGTGTTGGGGCAAAAAGACAGAAATTTTCCTTATTTTGGGGCAAAACTCAGAAATTCCACTTATTTTGGGGCAAAATTCCAGAAATTTTTCTTCTTTTGGTGCAAATTTGCAGAAATTTCACTTATTTTGGGGCAAAATTGCAAAAATTTCACTTATTTTCGGGCAAAATTGCAGAAATTTCACTTATTTCAGGGAAAAAAGGCAGAAATTTTTTTTATTTTGGGGCAAAAATGCAGAAATTCCTAATATTTTGTGGCAAAAATGCAGAAATTCCCCTTATTTTGAGGTAAAAAAGCTGAAATTCCCCTTATTTTGGGGCAAAAAGGCAGAAATTTCCCTTAATTTGGGGCAAAATTGAAGAAATTTCACTTACTTCAGGGTAATAAGTCAGAATTTTTTTTTATTTTGGGGCAAAAAAGACAGAAATTCCCTTTGTTTTGGGGGAAAAAGACAGAAATTCCACTTATTTAGAGGCAAAAAAGCAGAAATTTTCCTTATTTTGGAGCAAAAATTAAGAAATTTCCCTTTTTTATGGCAAAAAAGTATGCATTCTTCTTATTTTCGGGCAAAAAGGCAGAAATTCCACGTATTTTGGAGCAAAAGTGCAAAAATTCCCCTAATTGTGGGGCAAAAAGGCAGAAATTCCCTATATGTTAGGGCAAAAAGACAGAAATTCTCCTTATTTTCGAGCAAAACTCTGAAATACCACTTATTTTGGGGCAAAATTCCATAAATTTCCCTTATTTTGGGGAAAAATTGCAGAAATTTCCCTTATTTTGGGGCAAAATTGCAGAAATTTCACTTATTTTGTGGCAAAATTGCACAAATTTAACTTATTTCAGGGAAAAAAGGCAGAAATTTTTCTTATTTTAGGGCAAAAAGGCAGAAATTCCTAATATTTTGTGGCAAAAGTTCAGAAATTCCCATTATTTTGAGCTAAAAATGCTGAAATTCCCCTTATATGGGGGCAAAAAGGCAGAAATTTTTCATATTTTGGGGCAATATTGCAGAAATTTCACTTACTTCAGGGTAATAAGTCAGAATTTTTCCTTATTTTGGGGCAAAAAATACTAATATTCCCTTTTTTGGGGGGTGAAAAATACAGAAATTCCACTTATTTAGAGGCAAAAAAGCAGAAATTCCCCTTATTTTGGAGCAAAAATGAAGAAATTTCCCTTTTTTTATGGCAAAAAGTTATGGATTCTTCTTATTTTCGGGCAAAAAGGTAGATATTCCCCGTATTTTGGAGCTAAATTGCAGAAATTCCCCTAATTGTGGGGAAAAAAGGCAGAAATTCCCTATATGTTGGGGCAAAAAGACAGAAATTCTCCTTATTTTGGGGCAAAACTCAAAAATTCCACTTATTTTGGGGCAAAATTCAAGAAAGTTCCCTTCTTTTGGGGCAAAATTGCAGAAATTTCACTTATTTTGGGGCAAAATTGCAGAAATTTGACTTATTTCAGGGGAAAAAAGCAGAATTTTTTTTATTTTGTAGCAAAAAGGCAGTAATTCCTAATATTTTGTGGCAAAAATGCAGAAATTCCCCTTATTTGGAGGTAAAAAGGCTAAAATTCTTCTTATTTGGGGGCAAAAATCAGAAATTTCCCTTATTTTGGGGCAAAATTGCAGAAATTCCCCTAATTGTTGAGCAAAAAGGCAGAAATTCTCTATATGTTGGGGCAAAAAGACAGAAATTCTCCTTATTTTGGGGCAAAACTCAGAAATTCCACTTATTTTGGGCAAAATTCCAGAAATTTCCTTGTTTTTAGGGCAAAATTGCAGAAATTTCCCTTATTTTGGGGCATAATTGGAGAAATTTCACTTATTTTGGGGCAAAATTGCAGAAATTTTACTTATTTCAGGGAAAAAAGACAGAAATTTTCCATATTTTGGGGCAAAAAAGAAAGGAATTCCTTTTGTTTTGGGGGAAAAAGACAGAAATTCCACTTATTTAGAGGCAAAAGAGTAAAAATTCCCCTTATTTTGGAACAAAAATGAAGAAATTTCCCTTTTTTATGGCAAAAAGGTATGCATTCTTATTTTCGGGAAAAAAGGCAGAAATTCCCCGTATTTTGGAGCAAAATTGCAGAAATTCCCCTAATTGTGGGGCAAAAACGCAGAAATTCTCTATGTGTTGGGGCAAAAAGACAGAAATTTTCCTTATTTTGGGGCAAAACTCAGAAATTCCACTTATTTTGAGGCAAAAATCCAGAAATTTTTCTTCTTTTGTTGCAAAATTGCAGAAATTTCACTTATTTTGGGGCAAAATTGCAAAAATTAAACTTATTTTCGGGCAAAATTGCAGAAATTTCACTTATTTCAGGGAAAAAAGGCAGAAATTTTTTTTTGGGGGGCAAAATGCAGAAATTCCTAGTATTTTGTGGCAAAAATGCAGAAATTCCCCTTATTTTGAGGTAAAAAAGCTGAAATTCCCCTTATTTTAGGGCAAAAAGGCAGAAATTTCCCTTAATTTGGGGCAAAATTGCAGAAATTTCACTTACTTCAGGGTAATAAGTCAGAATTTTTTTTTATTTTGGGGCAAAAAAGACAGAAATTCCCTTTGTTTTGGGGGAAAAAGACAGAAATTCCACTTATTTAGAGGCAAAAAAGCAGAAATTCTCCTTATTTTGGAGCAAAAATTAAGAAATTTCCCTTTTTTATGGCAAAAAGGTATGCATTCTTCTTATTTTCGGGCAAAAAGTCAGAAATTCCACGTATTTTGGAGCAAAATTGCAGAAATTCCCCTAATTGTGGGGCAAAAAGGCAGAAATTCCCTATATGTTGGGGCAAAAATACAGAAATTCTCCTTATTTTGGGGTAAAACTCAGAAATTCCACTTATTTTGAGGTAAAATTCCAGAAATTTCCATTATTTTGGGGCAAAATTGCAGAAATTTCACTTATTTCAGGGGAAAAAAGCAGAAATTTTTTATTTTGGGGCAAAAAGGCAGAAATTCCTTATATTTTGTGGCAAAAATGCAGAAATTCCCCTTATTTTGAGGTAAAAAGGCTGAAATTCATCTTATTTGGGGGCAAAAAAGCAGAAATTTCACTTATTTTCGGGCAAAATTGCAGAAATTCCCCTAATTATGGGGCAAAAAGGCAGAAATTCTCTATACGTTGGGGCAAAAAGACAGAAATTCTCCTTATTTTGGAGAAAACTCAGAAATTCCACTTATTTTGGGGCAAAATTCCAGATATTTTCCTTATTTTGAGGCAAAATTGCAGAAATTTCTCTTATTTTGGGGCAAAATTGGAGAAATTTCACTTATTTTGGGGCAAAATTGCAGAAATTTCACTTATTTCAGGGAAAATAGGCAGAAATTTTTCTTATTTTGGGGCAAAAAATACAGGAATTTTCTTTGTTTTGGTGGAAAAAGACAGAAATTCTACTGATTTAGAGCCAAAAAAGCAGAAATTCCCCTTATTTTCGAGCAAAAATGAAGAAATTTCCCTTTTTTATGGCAAAAAGGTATGCATTCATCTTATTTTCGGGCAAAAGGGCAGAAATTCCTGTATTTTGGAGCAAAATTGCAGAAATTCCCCTAATTGTGTGGCAAAAAACCAGAAATTCTATGTTGGCGCAAAAAGACAGAAATTCTCTTTATTTTGGGGCAAAACTCAGAAATTCCATTATTTTGGGGCAAAATTCCAGAAATTTCCCTTATTTTGGGGCAAAATTGCAAAAATTTCACTTATTTTGGGGCAAAATTGCAGAAATTTCACTTATTTCAGGGGAAAAAGGCAGAAATTTTCCTTATTTTGAGGCAAAAAGGCAGAAATTCCTAATATTTTTGTGGCAAAAATGCAGAAATTCCCCTCATTTTGAGGTAAAAAAGCTGAAATTCCCCTTATTTGGGGGCAAAAAGACAGAAATTTCCCTTATTTTGGGGCAAAATTGCAGAAATTTCACTTATTTCAAGGTAATAAATCAAAAATTTCCTTATTTTAGGGCAAAAAAGACAGAAATTCCCTTTGTTTTGGGGGAAAAAGACAGAAATTCCACTTATTTAGATGCATAAAAGCAGAAATTTCCCTTATTTTGGAGCAAAAATGAAGAAATTTCCCTTTTTTATGGCAAAAATATATGCATTCTTCTTATTTTCGGGCAAAAAGGCAGAAATCCCCGTATTTTGAAGCAAAATTGCAGAAATTCCCCGAATTGTGGGGCAAAAAGACAGAAATTCTCTTTATGTTGGGGCAAAAAGACAGAAATTCTCTTTATTTTGGGGCAAAACTCAGAAATTCCACTTATTTTGGGGCAAAATTCCAGAAATTTCCCTTATTTTACGGGAAAATTGAATAAATTTCCATTATTTTGGGGCAAAATTGGAGAAATTTCACTTATTTTGGAGCAAAATTGCAGAAATTTTACTTATTTCAGGGAAAAAAGGCAGAAATTTTCTTTATTTTGGGGCAAAAAAGAAAGGAATTCCTTTTGTTTTGGGGGGAAAAGACAGAAATTCCACTTATTTAGAGGCAAAAAAGCAGAAATTCCCCTTATTTTGGAGCAAAAAATGAAGAAATTTCACTTTTTTATGGCAAAAAGGTATGCATTCTTCTTATTTTCGGGCAAAAAGGCAGAAATTCCCCGTATTTTGGAGCAAAATTGCAGAAATTCCCCTAATTGTGGGGCAAAAAGGCAGAAATTGCCTATATGTTGGGGCAAAAAGACAGAAATTCTCCTTATTTTAAGGCAAAACTCAGAAATTCCACTTATTTTGGGGCAAAATTCCAGAAATTTCCCTTCTTTTGTTGCAAAATTGCAGAAATTTCCCTTATTTTGGAGCAAAATTGGAGAAATTTCACTTATTTTGTTGCAAAATTGCAGAAATTTCACTTATTTCAGGGAAAAAAGACAGAAATTTTCCTTATTTTGGGGCAAAAAGACAGGAATTTTCTTTGTTTGGGTGGAAAAAGACAGAAATTCCACTTATTTAGAGCCAAAAAAGCAGAAATTCCCCTTTTTTTCGAGCAAAAATTAAAAAATTTCCCTTTTTTATGGCAAAAAGGTATGCATTCTTCTTATTTTCGGGCAAAAAGGCAGAAATTCCCCTTATTTTGGAGCAAAATTGCAGAAATTCCCCTAATTGTGGGGCAAAAAGGCAGAAATTCTCTCTATGTTGGCGCAAATAGACAGAAATTCTCTTTATTTTGGGGCAAAACTCAGAAATTCCACATATTTTGGGGCAATATTCCAGAAATTTCCCTTATTTTGGGGCAACATTGCAGAAATTTCACATATTTGGGGGCAAAATTGCAGAAATTTCATTTATTTCAGGGGAAAAAGGCAGAAATTTTCCTTATTTTGGGGCAAAAAGTCAGAAATTCCTAATATTTTGTGGCAAAAATGCAGAAATTCCCCTCATTTTGAGGTAAAAAGGCTGAAATTCCCCTTATTTGGGGGCAAAAAGGCAGAAATTTCCCTTATTTTGGGGCAAAATTGCAGAAATTTCACTTATTTCAAGGTAATAAATCAGAAATTTCCTTATTTTAGGGCAAAAAAGACAGAAATTCTCTTTGTTTTGGGGGAAAAAGACAGAAATTCCACTTATTTAGACGCATAAAAGCAGAAATTTTCTTTATTTTGGAGCAAAAATGAAGAAATTTCCCTTTTTTATGGCAAAAATATATCCATTCTTCTTATTTTCGGGCAAAATGGCAGAAATCCCCGTATTTGGAAGCAAAATTGCAGAAATTCCCCTAATTTTGGGGCAAAAAGGCAGAAATTCTCTTTATGTTGGGGCAAAAAGACAGAAATTCTCCTGATTTTGGGGCAAAACTCAGAAATTCCACTTATTTTGGGGCAAAATTCCAGAAATTCCACTTAATTTGGGACAATATTCCAGAAATTTCCCTTATTTTGGGGCAAAATTGCAGAAATTTCACTTATTTCAGGGAAAAATGCAGAAATTTTCTCATTTTGGGGCAAAGAGGCAGAAATTCCTAATATTTTGTGGCAAAAATGCAGAAATTTCCCTTATTTTGAGGTAAAAAGGCTGAAATTCTTCTTATTTGGGGGCAAAAAGGCAGAAATTTCCCTTATTTTCAGGCAAAATTGCAGAAATTCCCCTAATTATGGGGCAAAAAGGCAGAAATTCTCTATATGTTGGGGCAAAAAGACAGAAATTCTCCTTATTTTGGGGCAAAACTCAGAAATTCCACTTATTTTGAGGCAAAATTCCAGAAATTTCCATTATTTTGGGGCAAAATTGCAGAAATTTCACTTATTTCAGGGAAAAAAAGCAGAAATTTTCTTATTTTGGGGCAAAAAGGCAGAAATTCCTAATATTTTGTGGCAAAAATGCAGAAATTTCCCTTATTTTTAGGTAAAAAGGCTGAAATTCTTCTTATTTGGGGGAAAAAGGCAGAAATTTCCCTTATTTTCGGGCAAAATTGCAGAAATTCCCCTAATTATGGGGCCAAAAGGCAGAAATTCTTTATATGTTTGGGCAAAAAGACAGAAATTCTCCTTATTTTGGGGAAAAACTCAGAAATTCCACTTATTTTGGTGCAAAATTCCAGAAATTTCCCTTATTTTGGGGCAAAATTGCAGAAATTTCTCTTATTTTGGGGCAAAATTGGAGAAATTTCACTTATTTTGGGGAAAAATTGCAGAAATTTCACTTATTTCAGGGAAAAAAGGCAGAAATTTTCCTTATTTTGGGGCAAAAAAGACAGGAATTTTCTTTGTTTCGGGGGAAAAAGACAGAAATTCCACTTATTTAGATCCAAAAAAGCAGATATTCCTCTTATTTTGGAGCAAAAATGAAGAAATTTCTCTTTTTTATGGAAAAAAGGTATGCATTCTTCTTATTTTCGGGCAAAAGGCAGAAATTCCATGTATTTTGGAGCAAAATTGCAAAAATTCTCCTAATGTGAGGAAAAAAGGCAGAAATTCTCTATATGTTGGCGCAAAAAGACAGAAATTCTTTATATTTTAGGGCAAAACTCAGAAATTCCTCTTATTTTGGGGCAAAATTCCAGAAATTTCCTTTATTTTGGGGAAAAATTGCAGAAATTTCCTTTATTTTGGGGCAAAATTGCAAAAAATTTCACTTATTTTGTGGCAAAATTGCAGAAATTCCCATTATTTTGAGGTAAAAAGTCTGAAATTCCCCTTATTTGGGAGGAAAAAGGCAGAAATTTTTCATATTTTGGGGCAAAATTGCAGAATTTTCACTAATTCCAGGGTAATAAGTCAGAAATTTTTTTTATTTTTGGGCAAAAAAGAAAGAAATTCCCTTTGTTTTGGGAGAAAAAGACAGAAATTCCACTTATTTAGAGGCAAAAAAGCAGAAATTCCCCTTATTTTGGAGCAAAAATTAAGAAATTTTCCTTTTTTATGTCAAAAAGGTATGCATTCTTCTTATTTTCGGGCAAAGAGGCAGAAATTCCACGTATTTTGGAGCAAAATTGCAGAAATTCCCCTAATTGTGGGGCAAAAAGGCAGAAATTCCATATATGTTGGGGTAAATAGACAGAAATTCTATTTATTTTGGGGCAAAACTCAGAAATTCCACTTATTTTGAGGAAAAAATCCAGAAATTTCCCTTATTTTGGGGCAAAATTGCAGAAATTTCACTTATTTCAAAGAAAAAAGGCAGAAATTTTTTTTGGGGGGCAAAATGCAGAAATTCCTAATATTTTGTGGCAAAAATGCAGAAATTCCCCTTATTTTGAGGTAAAAAAGCTGAAATTCCCCTTATTTTAGGGCAAAAAGGCAGAAATTTCCCTTAATTTGGGGCAAAATTGCAGAAATTTCACTTACTTCAGGGTAATAAGTCAGAATTTTTTTTTATTTTGGGGCAAAAAAGACAGAAATTCCCTTTGTTTTGGGGGAAAAAGACAGAAATTCCACTTATTTAGAGGCAAAAAAGCAGAAATTCTCCTTATTTTGGAGCAAAAATTAAGAAATTTCCCTTTTTTATGGCAAAAAGGTATGCATTCTTCTTATTTTCGGGCAAAAAGTCAGAAATTCCACGTATTTTGGAGCAAAATTGCAGAAATTCCCCTAATTGTGGGGCAAAAAGGCAGAAATTCCCTATATGTTGGGGCAAAAATACAGAAATTCTCCTTATTTTGGGGTAAAACTCAGAAATTCCACTTATTTTGAGGTAAAATTCCAATAATTTCCATTATTTTGGGGCAAAATTGCAGAAATTTCACTTATTTCAGGGGAAAAAAGCAGAAATTTTTTATTTTGGGGCAAAAAGGCAGAAATTCCTAATATTTTGTGGCAAAAATGCAGAAATTCCCCTTATTTTGAGGTAAAAAGGCTGAAATTCTTCTTATTTGGGGGCAAAAAAGCAGAAATTTCACTTATTTTCGGCCAAAATTGCAGAAATTCCCCTAATTATGGGGCAAAAAGGCAGAAATTCTCTATACGTTGGGGCAAAAAGACAGAAATTCTCCTTATTTTGGAGAAAACTCAGAAATTCCACTTATTTTGGGGCAAAATTCCAGATATTTTCCTTATTTTGAGGCAAAATTGCAGAAATTTCTCTTATTTTGGGGCAAAATTGGAGAAATTTCACTTATTTTGGGGCAAAATTGCAGAAATTTCACTTATTTCAGGGAAAATAGGCAGAAATTTTTCTTATTTTGGGGCAAAAAATACAGGAATTTTCTTTGTTTTGGTGGAAAAAGACAGAAATTCTACTTATTTAGAGCCAAAAAAGCAGAAATTCCCCTTATTTTCGAGCAAAAATGAAGAAATTTCCCTTTTTTATGGCAAAAAGGTATGCATTCTTCTTATTTTCGGGCAAAAGGGCAGAAATTCCTGTATTTTGGAGCAAAATTGCAGAAATTCCCCTAATTGTGTGGCAAAAAAACAGAAATTCTATGTTGGCGCAAAAAGACAGAAATTCTCTTTATTTTGGGGCAAAACTCAGAAATTCCATTATTTTGGGGCAAAATTCCAGAAATTTCCCTTATTTTGGGGCAAAATTGCAAAAATTTCACTTATTTTGGGGCAAAATTGCAGAAATTTCACTTATTTCAGGGAAAAAAGGCAGAAATTTTTTTTATTTTGGGGCAAAAATGCAGAAATTCCTAATATTTTGTGGCAAAAATGCAGAAATTCCCCTTATTTTGAGGTAAAAAAGCTGAAATTCCCCTTATTTTGGGGCAAAAAGGCAGAAATTTCCCTTAATTTGGGGCAAAATTGAAGAAATTTCACTTACTTCAGGGTAATAAGTCAGAATTTTTTTTTATTTTGGGGCAAAAAAGACAGAAATTCCCTTTGTTTTGGGGGAAAAAGACAGAAATTCCACTTATTTAGAGGCAAAAAAGCAGAAATTTTCCTTATTTTGGAGCAAAAATTAAGAAATTTCCCTTTATTATGGCAAAAAGGTATGCATTCTTCTTATTTTCGGGCAAAAAGGCAGAAATTCCACGTATTTTGGAGCAAAAGTGCAAAAATTCCCCTAATTGTGGGGCAAAAAGGCAGAAATTCCCTATATGTTAGGGCAAAAAGACAGAAATTCTCCTTATTTTCGAGCAAAACTCTGAAATACCACTTATTTTGGGGCAAAATTCCATAAATTTCCCTTATTTTGGGGCAAAATTGCAGAAATTTCCCTTATTTTGGGGCAAAATTGCAGAAATTTCACTTATTTTGTGGCAAAATTGCACAAATTTAACTTATTTCAGGGAAAAAAGGCAGAAATTTTTCTTATTTTAGGGCAAAAAGGCAGAAATTCCTAATATTTTGTGGCAAAAGTTCAGAAATTCCCATTATTTTGAGCTAAAAATGCTGAAATTCCCCTTATATGGGGGCAAAAAGGCAGAAATTTTTCATATTTTGGGGCAATATTGCAGAAATTTCACTTACTTCAGGGTAATAAGTCAGAATTTTTCCTTATTTTGGGGCAAAAAATACTAATATTCCCTTTTTTGGGGGGTGAAAAATACAGAAATTCCACTTATTTAGAGGCAAAAAAGCAGAAATTCCCCTTATTTTGGAGCAAAAATGAAGAAATTTCCCTTTTTTTATGGCAAAAAGTTATGGATTCTTCTTATTTTCGGGCAAAAAGGTAGATATTCCCCGTATTTTGGAGCTAAATTGCAGAAATTCCCCTAATTGTGGGGAAAAAAGGCAGAAATTCCCTATATGTTGGGGCAAAAAGACAGAAATTCTCCTTATTTTGGGGCAAAACTCAAAAATTCCACTTATTTTGGGGCAAAATTCAAGAAAGTTCCCTTCTTTTGGGGCAAAATTGCAGAAATTTCACTTATTTTGGGGCAAAATTGCAGAAATTTGACTTATTTCAGGGGAAAAAAGCAGAATTTTTTTTATTTTGTAGCAAAAAGGCAGTAATTCCTAATATTTTGTGGCAAAAATGCAGAAATTCCCCTTATTTGGAGGTAAAAAGGCTAAAATTCTTCTTATTTGGGGGCAAAAATCAGAAATTTCCCTTATTTTGGGGCAAAATTGCAGAAATTCCCCTAATTGTTGAGCAAAAAGGCAGAAATTGTCTATATGTTGGGGCAAAAAGACAGAAATTCTCCTTATTTTGGAGCAAAACTCAGAAATTCCACTTATTTTGGGCAAAATTCCAGAAATTTCCTTGTTTTTAGGGCAAAATTGCAGAAATTTCCCTTATTTTGGGGCAAAATTGGAGAAATTTCACTTATTTTGGGGCAAAATTGCAGAAATTTTACTTATTTCAGGGAAAAAAGACAGAAATTTTCCGTATTTTGGGGCAAAAAAGAAAGGAATTCCTTTTGTTTTGGGGGAAAAAGACAGAAATTCCACTTATTTAGAGGCAAAAGAGTAAAAATTCCCCTTATTTTGGAACAAAAATGAAGAAATTTCCCTTTTTTATGGCAAAAAGGTATGCATTCTTATTTTCGGGAAAAAAGGCAGAAATTCCCCGTATTTTGGAGCAAAATTGCAGAAATTCCCCTAATTGTGGGGCAAAAACGCAGAAATTCTCTATGTGTTGGGGCAAAAAGACAGAAATTTTCCTTATTTTGGGGCAAAACTCAGAAATTCCACTTATTTTGAGGCAAAAATCCAGAAATTTTTCTTCTTTTGTTGCAAAATTGCAGAAATTTCACTTATTTTGGGGCAAAATTGCAAAAATTAAACTTATTTTCGGGCAAAATTGCAGAAATTTCACTTATTTCAAAGAAAAAAGGCAGAAATTTTTTTTTGGGGGGCAAAATGCAGAAATTCCTAATATTTTGTGGCAAAAATGCAGAAATTCCCCTTATTTTGAGGTAAAAAAGCTGAAATTCCCCTTATTTTAGGGCAAAAAGGCAGAAATTTCCCTTAATTTGGGGCAAAATTGCAGAAATTTCACTTACTTCAGGGTAATAAGTCAGAATTTTTTTTTATTTTGGGGCAAAAAAGACAGAAATTCCCTTTGTTTTGGGGGAAAAAGACAGAAATTCCACTTATTTAGAGGCAAAAAAGCAGAAATTCTCCTTATTTTGGAGCAAAAATTAAGAAATTTCCCTTTTTTATGGCAAAAAGGTATGCATTCTTCTTATTTTCGGGCAAAAAGTCAGAAATTCCACGTATTTTGGAGCAAAATTGCAGAAATTCCCCTAATTGTGGGGCAAAAAGGCAGAAATTCCCTATATGTTGGGGCAAAAATACAGAAATTCTCCTTATTTTGGGGTAAAACTCAGAAATTCCACTTATTTTGAGGTAAAATTCCAGAAATTTCCATTATTTTGGGGCAAAATTGCAGAAATTTCACTTATTTCAGGGGAAAAAAGCAGAAATTTTTTATTTTGGGGCAAAAAGGCAGAAATTATTTATATTTTGTGGCAAAAATGCAGAAATTCCCCTTATTTTGAGGTAAAAAGGCTGAAATTCTTCTTATTTGGAGGCAAAAAAGCAGAAATTTCACTTATTTTCGGGCAAAATTGCAGAAATTCCCCTACTTATGGGGCAAAAAGGCAGAAATTCTCTATACGTTGGGGCAAAAAGACAGAAATTCTCCTTATTTTGGAGAAAATTCAGAAATTCCACTTATTTTGGGGCAAAATTCCAGATATTTTCCTTATTTTGAGGCAAAATTGCAGAAATTTCTCTTATTTTGGGGCAAAATTGGAGAAATTTCACTTATTTTGGGGCAAAATTGCAGAAATTTCACTTATTTCAGGGAAAATAGGCAGAAATTTTTCTTATTTTGGGGCAAAAAATACAGGAATTTTCTTTGTTTTGGTGGAAAAAGACAGAAATTCTACTGATTTAGAGCCAAAAAAGCAGAAATTCCCCTTATTTTCGAGCAAAAATGAAGAAATTTCCCTTTTTTATGGCAAAAAGGTATGCATTCTTCTTATTTTCGGGCAAAAGGGCAGAAATTCCTGTATTTTGGAGCAAAATTGCAGAAATTCCCCTAATTGTGTGGCAAAAAAACAGAAATTCTATGTTGGCGCAAAAAGACAGAAATTCTCTTTATTTTGGGGCAAAACTCAGAAATTCCATTATTTTGGGGCAAAATTCCAGAAATTTCCCTTATTTTGGGGCAAAATTGCAAAAATTTCACTTATTTTGGGGCAAAATTGCAGAAATTTCACTTATTTCAGGGGAAAAAGGCAGAAATTTTCCTTATTTTGAGGCAAAAAGGCAGAAATTCCTAATATTTTTGTGGCAAAAATGCAGAAATTCCCCTCATTTTGAGGTAAAAAGGCTGAAATTCCCCTTATTTGGGGGCAAAAAGACAGAAATTTCCCTTATTTTGGGGCAAAATTGAAGAAATTTCACTTATTTCAAGGTAATAAATCAAAAATTTCCTTATTTTAGGGCAAAAAAGACAGAAATTCCCTTTGTTTTGGGGGAAAAAGACAGAAATTCCATTTATTTAGATGCATAAAAGCAGAAATTTCCCTTATTTTGGAGCAAAAATGAAGAAATTTCCCTTTTTTATGGCAAAAATATATGCATTCTTCTTATTTTCGGGCAAAAAGGCAGAAATCCCCGTATTTTGAAGCAAAATTGCAGAAATTCCCCGAATTGTGGGGCAAAAAGACAGAAATTCTCTTTATGTTGGGGCAAAAAGACAGAAATTCTCTTTATTTTGGGGCAAAACTCAGAAATTCCACTTATTTTGGGGCAAAATTCCAGAAATTTCCCTTATTTTACGGGAAAATTGAATAAATTTCCATTATTTTGGGGCAAAATTGGAGAAATTTCACTTATTTTGGAGCAAAATTGCAGAAATTTTACTTATTTCAGGGAAAAAAGGCAGAAATTTTCTTTATTTTGGGGCAAAAAAGAAAGGAATTCCTTTTGTTTTGGGGGAAAAAGACAGAAATTCCACTTATTTAGAGGCAAAAAAGCAGAAATTCCCCTTATTTTGGAGCAAAAAATGAAGAAATTTCACTTTTTTATGGCAAAAAGGTATGCATTCTTCTTATTTTCGGGCAAAAAGGCAGAAATTCCCCGTATTTTGGAGCAAAATTGCAGAAATTCCCCTAATTGTGGGGCAAAAAGGCAGAAATTGCCTATATGTTGGGGCAAAAGACAGAAATTCTCCTTATTTTAAGGCAAAACTCAGAAATTCCACTTATTTTGGGGCAAAATTCCAGAAATTTCCCTTCTTTTGTTGCAAAATTGCAGAAATTTCCCTTATTTTGGAGCAAAATTGGAGAAATTTCACTTATTTTGTTGCAAAATTGCAGAAATTTCACTTATTTCAGGGAAAAAAGACAGAAATTTTCCTTATTTTGGGGCAAAAAGACAGGAATTTTCTTTGTTTGGGTGGAAAAAGACAGAAATTCCACTTATTTAGAGCCAAAAAAGCAGAAATTCCCCTTTTTTTCGAGCAAAAATTAAAAAATTTCCCTTTTTTATGGCAAAAAGGTATGCATTCTTCTTATTTTCGGGCAAAAAGGCAGAAATTCCCCTTATTTTGGAGCAAAATTGCAGAAATTCCCCTAATTGTGGGGCAAAAAGGCAGAAATTCTCTCTATGTTGGCGCAAATAGACAGAAATTCTCTTTATTTTGGGGCAAAACTCAGAAATTCCACATATTTTGGGGCAAAATTCCAGAAATTTCCCTTATTTTGGGGCAACATTGCAGAAATTTCACATATTTGGGGGCAAAATTGCAGAAATTTCATTTATTTCAGGGGAAAAAGGCAGAAATTTTCCTTATTTTGGGGCAAAAAGTCAGAAATTCCTAATATTTTGTGGCAAAAATGCAGAAATTCCCCTCATTTTGAGGTAAAAAGGCTGAAATTCCCCTTATTTGGGGGCAAAAAGGCAGAAATTTCCCTTATTTTGGGGCAAAATTGCAGAAATTTCACTTATTTCAAGGTAATAAATCAGAAATTTCCTTATTTTAGGGCAAAAAAGACAGAAATTCTCTTTGTTTTGGGGGAAAAAGACAGAAATTCCACTTATTTAGACGCATAAAAGCAGAAATTTTCTTTATTTTGGAGCAAAAATGAAGAAATTTCCCTTTTTTATGGCAAAAATATATCCATTCTTCTTATTTTCGGGCAAAATGGCAGAAATCCCCATATTTGGAAGCAAAATTGCAGAAATTCCCCTAATTTTGGGGCAAAAAGGCAGAAATTCTCTTTATGTTGGGGCAAAAAGACAGAAATTCTCCTGATTTTGGGGCAAAACTCAGAAATTCCACTTATTTTGGGGCAAAATTCCAGAAATTCCACTTAATTTGGGACAATATTCCAGAAATTTCCCTTATTTTGGGGCAAAATTGCAGAAATTTCACTTATTTCAGGGAAAAATGCAGAAATTTTCTCATTTTGGGGCAAAGAGGCAGAAATTCCTAATATTTTGTGGCAAAAATGCAGAAATTTCCCTTATTTTGAGGTAAAAAGGCTGAAATTCTTCTTATTTGGGGGCAAAAAGGCAGAAATTTCACTTATTTTCAGGCAAAATTGCAGAAATTCCCCTAATTATGGGGCAAAAAGGCAGAAATTCTCTATATGTTGGGGCAAAAAGACAGAAATTCTCCTTATTTTGGGGCAAAACTCAGAAATTCCACTTATTTTGAGGCAAAATTCCAGAAATTTCCATTATTTTGGGGAAAAATTGCAGAAATTTCACTTATTTCAGGGAAAAAAAGCAGAAATTTTCTTATTTTGGGGCAAAAAGGCAGAAATTCCTAATATTTTGTGGCAAAAATGCAGAAATTTCCCTTATTTTTAGGTAAAAAGGCTGAAATTCTTCTTATTTGGGGGAAAAAGGCAGAAATTTCCCTTATTTTCGGGCAAAATTGCAGAAATTCCCCTAATTATGGGGCCAAAAGGCAGAAATTCTTTATATGTTTGGGCAAAAAGACAGAAATTCTCCTTATTTTGGGGAAAAACTCAGAAATTCCACTTATTTTGGTGCAAAATTCCAGAAATTTCCCTTATTTTGGGGCAAAATTGCAGAAATTTCTCTTATTTTGGGGCAAAATTGGAGAAATTTCACTTATTTTGGGGAAAAATTGCAGAAATTTCACTTATTTCAGGGAAAAAAGGCAGAAATTTTCCTTATTTTGGGGCAAAAAAGACAGGAATTTTCTTTGTTTCGGGGGAAAAAGACAGAAATTCCACTTATTTAGAGCCAAAAAAGCAGATATTCCTCTTATTTTGGAGCAAAAATGAAGAAATTTCTCTTTTTTATGGAAAAAAGGTATGCATTCTTCTTATTTTCGGGCAAAAGGCAGAAATTCCATGTATTTTGGAGCAAAATTGCAAAAATTCTCCTAATGTGAGGCAAAAAGGCAGAAATTCTCTATATGTTGGCGCAAAAAGACAGAAATTCTTTATATTTTAGGGCAAAACTCAGAAATTCCTCTTATTTTGGGGCAAAATTCCAGAAATTTCCTTTATTTTGGGGAAAAATTGCAGAAATTTCCTTTATTTTAGGGCAAAATTGCAAAAATTTCACTTATTTTGTGGCAAAATTGCAGAAATTCCCATTATTTTGAGGTAAAAAGTCTGAAATTCCCCTTATTTGGGAGGAAAAAGGCAGAAATTTTTCATATTTTGGGGCAAAATTGCAGAATTTTCACTAATTCCAGGGTAATAAGTCAGAAATTTTTTTTATTTTTGGGCAAAAAAGAAAGAAATTCCCTTTGTTTTGGGAGAAAAAGACAGAAATTCCACTTATTTAGAGGCAAAAAAGCAGAAATTCCCCTTATTTTGGAGCAAAAATTAAGAAATTTTCCTTTTTTATGTCAAAAAGGTATGCATTCTTCTTATTTTCGGGCAAAGAGGCAGAAATTCCACGTATTTTGGAGCAAAATTGCAGAAATTCCCCTAATTGTGTGGCAAAAAAACAGAAATTCTATGTTGGCGCAAAAAGACAGAAATTCTCTTTATTTTGGGGCAAAACTCAGAAATTCCATTATTTTGGGGCAAAATTCCAGAAATTTCCCTTATTTTGGGGCAAAATTGCAAAAATTTCACTTATTTTGGGGCAAAATTGCAGAAATTTCACTTATTTCAGGGGAAAAAGGCAGAAATTTTCCTTATTTTGAGGCAAAAAGGCAGAAATTCCTAATATTTTTGTGGCAAAAATGCAGAAATTCCCCTCATTTTGAGGTAAAAAGGCTGAAATTCCCCTTATTTGGGGGCAAAAAGACAGAAATTTCCCTTATTTTGGGGCAAAATTGCAGAAATTTCACTTATTTCAAGGTAATAAATCAAAAATTTCCTTATTTTAGGGCAAAAAAGACAGAAATTCCCTTTGTTTTGGGGGAAAAAGACAGAAATTCCACTTATTTAGATGCATAAAAGCAGAAATTTCCCTTATTTTGGAGCAAAAATGAAGAAATTTCCCTTTTTTATGGCAAAAATATATGCATTCTTCTTATTTTCGGGCAAAAAGGCAGAAATCCCCGTATTTTGAAGCAAAATTGCAGAAATTCCCCGAATTGTGGGGCAAAAAGACAGAAATTCTCTTTATGTTGGGGCAAAAAGACAGAAATTCTCTTTATTTTGGGGCAAAACTCAGAAATTCCACTTATTTTGGGGCAAAATTCCAGAAATTTCCCTTATTTTACGGGAAAATTGAATAAATTTCCATTATTTTGGGGCAAAATTGGAGAAATTTCACTTATTTTGGAGCAAAATTGCAGAAATTTTACTTATTTCAGGGAAAAAAGGCAGAAATTTTCTTTATTTTGGGGCAAAAAAGAAAGGAATTCCTTTTGTTTTGGGGGAAAAAGACAGAAATTCCACTTATTTAGAGGCAAAAAAGCAGAAATTCCCCTTATTTTGGAGCAAAAAATGAAGAAATTTCACTTTTTTATGGCAAAAAGGTATGCATTCTTCTTATTTTCGGGCAAAAAGGCAGAAATTCCCCGTATTTTGGAGCAAAATTGCAGAAATTCCCCTAATTGTGGGGCAAAAAGGCAGAAATTGCCTATATGTTGGGGCAAAAGACAGAAATTCTCCTTATTTTAAGGCAAAACTCAGAAATTCCACTTATTTTGGGGCAAAATTCCAGAAATTTCCCTTCTTTTGTTGCAAAATTGCAGAAATTTCCCTTATTTTGGAGCAAAATTGGAGAAATTTCACTTATTTTGTTGCAAAATTGCAGAAATTTCACTTATTTCAGGGAAAAAAGACAGAAATTTTCCTTATTTTGGGGCAAAAAGACAGGAATTTTCTTTGTTTGGGTGGAAAAAGACAGAAATTCCACTTATTTAGAGCCAAAAAAGCAGAAATTCCCCTTTTTTTCGAGCAAAAATTAAAAAATTTCCCTTTTTTATGGCAAAAAGGTATGCATTCTTCTTATTTTCGGGCAAAAAGGCAGAAATTCCCCTTATTTTGGAGCAAAATTGCAGAAATTCCCCTAATTGTGGGGCAAAAAGGCAGAAATTCTCTCTATGTTGGTGCAAATAGACAGAAATTCTCTTTATTTTGGGGCAAAACTCAGAAATTCCACATATTTTGGGGCAAAATTCCAGAAATTTCCCTTATTTTGGGGCAACATTGCAGAAATTTCACATATTTGGGGGCAAAATTGCAGAAATTTCATTTATTTCAGGGGAAAAAGGCAGAAATTTTCCTTATTTTGGGGCAAAAAGTCAGAAATTCCTAATATTTTGTGGCAAAAATGCAGAAATTCCCCTCATTTTGAGGTAAAAAGGCTGAAATTCCCCTTATTTGGGGGCAAAAAGGCAGAAATTTCCCTTATTTTGGGGCAAAATTGCAGAAATTTCACTTATTTCAAGGTAATAAATCAGAAACTTCCTTATTTTAGGGCAAAAAAGACAGAAATTCTCTTTGTTTTGGGGGAAAAAGACAGAAATTCCACTTATTTAGACGCATAAAAGCAGAAATTTTCTTTATTTTGGAGCAAAAATGAAGAAATTTCCCTTTTTTATGGCAAAAATATATCCATTCTTCTTATTTTCGGGCAAAATGGCAGAAATCCCCGTATTTGGAAGCAAAATTGCAGAAATTCCCCTAATTTTGGGGCAAAAAGGCAGAAATTCTCTTTATGTTGGGGCAAAAAGACAGAAATTCTCCTGATTTTGGGGCAAAACTCAGAAATTCCACTTATTTTGGGGCAAAATTCCAGAAATTCCACTTAATTTGGGACAATATTCCAGAAATTTCCCTTATTTTGGGGCAAAATTGCAGAAATTTCACTTATTTCAGGGAAAAATGCAGAAATTTTCTCATTTTGGGGCAAAGAGGCAGAAATTCCTAATATTTTGTGGCAAAAATGCAGAAATTTCCCTTATTTTGAGGTAAAAAGGCTGAAATTCTTCTTATTTGGGGGCAAAAAGGCAGAAATTTCCCTTATTTTCAGGCAAAATTGCAGAAATTCCCCTAATTATGGGGCAAAAAGGCAGAAATTCTCTATATGTTGGGGCAAAAAGACAGACATTCTCCTTATTTTGGGGCAAAACTCAGAAATTCCACTTATTTTGAGGCAAAATTCCAGAAATTTCCATTATTTTGGGGCAAAATTGCAGAAATTTCACTTATTTCAGGGAAAAAAAGCAGAAATTTTCTTATTTTGGGGCAAAAAGGCAGAAATTCCTAATATTTTGTGGCAAAAATGCAGAAATTTCCCTTATTTTTAGGTAAAAAGTCTGAAATTCTTCTTATTTGGGGGAAGAAGGCAGAAATTTCCCTTATTTTCGGGCAAAATTGCAGAAATTCCCCTAATTATGGGGCCAAAAGGCAGAAATTCTTTATATGTTTGGGCAAAAAGACAGAAATTCTCCTTATTTTGGGGAAAAACTCAGAAATTCCACTTATTTTGGTGCAAAATTCCAGAAATTTCCCTTATTTTGGGGCAAAATTGCAGAAATTTCTCTTATTTTGGGGCAAAATTGGAGAAATTTCACTTATTTTGGGGAAAAATTGCAGAAATTTCACTTATTTCAGGGAAAAAAGGCAGAAATTTTCCTTATTTTGGGGCAAAAAAGACAAAAATTTTCTTTGTTTCGGGGGAAAAAGACAGAAATTCCACTTATTTAGAGCCAAAAAAGCAGATATTCCTCTTATTTTGGAGCAAAAATGAAGAAATTTCTCTTTTTTATGGAAAAAAGGTATGCATTCTTCTTATTTTCGGGCAAAAGGCAGAAATTCCATGTATTTTGGAGCAAAATTGCAAAAATTCTCCTAATGTGAGGCAAAAAGGCAGAAATTCTCTATATGTTGGCGCAAAAAGACAGAAATTCTTTATATTTTAGGGCAAAACTCAGAAATTCCTCTTATTTTGGGGCAAAATTCCAGAAATTTCCTTTATTTTGGGGAAAAATTGCAGAAATTTCCTTTATTTTAGGGCAAAATTGCAAAAATTTCACTTATTTTGTGGCAAAATTGCAGAAATTCCCATTATTTTGAGGTAAAAAGTCTGAAATTCCCCTTATTTGGGAGGAAAAAGGCAGAAATTTTTCATATTTTGGGGCAAAATTGCAGAATTTTCACTAATTCCAGGGTAATAAGTCAGAAATTTTTTTTATTTTTGGGCAAAAAAGAAAGAAATTCCCTTTGTTTTAGGAGAAAAAGACAGAAATTCCACTTATTTAGAGGCAAAAAAGCAGAAATTCCCCTTATTTTGGAGCAAAAATTAAGAAATTTCCCTTTTTTATGTCAAAAAGGTATGCATTCTTCTTATTTTCGGGCAAAGAGGCAGAAATTCCACGTATTTTGGAGCAAAATTGCAGAAATTCCCCTAATTGTGGGGCAAAAAGGCAGAAATTCCATATATGTTGGGGTAAATAGACAGAAATTCTATTTATTTTGGGGCAAAACTCAGAAATTCCACTTATTTTGAGGAAAAAATCCAGAAATTTCCCTTATTTTGGGGCAAAATTGCAGAAATTTCACTTATTTCAAAGAAAAAAGGCAGAAATTTTTTTTTGGGGGGCAAAATGCAGAAATTCCTAATATTTTGTGGCAAAAATGCAGAAATTCCCCTTATTTTGAGGTAAAAAAGCTGAAATTCCCCTTATTTTAGGGCAAAAAGGCAGAAATTTCCCTTAATTTGGGGCAAAATTGCAGAAATTTCACTTACTTCAGGGTAATAAGTCAGAATTTTTTTTTATTTTGGGGCAAAAAAGACAGAAATTCCCTTTGTTTTGGGGGAAAAAGACAGAAATTCCACTTATTTAGAGGCAAAAAAGCAGAAATTCTCCTTATTTTGGAGCAAAAATTAAGAAATTTCCCTTTTTTATGGCAAAAAGGTATGCATTCTTCTTATTTTCGGGCAAAAAGTCAGAAATTCCACGTATTTTGGAGCAAAATTGCAGAAATTCCCCTAATTGTGGGGCAAAAAGGCAGAAATTCCCTATATGTTGGGGCAAAAATACAGAAATTCTCCTTATTTTGGGGTAAAACTCAGAAATTCCACTTATTTTGAGGTAAAATTCCAGAAATTTCCATTATTTTGGGGCAAAATTGCAGAAATTTCACTTATTTCAGGGGAAAAAAGCAGAAATTTTTTATTTTGGGGCAAAAAGGCAGAAATTCCTAATATTTTGTGGCAAAAATGCTGAAATTCCCCTTATTTTGAGGTAAAAAGGCTGAAATTCTTCTTATTTGGGGGCAAAAAAGCAGAAATTTCACTTATTTTCGGGCAAAATTGCAGAAATTCCCCTAATTATGGGGCAAAAAGGCAGAAATTCTCTATACGTTGGGGCAAAAAGACAGAAATTCTCCTTATTTTGGAGAAAACTCAGAAATTCCACTTATTTTGGGGCAAAATTCCAGATATTTTCCTTATTTTGAGGCAAAATTGCAGAAATTTCTCTTATTTTGGGGCAAAATTGGAGAAATTTCACTTATTTTGGGGCAAAATTGCAGAAATTTCACTTATTTCAGGGAAAATAGGCAGAAATTTTTCTTATTTTGGGGCAAAAAATACAGGAATTTTCTTTGTTTTGGTTGAAAAAGACAGAAATTCTACTTATTTAGAGCCAAAAATGCAGAAATTCCCCTTATTTTCGAGCAAAAATGAAGAAATTTCCCTTTTTTATGGCAAAAAGATATGCATTCTTCTTATTTTCGGGCAAAAGGGCAGAAATTCCTGTATTTTGGAGCAAAATTGCAGAAATTCCCCTAATTGTGTGGCAAAAAAACAGAAATTCTATGTTGGCGCAAAAAGACAGAAATTCTCTTTATTTTGGGGCAAAACTCAGAAATTCCACTATTTTGGGGCAAAATTCCAGAAATTTCCCTTATTTTGGGGCAAAATTGCAAAAATTTCACTTATTTTGGGGCAAAATTGCAGAAATTTCACTTATTTCAGGGGAAAAAGGCAGAAATTTTCCTTATTTTGAGGCAAAAAGGCAGAAATTCCTAATATTTTTGTGGCAAAAATGCAGAAATTCCCCTCATTTTGAGGTAAAAAGGCTGAAATTCCCCTTATTTGGGGGCAAAAAGACAGAAATTTCCCTTATTTTGGGGCAAAATTGCAGAAATTTCACTTATTTCAAGGTAATAAATCAAAAATTTCCTTATTTTAGGGCAAAAAAGACAGAAATTCCCTTTGTTTTGGGGGAAAAAGACAGAAATTCCACTTATTTAGACGCATAAAAGCAGAAATTTCCCTTATTTTGGAGCAAAAATGAAGAAATTTCCCTTTTTTATGGCAAAAATATATGCATTCTTCTTATTTTCTGGCAAAAAGGCAGAAATCCCCGTATTTTGAAGCAAAATTGCAGAAATTCCCCGAATTGTGGGGCAAAAAGGCAAAATTCTCTTTATGTTGGGGCAAAAAGACAGAAATTCTCTTTATTTTGGGGCAAAACTCAGAAATTCCACTTATTTTGGGGCAAAATTCCAGAAATTTCCCTTATTTTACGGGAAAATTGAATAAATTTCCATTATTTTGGGGCAAAATTAGAGAAATTTCACTTATTTTGGAGCAAAATTGCAGAAATTTTACTTATTTCATGGAAAAAAGGCAGAAATTTTCTTTATTTTGGGGCAAAAAAGAAAGGAATTCCTTTTGTTTTGGGGGAAAAAGACAGAAATTCCACTTATTTACAAGCAAAAAAGCAGAAATTCCCCTTATTTTGGAGCAAAAATGAAGAAATTTCACTTTTTTATGGCAAACAGGTATGCATTCTTCTTATTTTCGGGCAAAAAGGCAGAAATTCCCCTTATTTTGGAGCAAAATTGCAGAAATTCCCCTAATTGTGGGGCAAAAAGGCAGAAATTGCCTATATGTTGGGGCAAAAAGACAGAAATTCTCCTTATTTTAAGGCAAAACTCAGAAATTCCACTTATTTTGGGGCAAAATCCCAGAAATTTCCCTTCTTTTGTTGCAAAATTGCAGAAATTTCCCTTATTTTGGAGCAAAATTGGAGAAATTTCACTTATTTTGTGGCAAAATTGCAGAAATTTCACTTATTTCAGGGAAAAAAGACAGAAATTTTCCTTATTTTGGGGCAAAAAGACCGGAATTTTCTTTGTTTGGGTGGAAAAAGACAGAAATTCCACTTATTTAGAGCCAAAAAAGCAGAAATTCCCCTTTTTTTCGAACAAAAATTAAAAAATTTCCCTTTTTTATGGCAAAAAGTTATGCATTCTTCTTATTTTCGGGCAAAAAGGCAGAAATTCCCCTTATTTTGGAGCAAAATTGCAGAAATTCCCCTAATTGTGGCGCAAAAAGGCAGAAATTCTCTCTATGTTGGCGCAAATAGACAGAAATTCTCTTTATTTTGGGGCAAAACTCAGAAATTCCACATATTTTGGGGCAACATTCCAGAAATTTCACATATTTGGGGGCAAAATTGCAGAAATTTCATTTATTTCAGGGGAAAAAGGCAGAAATTTTCCTTATTTTGGGGCAAAAAGTCAGAAATTCCTAATATTTTGTGGCAAAAATGCAGAAATTCCCCTCATTTTGAGGTAAAAAGGCTGAAATTCCCCTTATTTGGGGGCAAAAAGGCAGAAATTTCCCTTATTTTGGGGCAAAATTGCAGAAATTTCACTTATTTCAAGGTAATAAATCAGAAATTTCCTTATTTTAGGGCAAAAAAGACAGAAATTCCCTTTGTTTTGGGGGAAAAAGACAGAAATTCCACTTATTTAGACGCATAAAAGCAGAAATTTTCTTTATTTTGGAGCAAAAATGAAGAAATTTCCCTTTTTTATGGCAAAAAGATATCCATTCTTCTTATTTTCGGGCAAAATGGAAGAAATCCCCGTATTTGGAAGCAAAATTGCAGAAATTCCCCTAATTTTGGGGCAAAAAGGCAGAAATTCTCTTTATGTTGGGGCAAAAAGACAGAAATTCTCCTGATTTTGGGGCAAAACTCAGAAATTCCACTTATTTTGGGGCAAAATTCCAGAAATTCCACTTAATTTGGGACAATATTCCAGAAATTTCCCTTATTTTGTGGCAAAATTGCAGAAATTTCACTTATTTCAGGGAAAAATGCAGAAATTTTCTCATTTTGGGGCAAAGAGGCAGAAATTCCTAATATTTTGTGGCAAAAATGCAGAAATTTCCCTTATTTTGAGGTAAAAAGGCTGAAATTCTTCTTATTTGGGGGCAAAAAGGCAGAAATTTCCCTTATTTTCAGGCAAAATTGCAGAAATTCCCCTAATTATGGGGCAAAAAGGCAGAAATTCTCTATATGTTGGGGCAAAAAGACAGAAATTCTCCTTATTTTGGGGCAAAACTCAGAAATTCCACTTATTTTGAGGCAAAATTCCAGAAATTTCCATTATTTTGGGGCAAAATTGCAGAAATTTCACTTATTTCAGGGAAAAAAAGCAGAAATTTTCTTATTTTGGGGCAAAAAGGCAGAAATTCCTAATATTTTGTGGCAAAAATGCAGAAATTTCCCTTATTTTTAGGTAAAAAGGCTGAAATTCTTCTTATTTGGGGGAAAAAGGCAGAAATTTCCCTTATTTTCGGGCAAAATTGCAGAATTCCCCTAATTATGGGGCCAAAAGGCAGAAATTCTTTATATGTTTGGGCAAAAAGACAGAAATTCTCCTTATTTTGGGGAAAAACTCAGAAATTCCACTTATTTTGGTGCAAAATTCCAGAAATTTCCCTTATTTTGGGGCAAAATTGCAGAAATTTCTCTTATTTTGGGGGCAAAATTGGAGAAATTTCACTTATTTTGGGGAAAAATTGCAGAAATTTCACTTATTTCAGGGAAATAAGGCAGAAATTTTCCTTATTTTGGGGCAAAATGCAGAAATTCCTAATATTTTGTGGCAAAAATGCAGAAATTCCCCTCATTTTGAGGTAAAAAGGCTGAAATTCCCCTTATTTGGGGGCAAAAAGGCAGAAATTTTCTTTATTTTGGGGCAAAATTGCAGAAATTTCACTTATTTCAAGGTAATAAATCAGAAATTTTCTTATTTTGGGGCAAAAAAGACAGAAATTCTCTTTGTTTTGGGGGAAAAAGACAGAAATTCCACTTATTTAGATGCATAAAAGCAGAAATTTTCTTTATTTTGGAGCAAAAATGAAGAAATTTCCCTTTTTTATGGCAAAAATATATGCATTCTTCTTATTTTTGGGCAAAAAGGCAGAAATTCCCCGTAATTTGGAGCAAAATTGCAGAAATTGCCTTAATTGTGGGGCAAAAAGGCTGAAGTTCCCTATATGTTGGGGCCAAAAGACAGAAATTCTCCTTATTTTGGGGCAAAACTCAGAAATTCCACAAATTTTGGGGCAAAAATCCAGAAATTTCCCTTATTTTGGGGCAAAATTGCAGAAATTTCACTTATTTAAGGATAATAAGTCAGAAATTTTTCCTATTTTGGGGCAAAAATATATGAATAACCTTTGTTTTGGAAGAAAAAGACAGAAATTCCACTTATTTAGAGGCAAAAAAGCAGAAATTCCCCTTATTTTGGAGCAAAAATGAAGACATTTCCCTTTTTTATGGCAAAAAGGTATGAATTCTCCTTATTTTCGGGCAAAAAGGCAGAAATTCCCCGTATTTTGGAGCAAAATTGCAGAAATCCCCCTAATTGTGGGGCAAAAAGCAGAAATTCTCCGTATTTTGGGGCAAAACTCAGAAATTCCACTTATTTTGGGGCAAAATTCCAGAAATTTCCCTTATTTTGGGGCAAAATTGCAGAAATTTCCCTTATTTTTGGGCAAAATTGCAGAAATTTCACTTATTTTTTGCAAAATTGCAGAAATTTCACTTATTTCATGGAAAAAAGGCAGAAATTTTCTTTATTACAGGGCAATAGGCAGAAATTCCTAATATTTTGTGGTAAAAATGTAGAAATTCCCCTTATTTTGAGGTAAAAAGGCTGAAATTCCACTTATTTGGTGGCAAAAATGCAGAAATATCCCATATTTTGAGGAAAAATTGCAGAAATTTCACTTACTTCAGGGTAATAAGTCAGAATTTTTCTTTATTTTGGGGCAAAAAAGAGAGAAATTCCCTTTGTTTTGGGGGAAAAAGACAAAAATTCCACTTATTTAGAGGCAAAAAAGCAGAAATTCCCCTTATTTTGGAGCAAAAATGAAGAAATTTCCCTTTATTATGGCAAAAAGGTATGCATTCTTCTTATTTTCGGGCAAAAAGGCAGAAATTCCCCGTATTTTGGAGCAAAATTGCAGAAATTCCCCTAATTGTGGGGCAAAAAGCAGAAATTCCCTATATGATAGGCCAAAAAGACAGAAATTCTCTTTATTTTGAGGCAAAACTCAGAAATTCCACTTATTTTGGGGCAAAATTCCAGAAATTTCCCTTATTTTGGGGCAAAATTGCAGAAATTTCCCTTATTTTTGGCAAAATTGCAGAAATTTCACTTATTTTTGGGCAAAATTGCAGAAATTTCACTTATTTCAGGGAAAAAGGCAGAAATTTTTCTAATTTTTGGGGCAAAAAGGCAGAAATTCCTAATATTTTGTGGCAAAAATGCAGAAGTTCCTATTATTTTGAGGTAAAAAGTCTGAAATTCCCCTTTTTTGGGAGCAAAAAAGCAGAAATTTCCCTTATTTTGGGGCAAAATTGCAGAATTTTCACTTACTTCAGGGTAATAAGTCAGAATTTTTTTTTATTTTGGGGCCACAAAGACAGAAATTCCCTTTGTTTTGGGGGAAAAAGACAGAAACTCCACATATTTAGAGGCAAAATGCAGAAATTCCCCTTATTTTGGAGCAAAAATGAAGAAATTTCCCTTTTTTATGGCAAAAAGGTATGCATTCTTCTTATTTTCGTTCAAAAAGGCAGAAATTCCCCGTATTTTGGAGCAAAATTGCAGAAATTCCCCTAAATGTGGGGCAAAAAGGCAGAATTCCCTATATGTTAGGGCAAAAAGACAGAAATTCTCCTTATTTTGGGGCAAAACTCAGAAATTCCACTTATTTTGGGGCAAAATTCCAGAAATTTCCCTTATTTTGGGGCAAAATTGCAGAAATTTCACTTATTTTGGGGCAAAGTTGCAGAAATTTCACTTATTTCAGGGGAAAAAGGCAGAAATTTTCCTTATTTTGGAGCAAAATGCAGAAATTCCTAATATTTTGTGGCAAAAATGCAGAAATTCCCCTCATTTTGAGGTAAAAAGGCTGAAATTCCCCTTATTTGGGAGCAAAAAGGCAGAAATTTTCTTTATTTTGGGGCAAAATTGCAGAAATTTCCCTTATTTTTGGGCAAAATTGCAGAAATTTCACTTATTTTTGGGCAAAATTGCAGTAATTTCACTTATTTCAGGGAAAAAGGCAGAAATTTTTCTAATTTTTGGGGCAAAAAGGCAGAAATTCCTAATATTTTGTGGCAAAAATGCAGAAGTTCCCATTATTTTGAGGTAAAAATTCGGAAATTCCCCTTTTTTGGGAGCAAAAAAGCAGAAATTTCCCTTATTTTGGGGCAAAATTGCAGAATTTTCACTTACTTCAGGGTAATAAGTCAGAAAATTTTTTTATTTTGGGGCCAAAAAGACAGAAATTCCCTTTGTTTTGGGGGAAAAAGACAGAAACTCCACATATTTAGAGGCAAAATGCAGAAATTCCCCTTATTTTGGAGCAAAAATGAAGAAATTTCCCTTTTTTATGGCAAAAAGGTATGCATTCTTCTTATTTTCGTTCAAAAAGGCAGAAATTCCCCGTATTTTGGAGCAAAATTGCAGAAATTCCCCTAAATGTAGGGCAAAAAGGCAGAATTCCCTATATGTTAGGGCAAAAAGACAGAAATTCTCCTTATTTTGGGGCAAAACTCAGAAATTCCACTTATTTTGGGGCAAAATTCCAGAAATTTCCCTTATTTTGGGGCAAAATTGCAGAAATTTCACTTATTTTGGCGCAAAGTTGCAGAAATTTCACTTATTTCAGGGGAAAAAGGCAGAAATTTTCCTTATTTTGGAGCAAAATGCAGAAATTCCTAATATTTTGTGGCAAAAATGCAGAAATTCCCCTCATTTTGAGGTAAAAAGGCTGAAATTCCCCTTATTTGGGGGAAAAAAGGCAGAAATTTTCTTTATTTTGGGGCAAAATTGCAGAAATTTCACTTATTTCAAGGTAATAAATCAGAAATTTTCTTATTTTGGGGCAAAAAAGAAAGAAATTCTCTTTGTTTTGGGGGAAAAACACAGAAATTCCACTTATTTAGACGCATAAAAGCAGAAATTTTCTTTATTTTGGAGCAAAAATGAAGAAATTTCCCTTTTTTGTGGCAAAAATATATGCACTCTTCTTATTTTCGGGCAAAAAGGCAGAAATTCCCCGTAATTTGGAGCAAAATTGCAGAAATTGCCTTAATTGTGGGGCAAAAAGGCTGAAATTCCCTATATGTTGGGGCCAAAAGACAGAAATTCTCCTTATTTTGGGGCAAAACTCAGAAATTCCACAAATTTTGGGGCAAAAATCCAGAAATTTCCCTTATTTTGGGGTAAAATTGCAGAAATTTCACTTATTTAAGGATAATAAGTCAGAAATTTTTCCTATTTTGGGGCAAAAAGATTTGAATAACCTTTGTTTTGGAAGAAAAAGACAGAAATTCCACTTATTTAGAGACAAAAAAGCAGAAATTCCCCTTATTTTGGAGCAAAAATGAAGACATTTCCCTTTTTTATGGCAAAAAGGTATGCATTCTCCTTATTTTCGGGCAAAAAGGCAGAAATTCCCCGTATTTTGGAGCAAAATTGCAGAAATCCCCCTAATTGTGGGGCAAAAAGCAGAAATTCTCCTTATTTTGGGGCAAAACTCAGAAATTCCACTTATTTTGGAGCAAAATTGCAGAAATTCCCCTAATTGTGGGGCAAAAAGCAGAAATTCCCTATATGATAGGCCAAAAAGACAGAAATTCTCTTTATTTTGAGGCAAAACTCAGAAATTCCACTTATTTTGGGGCAAAATTCCAGAAATTTCCCTTATTTTGGGGCAAAATTGCAGAAATTTCCCTTATTTTTGGCAAAATTGCAGAAATTTCACTTATTTTTGGGCAAAATTGCAGAAATTTCACTTATTTCAGGGAAAAAGGCAGAAATTTTTCTAATTTTTGGGGCAAAAAGGCAGAAATTCCTAATATTTTGTGGCAAAAATGCAGAAGTTCCTATTATTTTGAGGTAAAAAGTCTGAAATTCCCCTTTTTTGGGAGCAAAAAAGCAGAAATTTCCCTTATTTTGGGGCAAAATTGCAGAATTTTCACTTACTTCAGGGTAATAAGTCAGAATTTTTTTTTATTTTGGGGCCACAAAGACAGAAATTCCCTTTGTTTTGGGGGAAAAAGACAGAAACTCCACATATTTAGAGGCAAAATGCAGAAATTCCCCTTATTTTGGAGCAAAAATGAAGAAATTTCCCTTTTTTATGGCAAAAAGGTATGCATTCTTCTTATTTTCGTTCAAAAAGGCAGAAATTCCCCGTATTTTGGAGCAAAATTGCAGAAATTCCCCTAAATGTGGGGCAAAAAGGCAGAATTCCCTATATGTTAGGGCAAAAAGACAGAAATTCTCCTTATTTTGGGGCAAAACTCAGAAATTCCACTTATTTTGGGGCAAAATTCCAGAAATTTCCCTTATTTTGGGGCAAAATTGCAGAAATTTCACTTATTTTGGGGCAAAGTTGCAGAAATTTCACTTATTTCAGGGGAAAAAGGCAGAAATTTTCCTTATTTTGGAGCAAAATGCAGAAATTCCTAATATTTTGTGGCAAAAATGCAGAAATTCCCCTCATTTTGAGGTAAAAAGGCTGAAATTCCCCTTATTTGGGGGCAAAAAGGCAGAAATTTTCTTTATTTTGGGGCAAAATTGCAGAAATTTCACTTATTTCAAGGTAATAAATCAGAAATTTTCTTATTTTGGGGCAAAAAAGAAAGAAATTCTCTTTGTTTTGGTTGAAAAAGACAGAAATTCCACTTATTTAGACGCATAAAAGCAGAAATTTTCTTTATTTTGGAGCAAAAATGAAGAAATTTCCCTTTTTTATGGCAAAAATATATGCATTCTTCTTATTTTCGGGCAAAAAGGCAGAAATTCCCCGTAATTTGGAGCAAAATTGCAGAAATTGCCTTAATTGTGGGGCAAAAAGGCTGAAATTCCCTATATGTTGGGGCCAAAAGACAGAAATTCTCCTTATTTTGGGGCAAAACTCAGAAATTCCACAAATTTTTGGGAAAAAATCCAGAAATTTCCCTTATTTTGGGGCAAAATTGAAGAAATTTCACTTATTTAAGGATAATAAGTCAGAAATTTTTCCTATTTTGGGGCAAAAAGATATGAATAACCTTTGTTTTGGAAGAAAAAGACAGAAATTCCACTTATTTAGAGGCAAAAAAGCAGAAATTCCCTTTATTTTGGAGCAAAAATGAAGACATTTCACTTTTTTATGGCAAAAAGGTATGCATTCTCCTTATTTACGGGCAAAAAGGCAGAAATTCCCGGTATTTTGGAGCAAAATTGCAGAAATCCCCCTAATTGTGGGGCAAAAAGCAGAAATTCTCCTTATTTTGGGGCAAAACTCAGAAATTCCACTTATTTTGGGGCAAAATTCCAGAAATTTCCCTTATTTTGGGGCAAAATTGCAGAAATTTCCCTTATTTTTGGGCAAAATTGCAGAAATTTCACTTATTTTTTGCAAAATTGCAGAAATTTCACTTATTTCATGGAAAAAAGGCAGAAATTTTCCTTATTTCAGGGCAAAAAGGCAGAAATTCCTAATATTTTGTGGCAAAAATGTAGAAATTCCCCTTATTTTGAGGTAAAAAGGCTGAAATTCCTCTTATTTGGGGGCAAAAATGCAGAAATTTCCCATATTTTGGGGAAAAAAATGCAGAAATTTCACTTACTTCAGGGTAATAAGTCAGAATTTTTCTTTATTTTGGGGCGAAAAAGAGAGAAATTCCCTTTGTTTTGGGGGAAAAAGAGAGAAATTCCACTTATTTAGAGGCAAAAAAGCAGAAATTCCCCTTATTTTGGAGCAAAAATGAAGAAATTTCCCTTTTTATAGCAAAAAGGTATGCATTCTTCTTATTTTCGGGCAAAAAGGTAGAAATTCCCCGTATTTTGGAGCAAAATTGCAGAAATTCCCCTAATTGTGGGGCAAAAAGCAGAAATTCCCTATATGATAGGCCAAAAAGACAGAAATTCTCTTTATTTTGAGGCAAAACTCAGAAATTCTACTTATTTTGGGGCAAAAATCCAGAAATTTCCCTTATTTTGGGGCAAAATTACAGAAATTTCCCTTATTTTTGGGCAAAATTGCAGAAATTTCACTTATTTTTGGGCAAAATTGCAGAAATTTCACTTATTTCAGGGAAAAAAGGCAGAAATTTTTCTAATTTTTGGGGTAAAAAGGCAGAAATTCCTAATATTTTGTGGCAAAAATGCAGAAATTCCCATTATTTTGAGGTAAAAATTCTGAAATTCCCCTTTTTTTGGGAGAAAAAAGGCAGAAATTTCCCTTATTTTGGGGCAAAATTGAAGAATTTTCACTTACTTCAGGGTAATAAGTCAGAAATTTTTTTTATTTTGGGGCCAAAAAGACAGAAATTCCCTTTGTTTTGGGGGAGAAAGAGAGAAACTCCACATATTTAGAGGCAAAATGCAGAAATTCCCTTTATTTTGGAGCAAAAATGAAGAAATTTCCCTTTTTCATGGCAAAAAGGTATGCATTCTTCTTATTTTCGTTCAAAAAGGCAGAAATTCCCCGTATTTTGGAGCAAAATTGCAGAAATTCCCCTAAATGTGGGGCAAAAAGGCAGAATTCCCTATATGTTAGGGCAAAAATATAGAAATTCTCCTTATTTTGGGGCAAAACTCAGAAATTCCACTTATTTTGGGGCAAAATTCCAGAAATTTCCCTTATTTTGGGGCAAAATTGCAGAAATTTCACTTATTTTGGGGCAAAGTTGCAGAAATTTCACTTATTTCAGGGGATAAAGGCAGAAATTTTCCTTATTTTGGAGCAAAATGCAGAAATTCCTAATATTTTGTGGCAAAAATGCAGAAATTCCCCTCATTTTGAGGTAAAAAGGCTGAAATTCCTCTTATTTGGGGGCAAAGAGGCAGAAATTTTCTTTATTTTGGGGCAAAATTGCAGAAATTTCACTTATTTCAAGGTAATAAATCAGAAATTTTCTTATTTTGGGGCAAAAAAGAAAGAAATTCTCTTTGTTTTGGGGGAAAAAGACAGAAATTCCACTTATTTAGACGCATAAAAGCAGAAATTTTCTTTATTTTGGAGCAAAAATGAAGAAATTTCCCTTTTTTATGGCAAAAATATATGCATTCTTCTTATTTTCGGGCAAAAAGGCAGAAATTCCCCGTAATTTGGAGCAAAATTGCAGAAATTGCCTTAATTGTGGGGCAAAAAGGCTGAAATTCCCTATATGTTGGGGCCAAAAAACAGAAATTCTCCTTATTTTGGGGCAAAACTCAGAAATTCCACAAATTTTGGGGAAAAAATCCAGAAATTTCCCTTATTTTGGGGCAAAATTGCAGAAATTTCACTTATTTAAGGATAATAAGTCAGAAATTTTTCCTATTTTGGGGCAAAAAGATATGAATAACCTTTGTTTTGGAAGAAAAAGACAGAAATTCCACTTATTTAGAGGCAAAAAAGCAGAAATTCCCCTTATTTTGGAGCAAAAATGAAGACATTTCACTTTTTTATGGCAAAAAGGTATGCATTCTCCTTATTTTCGGGCAAAAAGGCAGAAATTCCCCGTATTTTGGAGCAAAATTGCAGAAATCCCCCTAATTGTGGGGCAAAAAGCAGAAATTCTCCTTATTTTGGGGCAAAACTCAGAAATTCCACTTATTTTGGGGCAAAATTCCAGAAATTTCCCCTATTTTGGGGCAAAATTGCAGAAATTTCCCTTATTTTTGGGCAAAATTGCAGAAATTACACTTATTTTTTGCAAAATTGCAGAAATTTCACTTATTTCATGGAAAAAAGGCAGAAATTTTCCTTATTTCAGGGCAAAAGGCAGAAATTCCTAATATTTTGTGGCAAAAAATGTAGAAATTCCCCTTATTTTGAGGTAAAAAAGCTGAAATTCCTCTTATTTGGGGGCAAAAATGCAGAAATTTCCCATATTTTGGGGAAAAATTGCAGAAATTTCACTTACTTCAGGGTAATAAGTCAGAATTTTTCTTTATTTTGGGGCGAAAAAGAGAGAAATTCCCTTTGTTTTGGGGGAAAAAAAGAGAAATTCCACTTATTTAGGGCAAAAAAGCAGAAATTCCCCTTATTTTGGAGCAAAAATGAAGAAATTTCCCTTTTTTATGGCAAAAAGGTATGCATTCTTCTTATTTTCGGGCAAAAAGGCAGAAATTCCCCGTATTTTGGAGCAAAATTGCAGAAATTCTTCTAATTGTGGGGCAAAAAGCAGAAATTCCCTATATGTTAGGGCAAAAAGACAGAAATTCTCCTTATTTTGAGGCAAAACTCAGAAATTCCACTTATTTTGGGGCAAAATTCCAGAAATTTCCCTTATTTTGGGGCAAAATTGCAGAAATTTCCCTTATTTTTGGACAAAATTGCAGAAATTTCACTTATTTTTGGGCAAAATTGCAGAAATTTCACTTATTTCAGGGAAAAAAGGCAGAAATTTTTCTAATTTTTGGGGCAAAAAGGCAGAAATTCCTAATATTTTGTGGCAAAAATGCAGAAATTCCCATTATTTTGAGGTAAAAATCTGAAATTCCCCTTTTTTGGGAGCAAAAAGGCAGAAATTTCCCTTATTTTGGGGCAAAATTGCAGAATTTTCACTTACTTCAGGGTAATAAGTCAGAAATTTTTTTTATTTTGGGTCCAAAAAGAGAGAAATTCCCTTTGTTTTGGGGGAAAAAGACAGAAATTCCACATATTTAGAGGCAAAATGCAGAAATTCCCCTTATTTTGGAGCAAAAATGAAGAAATTTCCCTTTTTTATGGCAAAAAGGTATGCATTCTTCTTATTTTTGTTCAAAAAGGCAGAAATTCCCCGTATTTTGGAGCAAAATTGCAGAAATTCCCCTAAATGTGGGGCAAATAGGCAGAATTCCCTATATGTTAGGGCCAAAAGACAGAAATTCTCCTTATTTTGGGGCAAAACTCAGAAATTCCACTAATTTCCCTTATTTTGGGGCAAAATTGTAGAAATTTCACTTATTTTGGGGCAAAATTGCAGAAATTTCACTTATTTCAGGGGAAAAAGGCAGAAATTTTCCTTATTTTGGAGCAAAATGCAGAAATTCCTAATATTTTGTGGCAAAAATGCAGAAATTCCCCTCATTTTGAGGTAAAAAGGCTGAAATTCCCCTTACTTGGGGGCAAAAAGGCAGAAATTTTCTTTATTTTGGGGCAAAATTGCAGAAATTTCACTTATTTCAAGGTAATAAATCAGAAATTTTCTTATTTTGGGGCAAAAAAGACAGAATTTCTCTTTGTTTTGGGGGAAAAAGACAGAAATTCCACTTATTTAGAGGCATAAAAGCAGAAATTTTCTTTATTTTGGAGCAAAAATGAAGACATTTCCCTTTTTTATGGCAAAAATATATGCATTCTTCTTATTTTCGGGCAAAAAGGAAGAAATTCCCCGTAATTTGGAGCAAAATTGCAGAAATTGCCTTAATTGTGGGGCAAAAAGTCTGAAGTTCCCTATATGTTGGGGCCAAAAGACAGAAATTCTCTTTATTTTGGGGTAAAACTCAGAAATTCCACAAATTTTGGGGCAAAAATCCAGAAATTTTCCTTAATTTGGGGCAAAATTGCAGAAATTTCACTTATTTAAGTATAATATGTTAGAAATTGTTCCTATTTTTGGGCAAAAAGATATGAATAACCTTTGTTTTGGAAGAAAAAGACAGAAATTCCACTTATTTAGAGGCAAAAAAGCAGAAATTCCCCTTATTTTGGAGCAAAAATGAAGACATTTCCCTTTTTTATGGCAAAAAGGTATGCATTCTCTTTATTTTCGGGCAAAAAGGCAGAAATTCCCGGTATTTTGGAGCAAAATTGCAGAAATCCCCCTAATTGTGGGGCAAAAGCAGAAATTCTCCTTATTTTGGGGCAAAACTCAGAAATTCCACTTATTTTGGGGCAAAATTCCAGAAATTTCCCTTATTTTGGGGCAAAATTGCCGAAATTTCCCTTATTTTTGGGCAAAATTGCAGAAATTTCACTTATTTTTTGCAAAATTGCAGAAATTTCACTTATTTCATGGAAAAAAGGCAGAAATTTTCCTTATTTCAGGGCAAAAAGGCAGAAATTCCTAATATTTTGTGGCAAAAATGTAGAAATTCCCCTTATTTTGAGGTAAAAAGGCTGAAATTCCTCTTATTTGGGGGCAAAAATGCAGAAATTTCCCATATTTTGGGGAAAAAAATGCAGAAATTTCACTTACTTCAGGGTAATAAGTCAGAATTTTTCTTTATTTTGGGGCGAAAAAGAGAGAAATTCCCTTTGTTTTGGGGGAAAAAGAGAGAAATTCCACTTATTTAGAGGCAAAAAAGCAGAAATTCCCCTTATTTTGGAGCAAAAATGAAGAAATTTCCCTTTTTTATGGCAAAAAGGTATGCATTCTTCTTATTTTCGGGCAAAAAGGCAGAAATTCCCCGTATTTTGGAGCAAAATTGCAGAAATTCTCCTAATTGTGGGGCAAAAAGCAGAAATTCCCTATATGATAGGCCAAAAAGACAGAAATTCTCCTTATTTTGAGGCAAAACTCAGAAATTCTACTTATTTTGGGGCAAAAATCCAGAAATTTCCCTTATTTTGGGGCAAAATTGCAGAAATTTCCCTTATTTTTGGGCAAAATTGCAGGAATTTCACTTATTTTTGGGCAAAATTGCAGAAATTTCACTTATTTCAGGGAAAAAAGGCAGAAATTTTTTTAATTTTTTGGGTAAAAAGGCAGAAATTCCTAATATTTTGTGGCAAAAATGCAGAAATTCCCATTATTTTGAGGTAAAAATTCTGAAATTCCCCTTTTTTTGGGAGAAAAAAGGCAGAAATTTCCCTTATTTTGGGGCAAAATTGAAGAATTTTCACTTACTTCAGGGTAATAAGTCAGAAATTTTTTTTATTTTGGGGCCAAAAAGACAGAAATTCCCTTTGTTTTGGGGAAAAAGACAGAAACTCCACATATTTAGAGGCAAAATGCAGAAATTCCCTTTATTTTGGAGCAAAAATGAAGAAATTTCCCTTTTTTATGGCAAAAAGGTATGCATTCTTCTTATTTTCGTTCAAAAAGGCAGAAATTCCCCGTATTTTGGAGCAAAATTGCAGAAATTCCCCTAAATGTGGGGCAAAAAGGCAGAATTCCCTACATGTTAGGGCAAAAAGACAGAAATTCTCCTTATTTTGGGGCAAAACTCAGAAATTCCACTTATTTTGGGGCAAAATTCCAGAAATTTCCCTTATTTTGGGGCAAAATTGCAGAAATTTCACTTATTTTGGGGCAAAGTTGCAGAAATTTCACTTATTTCAGGGGATAAAGGCAGAAATTTTCCTTATTTTGGAGCAAAATGCAGAAATTCCTAATATTTTGTGGCAAAAATGCAGAAATTCCCCTCATTTTGAGGTAAAAAGGCTGAAATTCCCCTTATTTGGGGGCAAAAAGGCAGAAATTTTCTTTATTTTGGGGCAAAATTGCAGAAATTTCACTTATTTCAAGGTAATAAATCAGAAATTTTCTTATTTTGGGGCAAAAAAGAAAGAAATTCTCTTTGTTTTGGGGGAAAAAGACAGAAATTCCACTTATTTAGACGCATAAAAGCAGAAATTTTCTTTATTTTGGAGCAAAAATGAGGAAATTTCCCTTTTTTATGGCAAAAATATATGCATTCTTCTTATTTTCGGGCAAAAAGGCAGAAATTCCCCGTAATTTGGAGCAAAATTGCAGAAATTGCCTTAATTGTGGGGCAAAAAGGCTGAAATTCCCTATATGTTGGGGCCAAAAGACAGAAATTCTCCTTATTTTGGGGCAAAACTCAGAAATTCCACAAATTTTGGGGCAAAAATCCAAAATTTCCCTTATTTTGGGGCAAAATTGCAGAAATTTCACTTATTTAAGGATAATAAGTCAGAAATTTTTCCTATTTTGGGGCAAAAAGATATGAATAACCTTTGTTTTGGAAGAAAAAGACAGAAATTCCACTTATTTAGAGGCAAAAAAGCAGAAATTCCCCTTATTTTGGAGCAAAAATGAAGACATTTCACTTTTTTATGGCAAAAAGGTATGCATTCTCCTTATTTTTTGGCAAAAAGGCAGAAATTCCCCGTATTTTGGAGCAAAATTGCAGAAATCCCCCTAATTGTGGGGCAAAAAGCAGAAATTCTCCTTATTTTGGGGCAAAACTCAGAAAATCCACTTGTTTTGGGGCAAAATTTCAGAAATTTCCCTTATTTTGGGGCAAAATTGCAGAAATTTCCCTTATTATTGGGCAAAATTGCAGAAATTTCACTTATTTTTTGCAAAATTGCAGAAATTTCACTTATTTCATGGAAAAAACGCAGAAATTTTCCTTATTTCAGGGCAAAAAGGCAGAAATTCCTAATATTTTGTGGCAAAAAATGTAGAAATTCCCCTTATTTTGAGGTAAAAAAGCTGAAATTCCTCTTATTTGGGGGCAAAAATGCAGAAATTTCCCATATTTTGGGGAAAAATTGCAGAAATTTCATTTACTTCAGGGTAATAAGTCAGAATTTTTCTTTATTTTGGGGCGAAAAAGAGAGAAATTCCCTTTGTTTTGGGGGAAAAACAGAGAAATTCCACTTATTTAGGGCAAAAAAGCAGAAATTCCCCTTATTTTGGAGCAAAAATGAAGAAATTTCCCTTTTTTATGGCAAAAAGGTATGCATTCTTCTTATTTTCGGGCAAAAAGGCAGAAATTCCCCGTATTTTGGAACAAAATTGCAGAAATTCTTCTAATTGTGGGGCAAAAAGCAGAAATTCCCTATATGTTAGGGCAAAAAGACAGAAATTCTCCTTATTTTGAGGCAAAACTCAGAAATTCCACTTATTTTGGGGCAAAATTCCAGAAATTTCCCTTATTTTGGGGCAAAATTGCAGAAATTTCCCTTATTTTTGGACAAAATTGCAGAAATTTCACTTATTTTTGGGCAAAATTGCAGAAATTTCACTTATTTCAGGGAAAAAAGGCAGAAATTTTTCTAATTTTTGGGGCAAAAAGGCAGAAATTCCTAATATTTTGTGGCAAAAATGCAGAAATTCCCATTATTTTGAGGTAAAAATCTGAAATTCCCCTTTTTTGGGAGCAAAAAGGCAGAAATTTCCCTTATTTTGGGGCAAAATTGCAGAATTTTCACTTACTTCAGGGTAATAAGTCAGAATTTTTTTTATTTTGGGTCCAAAAAGAGAGAAATTCCCTTTGTTTTGGGGGAAAAAGACAGAAATTCCACATATTTAGAGGCAAAATGCAGAAATTCCCCTTATTTTGGAGCAAAAATGAAGAAATTTCCCTTTTTTATGGCAAAAAGGTATGCATTCTTCTTATTTTTGTTCAAAAAGGCAGAAATTCCCCGTATTTTGGAGCAAAATTGCAGAAATTCCCCTAAATGTGGGTCAAATAGGCAGAATTCCCTATATGTTAGGGCAAAAAGACAGAAATTCTCCTTATTTTGGGGCAAAACTCAGAAATTCCACTAATTTCCCTTATTTTGGGGCAAAATTGTAGAAATTTCACTTATTTTGGGGCAAAATTGCAGAAATTTCACTTATTTCAGGGGAAAAAGGCAGAAATTTTTCTTATTTTGGAGCAAAATGCAGAAATTCCTAATATTTTGTGGCAAAAATGCAGAAATTCCCCTCATTTTGAGGTAAAAAGGCTGAAATTCCCCTTACTGGGGGGCAAAAAGGCAGAAATTTTCTTTATTTTGGGGCAAAATTGCAGAAATTTCACTTATTTCAAGGTAATAAATCAGAAATTTTCTTATTTTGGGGCAAAAAAGACAGAAATTCTCTTTGTTTTGGGGGAAAAAGACAGAAATTCCACTTATTTAGACGCATAAAAGCAGAAATTTTCTTTATTTTGGAGCAAAAATGAAGACATTTCCCTTTTTTCTGGCAAAAATATATGCATTCTTCTTATTTTCGGGCAAAAAGGAAGAAATTCCCCGTAATTTGGAGCAAAATTGCAGAAATTGCCTTAATTGTGGGGCAAAAAGTCTGAAGTTCCCTATATGTTGGGGCCAAAAGACAGAAATTCTCCTTATTTTGGGGTAAAACTCAGAAATTCCACAAATTTTGGGGCAAAAATCCAGAAATTTTCCTTATTTTGGGGCAAAATTGCAGAAATTTCACTTATTTAAGGATAATATGTTAGAAATTGTTCCTATTTTTGGGCAAAAAGATATGAATAACCTTTGTTTTGGAAGAAAAAGACAGAAATTCCACTTATTTAGAGGCAAAAAAGCAGAAATTCCCCTTATTTTGGAGCAAAAATGAAGACATTTCCCTTTTTTATGGCAAAAAGGTATGCATTCTCCTTATTTTCGGGCAAAAAGGCAGAAATTCCCGGTATTTTGGAGCAAAATTGCAGAAATCCCCCTAATTGTGGGGCAAAAAGCAGAAATTCTCCTTATTTTGGGGCAAAACTCAGAAATTCCACTTATTTTGGGGCAAAATTCCAGAAATTTCCCTTATTTTGGGGCAAAATTGCAGAAATTTCCCTTATTTTTGGGCAAAATTGCAGAAATTTCACTTATTTTTTGCAAAATTGCATTAATTTCACTTATTTCATGGAAAAAAGGCAGAAATTTTCCTTATTTCAGGGCAAAAAGGCAGAAATTCCTAATATTTTGTGGCAAAAATGTAGAAATTCCCCTTATTTTGAGGTAAAAAGGCTGAAATTCCTCTTATTTGGGGGCAAAAATGCAGAAATTTCCCATATTTTGGGGAAAAAAATGCAGAAATTTCACTTACTTCAGGGTAATAAGTCAGAATTTTTCTTTATTTTGGGGCGAAAAAGAGAGAAATTCCCTTTGTTTTGGGGGGAAAAGAGAGAAATTCCACTTATTTAGAGGCAAAAAAGCAGAAATTCCCCTTATTTTGGAGCAAAAATGAAGTAATTTCCCTTTTTTATGGCAAAAAGGTATGCATTCTTCTTATTTTCGGGCAAAAAGGCAGAAATTCCCCGTATTTTGGAGCAAAATTGCAGAAATTCTCCTAATTGTGGGGCAAAAAGCAGAAATTCCCTATATGATAGGCCAAAAAGACAGAAATTCTCCTTATTTTGAGGCAAAACTCAGAAATTCTACTTATTTTGGGGCAAAAATCCAGAAATTTCCCTTATTTTGGGGCAAAATTGCAGAAATTTCCCTTATTTTTGGGCAAAATTGCAGAAATTTCACTTATTTTTGGGCAAAATTGCAGAAATTTCACTTATTTCAGGGAAAAAAGGCAGAAATTTTTTTAATTTTTGGGGTAAAAAGGCAGAAATTCCTAATATTTTGTGGCAAAAATGCAGAAATTACCATTATTTTGAGGTAAAAATTCTGAAATTCCCCTTTTTTTGGGAGAAAAAAGGCAGAAATTTCCCTTATTTTGGGGCAAAATTGAAGAATTTTCACTTACTTCAGGGTAATAAGTCAGAAATTTTTTTTATTTTGGGGCCAAAAAGACAGAAATTCCCTTTGTTTTGGGGAAAAAGACAGAAACTCCACATATTTAGAGGCAAAATGCAGAAATTCCCTTTATTTTGGAGCAAAAATGAAGAAATTTCCCTTTTTTATGGCAAAAAGGTATGCATTCTCCTTATTTTGGGGCAAAACTCAGAAATTCCACTTATTTTGGGGCAAAATTCCAGAAATTTCCCTTATTTTGGGGCAAAATTGCAGAAATTTCCCTTATTTTTGGGCAAAATTGCAGAAATTTCACTTATTTTTTGCAAAATTGCATTAATTTCACTTATTTCATGGAAAAAAGGCAGAAATTTTCCTTATTTCAGGGCAAAAAGGCAGAAATTCCTAATATTTTGTGGCAAAAATGTAGAAATTCCCCTTATTTTGAGGTAAAAAGGCTGAAATTCCTCTTATTTGGGGGCAAAAATGCAGAAATTTCCCATATTTTGGGGAAAAAAATGCAGAAATTTCACTTACTTCAGGGTAATATGTCAGAATTTTTCTTTATTTTGGGGCGAAAAAGAGAGAAATTCCCTTTGTTTTGGGGGGAAAAGAGAGAAATTCCACTTATTTAGAGGCAAAAAAGCAGAAATTCCCCTTATTTTGGAGCAAAAATGAAGTAATTTCCCTTTTTTATGGCAAAAAGGTATGCATTCTTCTTATTTTCGGGCAAAAAGGCAGAAATTCCCCGTATTTTGGAGCAAAATTGCAGAAATTCTCCTAATTGTGGGGCAAAAAGCAGAAATTCCCTATATGATAGGCCAAAAAGACAGAAATTCTCCTTATTTTGAGGCAAAACTCAGAAATTCTACTTATTTTGGGGCAAAAATCCAGAAATTTCCCTTATTTTGGGGCAAAATTGCAGAAATTTCCCTTATTTTTGGGCAAAATTGCAGAAATTTCACTTATTTTTGGGCAAAATTGCAGAAATTTCACTTATTTCAGGGAAAAAAGGCAGAAATTTTTTTAATTTTTGGGGTAAAAAGGCAGAAATTCCTAATATTTTGTGGCAAAAATGCAGAAATTACCATTATTTTGAGGTAAAAATTCTGAAATTCCCCTTTTTTTGGGAGAAAAAAGGCAGAAATTTCCCTTATTTTGGGGCAAAATTGAAGAATTTTCACTTACTTCAGGGTAATAAGTCAGAAATTTTTTTTATTTTGGGGCCAAAAAGACAGAAATTCCCTTTGTTTTGGGGAAAAAGACAGAAACTCCACATATTTAGAGGCAAAATGCAGAAATTCCCTTTATTTTGGAGCAAAAATGAAGAAATTTCCCTTTTTTATGGCAAAAAGGTATGCATTCTTCTTATTTTCGTTCAAAAAGGCAGAAATTCCCCGTATTTTGGAGCAAAATTGCAGAAATTCCCCTAAATGTGGGGCAAAAAGGCAGAATTCCCTATATGTTAGGGCAAAAAGACAGAAATTCTCCTTATTTTGGGGCAAAACTCAGAAATTCCACTTATTTTGGGGCAAAATTCCAGAAATTTCCCTTATTTTGGGGCAAAATTGCAGAAATTTCACTTATTTTGGGGCAAAGTTGCAGAAATTTCACTTATTTCAGGGGATAAAGGCAGAAATTTTCCTTATTTTGGAGCAAAATGCAGAAATTCCTAATATTTTGTGGCAAAAATGCAGAAATTCCCCTCATTTTGAGGTAAAAAGGCTGAAATTCCCCTTATTTGGGGGCAAAAAGGCAGAAATTTTCTTTATTTTGGGGCAAAATTGCAGAAATTTCACTTATTTCAAGGTAATAAATCAGAAATTTTCTGATTTTGGGGCAAAAAAGAAAGAAATTCTCTTTGTTTTGGGGGAAAAAGACAGAAATTCCACTTATTTAGACGCATAAAAGCAGAAATTTTCTTTATTTTGGAGCAAAAATGAGGAAATTTCCCTTTTTTATGGCAAAAATATATGCATTCTTCTTATTTTCGGGCAAAAAGGCAGAAATTCCCCGTAATTTGGAGCAAAATTGCAGAAATTGCCTTAATTGTGGGGCAAAAAGGCTGAAATTCCCTATATGTTGGGGCCAAAACAGAAATTCTTTTTATTTTGGGGCAAAACTCAGAAATTCCACAAATTTTGGGGCAAAAATCCAGAAATTTCCCTTATTTTGGGGCAAAATTGCAGAAATTTCACTTATTTAAGGATAATAAGTCAGAAATTTTTCCTATTTTGGGGCAAAAAGATATGAATAACCTTTGTTTTGGAAGAAAAAGACAGAAATTCCACTTATTTAGAGGCAAAAAAGCAGAAATTCCCCTTATTTTGGAGCAAAAATGAAGACATTTCACTTTTTTATGGCAAAAAGGTATGCATTCTCCTTATTTTCGGGCAAAAAGGCAGAAATTCCCCGTATTTTGGAGCAAAATTGCAGAAATCCCCCTAATTGTGGGGCAAAAAGCAGAAATTCTCCTTATTTTGGGGCAAAACTCAGAAATTCCACTTGTTTTGGGGCAAAATTTCAGAAATTTCCCTTATTTTGGGGCAAAATTGCAGAAATTTCCCTTATTTTTGGGCAAAATTGCAGAAATTTCACTTATATTTTGCAAAATTGCAGAAATTTCACTTATTTCATGGAAAAAACGCAGAAATTTTCCTTATTTCAGGGCAAAAAGGCAGAAATTCCTAATATTTTGTGGCAAAAATGTAGAAATTCCCCTTATTTTGAGGTAAAAAAGCTGAAATTCCTCTTATTTGGGGGCAAAAATGCAGAAATTTCCCATATTTTGGGGAAAAATTGCAGAAATTTCATTTACTTCAGGGTAATAAGTCAGAATTTTTCTTTATTTTGGGGCGAAAAAGAGAGAAATTCCCTTTGTTTTGGGGGAAAAACAGAGAAATTCCACTTATTTAGGGCAAAAAAACAGAAATTCCCCTTATTTTGGAGCAAAAATGAAGAAATTTCCCTTTTTTATGGCAAAAAGGTATGCATTCTTCTTATTTTCGGGCAAAAAGCCAGAAATTCCCCATATTTTGGAACAAAATTGCAGAAATTCTTCTAATTGTGGGGCAAAAAGCAGAAATTCCCTATATGTTAGGGCAAAAAGACAGAAATTCTCCTTATTTTGAGGCAAAACTCAGAAATTCCACTTATTTTGGGGCAAAATTCCAGAAATTTCCCTTATTTTGGGGCAAAATTGCAGAAATTTCCCTTATTTTTGGGCAAAATTGCAGAAATTTCACTTATTTTTGGGCAAAATTGCAGAAATTTCACTTATTTCAGGGAAAAAAGGCAGAAATTTTTCTAATTTTTGGGGCAAAAAGGCAGAAATTCCTAATATTTTGTGGCAAAAATGCAGAAATTCCCATTATTTTGAGGTAAAAATCTGAAATTCCCCTTTTTTGGGAGCAAAAAGCAGAAATTTCCCTTATTTTGGGGCAAAATTGCAGAATTTTCACTTACTTCAGGGTAATAAGTCAGAAATTTTTTTTATTTTGGGTCCAAAAAGAGAGAAATTCCCTTTGTTTTGGGGGAAAAAGTCAGAAATTCCACATATTTAGAGGCAAAATGCAGAAATTCCCCTTATTTTGGAGCAAAAATGAAGAAATTTCCCTTTTTTATGGCAAAAAGGTATGCATTCTTCTTATTTTTGTTCAAAAATGCAGAAATTCCCCGTATTTTGGAGCAAAAATGCAGAAATTCCCATTATTTTGAGGTATAAATCTGAAATTCCCCTTTTTTGGGAGCAAAAAGACAGAAATTCTCCTTATTTTGGGGCAAAACTCAGAAATTCCACTAATTTCCCTTATTTTGGGGCAAAATTGCAGAAATTTCACTTATTTTGGGGCAAAATTGCAGAAATTTCACTTATTTCAGGGGAAAAAGGCAGAAATTTTCCTTATTTTGGAGCAAAATGCAGAAATTCCTAATATTTTGTGGCAAAAATGCAGAAATTCCCCTCATTTTGAGGTAAAAAGGCTGAAATTCCCCTTACTTGGGGGCAAAAAGGCAGAAATTTTCTTTATTTTGGGGCAAAATTGCAGAAATTTCACTTATTTCAAGGTAATAAATCAGAAATTTTCTTATTTTGGGGCAAAAAGACAGAAATTCTCTTTGTTTTGGGGGAAAAAGACAGAAATTCCACTTATTTAGACGCATAAAAGCAGAAATTTTCTTTATTTTGGAGCAAAAATGAAGACATTTCCCTTTTTTATGGCAAAAATATATACATTCTTCTTATTTTCGGGCAAAAAGGAAGAAATTCCCCGTAATTTGGAGCAAAATTGCAGAAATTGCCTTAATTGTGGGGCAAAAAGGCTGAAGTTCCCTATATGTTGGGGCCAAAAGACAGAAATTCTCCTTATTTTGGGGTAAAACTCAGAAATTCCACAAATTTTGGGGCAAAAATCCAGAAATTTCCCTTATTTTGGGGCAAAATTGCAGAAATTTCACTTATTTAAGGATAATATGTTAGAAATTTTTCCTATTTTTGGGCAAAAAGATATGAATAACCTTTGTTTTGGAAGAAAAAGACAGAAATTCCACTTATTTAGAGGCAAAAAAGCAGAAATTCCCCTTATTTTGGAGCAAAAATGAAGACATTTCCCTTTTTTATGGCAAAAAGGTATGCATTCTCCTTATTTTCAGGCAAAAAGGTAGAAATTCCCCGTATTTTGGAGCAAAATTGCAGAAATCCCGCTATTTGTGGGGCAAAAAGCAGAAATTCTCCTTATTTTGGGGCAAAACTCAGAAATTCCACTTATTTTGGGGCAAAATTCCAGAAAATTCCCTTATTTTGGGGCAAAATTGCAGAAATTTCCCTTATTTTTGGGCAAAATTGCAGAAATTTCACTTATTTTTTGCAAAATTGCAGAAATTTCACTTATTTCATGGAAAATAGGCAGAAATTTTCCTTATTTTGGGGCAAAAAGACAGAAATTCCTAATATTTTGTGGCAAAAATGTAGAAATTCCCCTTATTTTGAGGTAAAAAGGCTGAAATTCCTCTTATTTGGGGGCAAAATTGCAGAAATTTCCCATATTTTGGGGAAAAATTGCAGAAATTTTACTTACTTCAGGGTAATAAGTCAGAATTTTTCTTTATTTTGGGGCAAAAAAGACAGAAATTCCCTTTGTTTTGGGGGAAAAAGACAGAAATTCCACTTATTTAGAGGCAAAATGCAGAAATTCCCCTTATTTTGGAGCAAAAATGAAGAAATATCCCTTTTTTTATGCCAAAAAGGTATGCATTCTTCTTATTTTCGGGCAAAAAGGCAGAAATTCCCCGTATTTTGTAGCAAAATTGCAGAAATTCCCCTAATTGTGGGGCAAAAAGCAGAAATTCCCTATATGTTAGGGCAAAAAGACAGAAATTCTCCTTATTTTGAGGCAAAACTCAGAAATTCCACTTATTTTGGTGCAAAATTCCAGAAATTTCCCTTATCTTGGGGCAAAATTGCAGAAATTTCCTATATTTTTGGGCAAAATTGCAGAAATTTCACTTATTTTTGGGCAAAATTGCAGAAATTTCACTTATTTCAGGGAAAAAAGGCAGAAATTTTTCTAATTTTTGGGGCAAAAAGGCAGAAATTCCTAATATTTTGTGGCAAAAATGCAGAAATTCCCATTATTTTGAGGTAAAAAGTCTGAAATTCCCCTTTTTTGGGAGCAAAAAGGCAGAAATTTCCCTTATTTTGGGGCAAAATTGCAGAATTTTCACTTACTTCAGGGTAATAAGTCAGAATTTTTTTATTTTGGGGCCAAAAAACAGAAATTCCCTTTGTTTTGGGGGAAAAAGACAGAAATTCCACATATTTAGAGGCAAAATGGAGAAATTCCCCTTATTTTGGAGCAAAAATGAAGAAATTTCCCTTTTTTATGGCAAAAAGGTCTGCATTCTTCTTATTTTTGTTCAAAAAGGCAGAAATTCCCCGTATTTTGAGCAAAATTGCAGAAATTCCCCTAAATGTGGGGCAAAAAGGCAGAATTACCTATATGTTATGGCAAAAAGACAGAAATTCTCCTTATTTTGGGGCAAAACTCAGAAATTCCACTTATTTTGAGGCAGAATTCCAGAAATTTCCTTTATTTTGGGGCAAAATTGCAGAAATTTCACTTATTTTGGGGCAAAATTGCAGAAATTTCACTTATTTCAGGGGAAAAAGGCAGAAATTTTCCTTATTTTGGAGCAAAATGCCGAAATTCCTAATATTTTCTGGCAAAAATGCAGAAATTCCCTTCATTTTGAGGTAAAAAGGCTGAAATTCCCCTTATTTGGGGGCAAAAAGGCAGAAATTTTCTTTATTTTGGGGCAAAATTGCAGAAATTTCACTTATTTCAAGGTAATAAATCAGAAATTTTCTTATTTTGGGGCAAAAAAGACAGAAATTCTCTTTGTTTTGGGGGAAAAAGGCAGAAATTCCACTTATTTAGACGCATAAAAGCAGAAATTTTCTTTATTTTGGAGCAAAAATGAAGAAATTTCCATTTTTTATGGCAAAAATATATGCATTCTTCTTATTTTCGGGCAAAAAGGCAGAAATTCCCCGTAATTTGGAGCAAAATTGCAGAAATTGCCTTAATTGTGGGGCAAAAAGGCTGAAATTCCCTATATGTTGGGGCCAAAAGACAGAAATTCTCCTTATTTTGGGGAAAAACTCAGAAATTCCACAAAATTTGGGGCAAAAATCCAGAAATTTCCCTTATTTTGGGGCAAAATTGCAGAAATTTCACTTATTTACGGATATGTCAGAAATTTTTCCTATTTTGGGGCAAAAAGATATGAATAACCTTTGTTTTGGAAGAAAAAGACAGAAATTCCACTTATTTAGAGGCAAAAAAGCAAAAATTCCCCTTATTTTGGAGCAAAAATGAAGACATTTCCTTTTTTTATGGCAAAAAGGTATGCATTCTCCTTATTTTCGGGCAAAAAGGCAGAAATTCCCCGTATTTTGGAGCAAAATTGCAGAAATCCCGCTATTTGTGGGGCAAAAAGCAGAAATTCTCCTTATTTTGGGGCAAAACTCAGAAATTCCTCTTATGTTGGGGCAAAATTCCAGAAATTTTCCTTATTTTAGGGCAAAATTGCAGAAATTTCCCTTATTTTTGGGCAAAATTGCAGAAATTTCACTTATTTTTTGCAAAATTGCAGAAATTTCACTTATTTCATGGAAAAAAGGCAGAAATTTTCCTTAGTTCAGGGCAAAAAGACAGAAATTCCTAATATTTTGTGGCAAAAATGTAGAAATTCCCCATATTTTGAGGTAAAAAGGCTGAAATTCCTCTTATTTGGGGGCAAAAATGCAGAAATTTCCCATATTTTGGAGAAAAATTGCAGAAATTTCACTTACTTCAGGGTAATAAGTCAGAATTTTTCTTTATTTTGGGGCAAAAAAGCCAGAAATTCCCTTTGTTTTGGGGGAAAAAGACAGAAATTCCACTTATTTAGAGGCAAAATGCAGAAATTCCCCTTATTTTGGAGCAAAAATGAAGAAATTTCCCTTTTTTATGGCAAAAAGGTATGCATTCTTCTTATTTTTGTTCAAAAAGGAAGAAATTCCCCGTATTTTGGAGCAAAATTGCAGAAATTCCCCTAAATGTGGGGCAAAAAGGCAGAATTCCCTATATGTTAGGGCAAAAAGACAGAAATTCTCCTTATTTTGGGGCAAAACTCAGAAATTCCACTTATTTTGGGGCAAAATTCCAGAAATTTCCCTTATTTTGGGGCAAAATTGCAGAAATTTCACTTATTTTGGGGCAAAATTGCAGAAATTTCACTTATTTCAGGGGAAAAAGGCAGAAATTTTCCTTATTTTGGAGCAAAATGCAGAAATTCCTAATATTTTGTGGCCAAAATGCAGAAATTCCCCTCATTTTGAGGTAAAAAGGCTAAAATTCCACTTATTTGGGGGCAAAAAGGCAGAAATTTTCTTTATTTTGGGGCAAAATTGCAGAAATTTCACTTATTTCAAGGTAATAAATCAGAAATTTTCTTATTTTGGGGCAAAAAAGACAGAAATTCTCTTTGTTTTGGGGGAAAAAGACAGAAATTCCACTTATTTAGACGCATAAAAGCAGAAATTTTCTTTATTTGGAGCAAAAATGAAGAAATTTCCATTTTTTATGGCAAAAATATATGCATTCTTCTTATTTTCGGGCAAAAAGGCAGAAATTCCCCGAAATTTGGAGCAAAATTGCAGAAATTGCCTTAATTGTGGGGCAAAAAGGCTGAAATTCCCTATATGTTGGGGCCAAAAGACAGAAATTCTCCTTATTTTGGGGCAAAACTCAGAAATTCCACAAATTTTGGGGCAAAAATCCAGAAATTTTCCTTATTTTGGGGCAAAATTGCAGAAATTTCACTTATTTACGGATAATAGGTCAGAAATTTTTCCTATTTTGGGGCAAAAAGATATGAATAACCTTTGTGTTGGAAGAAAAAGACAGAAATTCCACTTATTTAGAGGCAAAAAGCAAAAATTCCCCTTATTTTGGAGCAAAAATGAAGACATTTTCCTTTTTTATGGCAAAAAGGTATGCATTCTCCTTATTTTCGGGCAAAAAGCAGAAATTCCCCGTATTTTGGAGCAAAATTGCAGAAATCCCGCTATTTGTGGGGCAAAAAGCAGAAATTCTCCTTATTTTGGGGCAAAACTCAGAAATTCCTCTTATTTTGGGGCAAAATTGCAGAAATTTCCCTTATTTTTGGGCAAAATTGCAGAAATTTCACTTATTTTTTGCAAAATTGCAGAAATTTCACTTATTTCATGGAAAAAAGGCAGAAATTTTCCTTATTTCGGGGCAAAAAGACAGAAATTCCTAATATTTTGTGGCAAAAATGTAGAAATTCCCCTTATTTTGAGGTAAAAAGGCTGAAATTCCTCTTATTTGGGGGCAAAAATGCAGAAATTTTCCATATTTTGGGGAAAAATTGCAGAAATTTCACTTACTTCAGGGTAATAAGTCAGAATTTTTCTTTATTTTGGGGCAAAAAAGACAGAAATTCCCTTTGTTTTGGGGGAAAAAGACAGAAATTCCACTTATTTAGAGGCAAAATGCAGAAATTCCCCTTATTTTGGAGCAAAAATGAAGAAATTTCCCTTTTTATGGCAAAAAGGTATGCATTCTTCTTATTTTCGTTCAAAAAGGCAGAAATTCCTTGTATTTTGGAGCAAAATTGCAGAAATTCCCCTAAATGTGGGGCAAAAAGGCAGAATTCCCTATATGTTAGGGCAAAAAGACAGAAATTCTCCTTATTTTGGGGCAAAACTCAGAAATTCCACTTATTTTGGGGCAAAATTCCAGAAATTTCCCTTATTTTGGGGCAAAATTGCAGAAATTTCACTTATTTTGGGGCAAAATTGCAGAAATTTCACTTATTTCAGGGGAAAAAGGCAGAAATTTTCCTTATTTTGGAGCAAAATGCAGAAATTCCTAATATTTTGTGGCAAAAATGCAGAAATTCCCCTCATTTTGAGGTAAAAAGGCTAAAATTCCACTTATTTGGGGGTAAAAAGGCAGAAATTTTCTTTATTTTGGGGCAAAATTGCAGAAATTTCACTTATTTCAAGGTAATAAATCAGAAATTTTCTTATTTTGGGGCAAAAAAGACAGAAATTCTCTTTGTTTTGGGGGAAAAAGACAGAAATTCCACTTATTTAGACGCATAAAAGCAGAAATTTTCTTTATTTGGAGCAAAAATGAAGAAATTTCCATTTTTTATGGCAAAAATATATGCATTCTTCTTATTTTCGGGCAAAAAGGCAGAAATTCCCCGAAATTTGGAGCAAAATTGCAGAAATTGCCTTAATTGTGGGGCAAAAAGGCTGAAATTCCCTATATGTTGGGGCCAAAAGACAGAAATTCTCCTTATTTTGGGGCAAAACTCAGAAATTCCACAAATTTTGGGGCAAAAATCCAGAAATTTTCCTTATTTTGGGGCAAAATTGCAGAAATTTCACTTATTTTGGGGCAAAATTGCAGAAATTTCACTTATTTCAGGGGAAAAAGGCAGAAATTTTCCTTATTTTGGAGCAAAATGCAGAAATTCCTAATATTTTGTGGCAAAAATGCAGAAATTCCCCTCATTTTGAGGTAAAAAGGCTAAAATTCCACTTATTTGGGGGCAAAAAGGCAGAAATTTTCTTTATTTTGGGGCAAAATTGCAGAAATTTCACTTATTTCAAGGTAATAAATCAGAAATTTTCTTATTTTGGGGCAAAAAAGACAGAAATTCTCTTTGTTTTGGGGGAAAAAGACAGAAATTCCACTTATTTAGACGCATAAAAGCAGAAATTTTCTTTATTTGGAGCAAAAATGAAGAAATTTCCATTTTTTATGGCAAAAATATATGCATTCTTCTTATTTTCGGGCAAAAAGGCAGAAATTCCCCGAAATTTGGAGCAAAATTGCAGAAATTGCCTTAATTGTGGGGCAAAAAGGCTGAAATTCCCTATATGTTGGGGCCAAAAGACAGAAATTCTCCTTATTTTGGGGCAAAACTCAGAAATTCCACAAATTTTGGGGCAAAAATCCAGAAATTTTCCTTATTTTGGGGCAAAATTGCAGAAATTTCACTTATTTACGGATAATAGGTCAGAAATTTTTCCTATTTTGGGGCAAAAAGATATGAATAACCTTTGTGTTGGAAGAAAAAGACAGAAATTCCACTTATTTAGAGGCAAAAAGCAAAAATTCCCCTTATTTTGGAGCAAAAATGAAGACATTTTCCTTTTTTATGGCAAAAAGGTATGCATTCTCCTTATTTTCGGGCAAAAAGGCAGAAATTCCCCGTATTTTGGAGCAAAATTGCAGAAATCCCGCTATTTGTGGGGCAAAAAGCAGAAATTCTCCTTATTTTGGGGCAAAACTCAGAAATTCCTCTTATGTTGGGGCAAAATTTCAGAAATTTTCCTTATTTTAGGGCAAAATTGCAGAAATTTCCCTTATTTTTGGGCAAAATTGCAGAAATTTCACTTATTTTTTGCAAAATTGCAGAAATTTCACTTATTTCATGGAAAAAAGGCAGAAATTTTCCTTAGTTCAGGGCAAAAAGACAGAAATTCCTAATATTTTGTGGCAAAAATGTAGAAATTCCCCTTATTTTGAGGTAAAAAGGCTGAAATTCCTCTTATTTGGGGGCAAAAATGCAGAAATTTCCCATATTTTGGAGAAAAATTGCAGAAATTTCACTTACTTCAGGGTAATAAGTCAGAATTTTTCTTTATATTGGGGCAAAAAAGACAGAAATTCCCTTTGTTTTGGGGGAAAAAGACAGAAATTCCACTTATTTAGAGGCAAAATGCAGAAATTCCCCTTATTTTGGAGCAAAAATGAAGAAATTTCCCTTTTTTATGGCAAAAAGGTATGCATTCTTCTTATTTTTGTTCAAAAAGGAAGAAATTCCCCGTATTTTGGATCAAAATTGCAGAAATTCCCCTAAATGTTAGGGCAAAAAGACAGAAATTCTCCTTATTTTGGGGCAAAACTCAGAAATTCCACTTATATTGGGGCAAAATTCCAGAAATTTCCCTTATTTTGGGGCAAAGTTGCAGAAATTTCACTTATTTTGGGGCAAAATTGCAGAAATTTCACTTATTTTGAGGCAAAATTGCAGAAATTTCACATATTTTGGGGCAAAATTGCAGAAATTTCACTTATTTCAGGGGAAAAAGGCAGAAATTTTCCTTATTTTGGAGCAAAATGCAGAAATTCCTAATATTTTGTGGCAAAAATGCAGAAATTCCCCTCATTTTGAGGTAAAAAGGCTGAAATTCCCCTTATTTGGGGGCAAAAAGGCAGAAATTTTCTTTATTTTGGGGCAAAATTGCAGAAATTTCACTTATTTCAAGGTAATAAATCAGAAATTTTCTTATTTTGGGGCAAAAAAAGACAGAAATTCTCTTTGTTTTGGGGGAAAAAGACAGAAATTCCACTTATTTAGACGCATAAAAGCAGAAATTTTCTTTATTTTGGAGCAAAAATGAGGAAATTTCCCTTTTTCATGGCAAAAATATATGCATTCTTCTTATTTTCAGGCAAAAAGGCAAAAATTCCCCGTAATTTGGAGCAAAATTGCAGAAATTGCCTTAATTGTGGGGCAAAAAGGCTGATATTCCCTATATGTTGGGGCCAAAAGACAGAAATTCTCCTTATTTTGGGGCAAAACTCAGAAATTCCACAAATTTTGGGGCAAAAATCCAGAAATTTCCCTTATTTTGGGGCAAAATTGCAGAAATTTCACTTATTTAATGATAATAAGTCAGAAATTTTTTCCCATTTTGGGGCAAAAAGATAAAATAACCTTTGTTTTGGAAGAAAAAGACAGAAATTCCACTTATTTAGAGGCAAAAAAGCAGAAATTCCCATTATTTTGGAGCAAAAATGAAGACATTTTCCTTTTTTATGGCAAAAAGTTATGCATTCTCCTTATTTTCGGGCAAAAAGGCAGAAATTCCCCGTATTTTGGAGCAAAATTGCAGAAATCCCCCTAATTGTGGAGCAAAAAGCAGAAATTCTCCTTATTTTGGGGCAAAACTCAGAAATTCCACTTATTTTGGGGCAAAATTCCAGAAATTTCCCTTATTTTGGGGCAAAATTGCAGAAATTTCCCTTATTTTTGGGCAAAATTGCAGAAATTTCACTTATTTTTTGCAAAATTGCAGAAATTTCACTTATTTCATGGAAAAAAGGCAGAAATTTTCCTTATTTCAGGGCAAAAAGACAGAAATTCCTAATATTTTGTGGCAAAAATGTAGAAATTCCCCTTATTTTGAGGTAAAAAGGCTGAAATTCCTCTTATTTGGGGGCAAAAATGCAGAAATTTCCCATATTTTGGGGAAAAATTGCAGAAATTTCACTTACTTCACGGTAATAAGTCAGAATTTTTCTTTATTTTGGGGTGAAAAAGAGAGAAATTCCCTTTGTTTTGGGGGAAAAAAAGAGAAATTCCACTTATTTAGAGGCAAAAAAGCAGAAATTCCCCTTATTTTGGAGCAAAAATGAAGAAATTTCCCTTTTTTATGGCAAAAAGGTATGCATTCTTCTTATTTTCGGGCAAAAAGGCAGAAATTCCCCGTATTTTGGAGCAAAATTGCAGAAATTCCCCTAATTGTGGGGCAAAAAGCAGAAATTCCCTATATGTTAGGGCAAAAAGACAAAAAATTCTCCTTATTTTGAGGCAAAACTCAGAAATTCCACTTATTTTGGGGGCAAAATTCCAGAAATTTCCCTTATCTTGGGGCAAAATTGCAGAAATTTCCTATATTTTTGGGCAAAATTGCAGAAATTTCACTTATTTTTGGGCAAAATTGCAGAAATTTCACTTATTTCAGGGAAAAAAGGCAGAAATTTTTCTAATTTTTGGGGCAAAAAGGCAGAAATTCCTAATATTTTGTGGCAAAAATGCAGAAATTCCCATTATTTTGAGGTAAAAATTCTGAAATTCCCCTTTTTTGGGAGCAAAAAGGCAGAAATTTCCCTTATTTTGGGGCAAAATTGCAGAATTTTCACTTACTTAAGGGTAATAAGTCAGAATTTTTTTATTTTGGGGCCAAAAAGACAGAAATTCCCTTTGTTTTGAGGGAAAAAAAGAGAAATTCCACTTATTTAGAGGCAAAAAAGCAGAAATTCCCCTTATTTTGGAGCAAAAATGAAGAAATTTCCCTATTTTATGGCAAAAAGGTATGCATTCTTCTTATTTTCGGGCAAAAAGGAAGAAATTCCCCGTATTTTGGAGCAAAATTGCAGAAATTCCCCTAATTGTGGGGCAAAAAGCAGAAATTCCCTATATGTTAGGGCAAAAAGACAGAAATTCTCCTTATTTTGAGGCAAAACTCAGAAATTCCACTTATTTTGGGGCAAAATTCCAGAAATTTCCCTTATCTTGGGGCAAAATTGCAGAAATTTCCTATATTTTTGGGCAAAATTGCAGAAATTTCACTTATTTTTGGGCAAAATTGCAGAAATTTCACTTATTTCAGGGAAAAAAGGCAGAAATTTTTCTAATTTTTGGGGCAAAAAGGCAGAAATTCCTAATATTTTGTGGCAAAAATGCAGAAATTCCCATTATTTTGAGGTAAAAATTCTGAAATTCCCCTTTTTTGGGAGCAAAAAGGCAGAAATTTCCCTTATTTTGGGGCAAAATTGCAGAATTTTCACTTACTTAAGGGTAATAAGTCAGAATTTTTTTATTTTGGGGCAAAAAGACAGAAATTCCCTTTGTTTTGGGGGAAAAAGACAGAAATTCCACATATTTAGAGGCAAAATGCAGAAATTCCCCTTATTTTGGAGCAAAAATGAAGAAATTTCCCTTTTTTATGGCAAAAAGGTATGCATTCTTCTTATTTTTGTTCAAAAAGGAAGAAATTCCCCGTATTTTGGAGCAAAATTGCAGAAATTCCCCTAAATGTGGGGCAAAAAGGCAGAATTCCCTATATGTTAGGGCAAAAAGACAGAAATTCTCCTTATTTTGGGGCAAAACTCAGAAATTCCACTTATATTGGGGCAAAATTCCAGAAATTTCCCTTATTTTGGGGCAAAATTGCAGAAATTTCACTTATTTTGGGGCAAAATTGCAGAAATTTCACTTATTTTGGGGCAAAATTGCAGAAATTTCACTTATTTGGGGGCAAAATTGCAGAAATTTCACTTATTTCAGGGGAAAAAGGCAGAAATTTTCCTTATTTTGGAGCAAAATGCAGAAATTCCTAATATTTTGTGGCAAAAATGCAGAAATTCCCCTCATTTTGAGGTAAAAAGGCTGAAATTCCCCTTATTTGGGGGCAAAAAGGCAGAAATTTTCTTTATTTTGGGGCAAAATTGCAGAAATTTCACTTATTTCAAGGTAATAAATCTAAAATTTTCTTATTTTGGGGCAAAAAAAGACAGAAAATCTCTTTGTTTTGGGGGAAAAAGACAGAAATTCCACTTATTTAGACTCATAAAAGCAGAAATTTTCTTTATTTTGGAGCAAAAATGAAGAAATTTCCCTTTTTTATGGCAAAAATATATGCATTCTTCTTATTTTCGGGCAAAAAGGCAGAAATTCCCCGTAATTCGAGCAAAATTGCAGAAATTGCCTTAATTGTGGGGCAAAAAGGCTGATATTCCCTATATGTTGGGGCCAAAAGACAGAAATTCTCCTTATTTTGGGGCAAAACTCAGAAATTCCACAAATTTTGGGGCAAAAATCCAGAAATTTCCCTTATTTTGGGGCAAAATTGCAGAAATTTCACTTATTTACGGATAATATGTCAGAAATTTTCCTATTTTGTGGCAAAAAGATATGAATAACCTTTGTTTTGGAAGAAAAAGACAGAAATTCCACTTATTTAGAGGCAAAAAAGCAAAAATTCCCCTTATTTTGGAGCAAAAATGAAGACATTTCCCTTTTTTATGGCAAAAAGGTATGCATTCTCCTTATTTTCGGGCAAAAAGGCAGAAATTCCCCGTATTTTGGAGCAAAATTGCAGAAATCCCGCTTTTTGTGGGGCAAAAAGCAGAAATTCTCCTTATTTTGGGGCAAAACTCAGAAATTCCTCTTATGTTGGGGCAAAATTCCAGAAATTTTCCTTATTTTAGGGCAAAATTGCAGAAATTTCCATTATTTTTGGGCAAAATTGCAGAAATTTCACTTATTTTTTGCAAAATTGCAGAAATTTCACTTATTTCATGGAAAAAAGGCAGAAATTTTCCTTAGTTCAGGGCAAAAAGACAGAAATTCCTAATATTTTGTGGCAAAAATGTAGAAATTCCCCTTATTTTGAGGTAAAAAGGCTGAAATTCCTTTTATTTGGGGGCAAAAATGCAGAAATTTCGCATATTTTGGAGAAAAATTGCAGAAATTTCACTTACTTCAGGGTAATAAGTCAGAATTTTTTTTTATTTTGGGGCAAAAAAGACAGAAATTCCCTTTGCTTTGGGGGAAAAACACAGAATTTCCACTTATTTAGAGGCAAAATGCAGAAATTCCCCTTATTTTGGAGCAAAAATGAAGAAATTTCCCTTTTTTATGGCAAAAAGGTATGCATGCTTCTTATTTTTGTTCAAAAAGGAAGAAATTCCCCGTATTTTGGAGCAAAATTGCAGAAATTCCCCTAAATGTTAGGGCAAAAAGACAGAAATTCTCCTTATTTTGGGGCAAAACTCAGAAATTCCACTTATATTGGGGAAAAATTCCAGAAATTTCCCTTATTTTGGGGCAAAATTGCAGAAATTTCCCTTATTTTGGGGCAAAATTGCAGAAATTTCTCTTATTTTGAGGCAAAATTGCAGAAATTTCACTTATTTTGGTGCAAAATTGCAGAAATTTCACTTATTTCAGGGGAAAAATGCAGAAATTTTCCTTATTTTGGTGCAAAATGCAGAAATTCCTAATATTTTGTGGCAAAAATGCAGAAATTCCCCTCATTTTGAGGTAAAAAGGCTGAAATTCCCCTTATTTGGGGGCAAAAACGCAGAAATTTTTTTTATTTTGGGGCAAAATTGCAGAAATTTCACTTATTTCAAGGTAATAAATCAGAAATTTTCTTATTTTGGGGCAAAAAAGACAGAAATTCTCTTTGTTTTGGGGGAAAAAGACAGAAATTCCACTTATTTAGACGCATAAAAGCAGAAATTTTCTTTATTTTGGAGCAAAAATGAGGAAATTTCCCTTTTTCATGGCAAAAATATATGCATTCTTCTTATTTTCAGGCAAAAAGGCAAAAATTCCCCGTAATTTGGAGCAAAATTGCAGAAATTGCCTTAATTGTGGGGCAAAAAGGCTGATATTCCCTATATGTTGGGGCCAAAAGACAGAAATTCTCCTTATTTTGGGGCAAAACTCAGAAATTCCACAAATTTTGGGGCAAAAATCCAGAAATTTCCCTTATTTTGGGGCAAAATTGCAGAAATTTCACTTATTTAATGATAATAAGTCAGAAATTTTTTCCCATTTTGGGGCAAAAAGATATGAAAAACCTTTGTTTTGGAAGAAAAAGACAGAAATTCCACTTATTTAGAGGCAAAAAAGCAGAAATTCCCATTATTTTGGAGCAAAAATGAAGACATTTCCCTTTTTTATGGCAAAAAGTTATGCATTCTCCTTATTTTCGGGCAAAAAGGCAGAAATTCCCCGTATTTTGGAGCAAAATTGCAGAAATCCCCCTAATTGTGGAGCAAAAAGCAGAAATTCTCCTTATTTTGGGGCAAAACTCAGAAATTCCACTTATTTTGGGGCAAAATTCCAGAAATTTCCCTTATTTTGGGGCAAAATTGCAGAAATTTCCCTTATTTTTGGGCAAAATTGCAGAAATTTCACTTATTTTTTGCAAAATTGCAGAAATTTCACTTATTTCATGGAAAAAAGGCGGAAATTTTACTTATTTCAGGGCAAAAAGACAGAAATTCCTAATATTTTGTGGCAAAAATGTAGAAATTCCCCTTATTTTGAGGTAAAAAGGCTGAAATTCCTCTTATTTGGGGGCAAAAATGCAGAAATTTCCCATATTTTGGGGAAAAATTGCAGAAATTTCACTTACTTCACGGTAATAAGTCAGAATTTTTCTTTATTTTGGGGCAAAAAAGACAGAAATTCCCTTTGTTTTGGGGGAAAAAGACAGAAATTCCACTTATTTAGAGGCAAAAAAGCAGAAATTCCCCTTATTTTGGAGCAAAAATGAAGAAATTTCCCTTTTTTATGGCAAAAAGGTATGCATTCTTCTTATTTTCGGGCAAAAAGGCAGAAATTCCCCGTATTTTGGAGCAAAATTGCAGAAATTCCCCTAATTGTGGGGCAAAAAGCAGAAATTCCCTATATGTTAGGGCAAAAAGACAGAAATTCTCCTTATTTTGAGGCAAAACTCAGAAATTCCACTTCTTTTGGGGCAAAATTCCAGAAATTTCCCTTATCTTGGGGCAAAATTGCAGAAATTTCCTATATTTTTGGGCAAAATTGCAGAAATTTCACTTATTTTTGTGCAAAATTGCAGAAATTTCACTTATTTCAGGGAAAAAAGGCAGAAATTTTTCTAATTTTTGGGGCAAAAAGGCAGAAATTCCTAATATTTTGTGGCAAAAATGCAGAAATTCCCATTATTTTGAGGTAAAAATTCTGAAATTCCCATTTTTTGGGAGCAAAAAGGCAGAAATTTCCCTTATTTTGGGGCAAAATTGCAGAAATTTCACTTACTTCAGGGTAATAAGTCAGAATTTTTCTTTATTTTGGGGCAAAAAAGACAGAAATTCCCTTTGTTTTGGGGGAAAAAGACAGAAATTCCACTTATTTAGAGGCAAAATGCAGAAATTCCCCTTATTTTGGAGCAAAAATGAAGAAATTTCCCTTTTTTATGGCAAAAAGGTATGCATTCTTCTTATTTTTGTTCAAAAAGGAAGAAATTCCCCGTATTTTGGAGCAAAATTGCAGAAATTCCCCTAAATGTGGGGCAAAAATGCAGAATTCCCTATATGTTAGGGCAAAAAGACAGAAATTCTCTTTATTTTGGGGCAAAACTCAGAAATTCCACTTATATTGGGGCAAAATTCCAGAAATTTCCCTTATTTTGGGGCAAAATTGCAGAAATTTCACTTATTTTGGGGCAAAATTGCAGAAATTTCACTTATTTTGGGGCAAAATTGCAGAAATTTCACTTATTTTGGGGCAAAATTGCAGAAATTTCACTTATTTCAGGGGAAAAATGCAGAAATTTTCCTTATTTTGGAGCAAAATGCAGAAATTCCTAATATTTTGTGGCAAAAATGCAGAAATTCCCCTCATTTTGAGGTAAAAAGGCTGAAATTCCCCTTATGTGGGGGCAAAAAGGCAGAAATTTTCTTTATTTTGGGGCAAAATTGCAGAAATTTCACTTATTTCAAGGTAATAAATCAGAAATTTTCTTATTTTGGGGCAAAAAAAGACAGAAATTCTCTTTGTTTTGGGGGAAAAAGACAGAAATTCCACTTATTTAGACGCATAAAAGCAGAAATTTTCTTTATTTTGGAGCAAAAATGAAGAAATTTCCCTTTTTTATGGCAAAAATATATGCATTCTTCTTATTTTCGGGCAAAAAGGCAAAAATTCCCTGTAATTTGGAGCAAAATTGCAGAAATTGCCTTAATTGTGGGGCAAAAAGGCTGATATTCCCTATATGTTGGGGCCAAAAGACAGAAATTCTCCTTTTTGGGGGCAAAACTCAGAAATTCCACAAATTTTGGGGCAAAAATCCAGAAATTTCCCTTATTTTGGGGCAAAATTGCAGAAATTTCACTTATTTAAGGATAATAAGTCAGAAATTTTTTCCCATTTTGGGGCAAAAAGATATGAATAACCTTTGTTTTGGAAGAAAAAGACAGAAATTCCACTTATTTAGAGGCAAAAAAGCAGAAATTCCCATTATTTTGGAGCAAAAATGAAGACATTTCCCTTTTTTATGGCAAAAATATATGCATTCTTCTTATTTTCGGGCAAAAAGGCAGAAATTCCCCGTAATTTGGAGCAAAATTGCAGAAATTGCCTTAATTGTGGGGCAAAAAGGCTGAAATTCCCTATATGTTGGGGCCAAAAGACAGAAATTCTCCTTATTTTGGGGCAAAACTCAGAAATTCCACAAATTTTGGGGCAAAACTCCAGAAATTTCCCTTATTTTGGGGCAAAATTGCAGAAATTTCACTTATTTAAGGATAATAAGTCAGAAATTTTTCCTATTTTGGGGCAAAAAGATATGAATAACCTTTGTTTTGGAAGAAAAAGACAGAAATTCCACTTATTTAGAGGCAAAAAAGCAGAAATTCCCCTTATTTTGGAGCAAAAATGAAGACATTTCACTTTTTTATGGCAAAAAGTTATGCATTCTCCTTATTTTCGGGCAAAAAGGCAGAAATTCCCCGTATTTTGGAGCAAAATTGCAGAACTCCCCCTAATTGTGGGGCAAAAAGCAGAAATTCTCCTTATTTTGGGGCAAAACTCAGAAATTCCACTTATTTTGGGGCAAAATTCCAGAAATTTCCCTTATTTTGGGGCAAAATTGCAGAAATTTCCCTTATTTTTGGGCAAATTGCAGAAATTTCACTTATTTTTTGCAAAATTGCAGAAATTTCACTTATTTCATGGAAAAAAGGCAGAAATTTTCCTTATTTCAGGGCAAAAAGGCAGAAATTCCTAATATTTTGTGGCAAAAATGTAGAAATTCCCCTTATTTTGAGGTAAAAAAGCTGAAATTCCTCTTATTTGGGGGCAAAAATGCAGAAATTTCCCATATTTTGGGGAAAAATTGCAGAAATTTCACTTACTTCAGGGTAATAAGTCAGAATTTTTCTTTATTTTGGGGCAAAAAAGAGAGAAATTCCCTTTGTTTTGGGGGAAAAAAAGAGAAATTCCACTTATTTAGGGCAAAAAAGCAGAAATTCTCCTTATTTTGGAGCAAAAATGAAGAAATTTCCCTTTTTTATGGCAAAAAGGTATGCATTCTTCTTATTTTCGGGCAAAAAGGCAGAAATTCCTCGTATTTTGGAACAAAATTGCAGAAATTCTTCTAATTGTGGGGCAAAAAGCAGAAATTCCCTATATGTTAGGGCAAAAAGACAGAAATTCTCCTTATTTTGAGGCAAAACTCAGAAATTCCACTTATTTTGGGGCAAAATTCCAGAAATTTCCCTTATTTTGGGGCAAAATTGCAGAAATTTCCCTTATTTTTGGGCAAAATTGCAGAAATTTCACTTATTTTTGGGCAAAATTGCAGAAATTTCACTTATTTCAGGGAAAAAAGGCAGAAATTTTTCTAATTTTTGGGGCAAAAAGGCAGAAATTCCTAATATTTTGTGGCAAAAATGCAGAAATTCCCATTATTTTGAGGTAAAAAGTCTGAAATTCCCCTTTTTTGGGAGCAAAAAGGCAGAAATTTCCCTTATTTTGGGGCAAAATTGCAGAATTTTCACTTACTTCAGGGTAATAAGTCAGAAATTTTTTTTATTTTGGGTCCAAAAAGAGAGAAATTCCCTTTGTTTTGAGGGAAAAAGACAGAAATTCCACATATTTAGAGGCAAAATTCAGAAATTCCCCTTATTTTGGAGCAAAAATGAAGAAATTTCCCTTTTTTATGGCAAAAAGGTATGCATTCTTCTTATTTTTGTTCAAAAAGGCAGAAATTCCCCGTATTTTGGAGCAAAATTGCAGAAATTCCCCTAAATGTGGGGCAAATAGGCAGAATTCCCTATATGTTAGGGCAAAAAGACAGAAATTCTCCTTATTTTGGGGCAAAACTCAGAAATTCCACTAATTTCCCTTATTTTGGGGCAAAATTGCAGAAATTTCACTTATTTTGGGGCAAAATTGCAGAAATTTCACTTATTTTAGGGGAAAAAGGCAGAAATTTTCCTTATTTTGGAGCAAAATGCAGAAATTCCTAATATTTTGTGGCAAAAATGCAGAAATTCTCCTAATTTTGAGGTAAAAAGGCTGAAATTCCCCTTACTTGGGGGCAAAAAGGCAGAAATTTTCTTTATTTTGGGGCAAAATTGCAGAAATTTCACTTATTTCAAGGTAATAAATCAGAAATTTTCTTATTTTGGGGCAAAAAAGACAGAAATTCTCTTTGTTTTGGGGGAAAAGACAGAAATTCCACTTATTTAGACGCATAAAAGCAGAAATTTTCTTTATTTTGGAGCAAAAATGAAGACATTTCCCTTTTTTATGGCAAAAATATATGCATTCTTCTTATTTTCGGGCAAAAAGGAAGAAATTCCCCGTAATTTGGAGCAAAATTGCAGAAATTGCCTTAATTGTGGGGCAAAAAGGCTGAAGTTCCCTATATGTTGGGGCCAAAAGACAGAAATTCTCCTTATATTGGGGTAAAACTCAGAAATTCCACAAATTTTGGGGCAAAAATCCAGAAATTTCCCTTATTTTGGGGCAAAATTGCAGAAATTTCACTTATTTAAGGATAATATGTTAGAAATTTTTCCTATTTTTGGGCAAAAAGATATGAATAACCTTTGTTTTGGAAGAAAAAGACAGAAATTCCACTTCTTTAGAGGCAAAAAAGCAGAAATTCCCCTTATTTTGGAGCAAAAATGAAGACATTTCCCTTTTTTATGGCAAAAAGGTATGCATTCTCCTTATTTTCAGGCAAAAAGGTAGAAATTCCCCGTATTTTGGAGCAAAATTGCAGAAATCCCGCTATTTGTGGGGCAAAAAGCAGAAATTCTCCTTATTTTGGGGCAAAACTCAGAAATTCCACTTATTTTGGGGCAAAATTCCAGAAATTTCCCTTATTTTGGGGCAAAATTGCAGAAATTTCCCTTATTTTTGGGCAAAATTGCAGAAATTTCACTTATTTTTTGCAAAATTGCAGAAATTTCACTTATTTCATGGAAAAAAGGCAGAAATTTTCCTTATTTCGGGGCAAAAAGACAGAAATTCCTAATATTTTGTGGCAAAAATGTAGAAATTCCCCTTATTTTGAGGTAAAAAGGCTGAAATTCCTCTTATTTGGGGGCAAAAATGCAGAAATTTTCCATATTTTGGGGAAAAATTGCAGAAATTTCACTTACTTCAGGGTAATAAGTCAGAATTTTTCTTTATTTTGGGGCAAAAAAGACAGAAATTCCCTTTGTTTTGGGGGAAAAAGACAGAAATTCCACTTATTTAGAGGCAAAATGCAGAAATTCCCCTTATTTTGGAGCAAAAATGAAGAAATTTCCCTTTTTTATGGCAAAAAGGTATGCATTCTTCTTATTTTCGGGCAAAAAGGCAGAAATTCCCCGTATTTTGGAGCAAAATTGCAGAAATTCCCCTAATTGTGGGGCAAAAAGCAGAAATTCCCTATATGTTAGGGCAAAAAGACAGAAATTCTCCTTATTTTGAGGCAAAACTCAGAAATTCCACTTATTTTGGGGCAAAATTCCAGAAATTTCCCTTATCTTGGGACAAAATTGCAGAAATTTCCTATATTTTTGGGCAAAATTGCAGAAATTTCACTTATTTTGGGGCAAAATTGCAGAAATTTCACTTATTTCAGGGGAAAAAGGCAGAAATTTTCCTTATTTTGGAGCAAAATGCAGAAATTCCTAATATTTTGTGGCAAAAATGCAGAAATTCCCCTCATTTTGAGGTAAAAAGGCTGAAATTCCCCTTATTTGGGGGCAAAAAGGCAAAAATTTTCTTTATTTTGGGGCAAAATTGCAGAAATTTCACTTATTTCAAGGTAATAAATCAGAAATTTTCTTATTTTGGGGCAAAAAAAGACAGAAATTCTCTTTGTTTTGGGGGAAAAAGACAGAAATTCCACTTATTTAGACGCATAAAAGCAGAAATTTTCTTTATTTTGGAGCAAAAATGAAGAAATTTCCCTTTTTTATGGCAAAAATATATGCATTCTTCTTATTTTCGGGCAAAAAGGCGAAAATTCCCCGTAATTTGGAGCAAAATTGCAGAAATTGCCTTAATTGTGGGGCAAAAAGGCTGATATTCCCTATATGTTGGGGCCAAAAGACAGAAATTCTCCTTATTTTGGGGCAAAATTGCAGAAATTTCACTTATTTAAGGATAATAAGTCAGAAATTTTTTCCCATTTTGGGGCAAAAAGATATGAATAACCTTTGTTTTGGAAGAAAAAGACAGAAATTCCACTTATTTAGAGGCAAAAAAGTAGAAATTCCCATTATTTTGGAGCAAAAATGAAGACATTTCCCTTTTTTATGGCAAAAAGTTATGCATTCTCCTTATTTTCGGGCAAAAAGGCAGAAATTCCCCGTATTTTGGAGCAAAATTGCAGAAATCCCCCTAATTGTGGGGCAAAAAGCAGAAATTCTCCTTATTTTGGGGCAAAACTCAGAAATTCCACTTATTTTGGGGCAAAATTCCAGAAATTTCCCTTATTTTGGGGCAAAATTGCAGAAATTTCCCTTATTTTTGGGCAAAATTGCAGAAATTTCACTTATTTTTTGCAAAATTGCAGAAATTTCACTTATTTCATGGAAAAAAGGCAGAAATTTTCCTTATTTCAGGGCAAAAAGGCAAAAATTCCTAATATTTTGTGGCAAAAATGTAGAAATTCCCCTTATTTTGAGGTAAAAAGGCTGAAATTCCTCTTATTTGGGGGCAAAAATGCAGAAATTTCCCATATTTTGGGGAAAAATTTCAGAAATTTCACTTACTTCAGGGTAATAAGTCAGAATTTTTCTTTATTTTGGGGCAAAAAAAAAATTCCCTTTGTTTTGGGGGAAAAAGACAGAAATTCCACTTATTTAGAGGCAAAATGCAGAAATTCCCCTTATTTTGGAGCAAAAATGAAGAAATTTCCCTTTTTATGGCAAAAAGGTATGCATTCTTCTTATTTTCGTTCAAAAAGGCAGAAATTCCTTGTATTTTGGAGCAAAATTGCAGAAATTCCCCTAAATGTGGGGCAAAAAGGCAGAATTCCCTATATGTTAGGGCAAAAAGACAGAAATTCTCCTTATTTTGGGGCAAAACTCAGAAATTCCACTTATTTTGGGGCAAAATTCCAGAAATTTCCCTTATTTTGGGGCAAAATTGCAGAAATTTCACTTATTTTGGGGCAAAATTGCAGAAATTTCACTTATTTCAGGGGAAAAAAAGAGAAATTTTCCTTATTTTGGAGCAAAATGCAGAAATTCCTAATATTTTGTGGCAAAAATGCAGAAATTCCCCTCATTTTGAGGGAAAAAGGCTAAAATTCCACTTATTTGGGGGCAAAAAGGCAGAAATTTTCTTTATTTGGGGCAAAATTGCAGAAATTTCACTTATTTCAAGGTAATAAATCAGAAATTTTCTTATTTTGGGGCAAAAAAGACAGAAATTCTCTTTGTTTTGGGGGAAAAAGACAGAAATTCCACTTATTTAGACGCATAAAAGCAGAAATTTTCTTTATTTTGGAGCAAAAATGAAGAAATTTCCATTTTTTATGGCAAAAATATATGCATTCTTCTTATTTTCGGGCAAAAAGGCAGAAATTCCCCGTAATTTGGAGCAAAATTGCAGAAATTGCCTTAATTGTGGGGCAAAAAGGCTGAAATTCCCTATATGTTGGGGCCAAAAGACAGAAATTCTCCTTATTTTGGGGCAAAACTCAGAAATTCCACAAATTTTGGGGCAAAAATCCAGAAATTTCCCTTATTTTGGGGCAAAATTGCAGAAATTTCACTTATTTACGGATAATATGTCAGAAATTTTTCCTATTTTGGGGCAAAAAGATATGAATAACCTTTGTGTTGGAAGAAAAAGACAGAAATTCCACTTATTTAGAGGCAAAAAAGCAAAAATTCCCCTTATTTTGGAGCAAAAATGAAGACATTTCCCTTTTTTATGGCAAAAAGGTATGCATTCTCCTTATTTTCGGGCAAAAAGGCAGAAATTCCCCGTATTTTGGAGCAAAATTGCAGAAATCCCGCTATTTGTGGGGCAAAAAGCAGAAATTCTCCTTATTTTGGGGCAAAACTCAGAAATTCCTCTTATGTTGGGGCAAAATTCCAGAAATTTTCCTTATTTTAGGGCAAAATTGCAGAAATTTCCCTTATTTTTGGGCAAAATTGCAGAAATTTCACTTATTTTTTGCAAAATTGCAGAAATTTCACTTATTTCATGGAAAAAAGGCAGAAATTTTCCTTAGTTCAGGGCAAAAAGACAGAAATTCCTAATATTTTGTGGCAAAAATGTAGAAATTCCCCTTATTTTGAGGTAAAAAGGCTGAAATTCCTCTTATTTGGGGGCAAAAATGCAGAAATTTCCCATATTTTGGAGAAAAATTGCAGAAATTTCACTTACTTCAGGGTAATAAGTCAGAATTTTTCTTTATTTTGGGGCAAAAAAGACAGAAATTCCCTTTGTTTTGGGGGAAAAAGACAGAAATTCCACTTATTTAGAGGCAAAATGCAGAAATTCCCCTTATTTTGGAGCAAAAATGAAGAAATTTCCCTTATTTATGGCAAAAAGGTATGCATTCTTCTTATTTTTGTTCAAAAAGGAAGAAATTCCCCGTATTTTGGAGCAAAATTGCAGAAATTCCCCTAAATGTGGGGCAAAAAGGCAGAATTCCCTATATGTTAGGGCAAAAAGACAGAAATTCTCCTTATTTTGGGGCAAAACTCAGAAATTCCACTTATATTGGGGCAAAATTCCAGAAATTTCCCTTATTTTGGGGCAAAATTGCAGAAATTTCACTTATTTTGGGGCAAAATTGCAGAAATTTCACTTATTTTGGTGCAAAATTGCAGAAATTTCACTTATTTTGGGGCAAAATTGCAGAAATTTCACTTATTTCAGGGGAAAAAGGCAGAAATTTTCTTTATTTTGGAGCAAAATGCAGAAATTCCTAATATTTTGTGGCAAAAATGCAGAAATTCCCCTCATTTTGAGGTAAAAAGGCTGAAATTCCCCTTATTTGGGGGCAAAAAGGCAGAAATTTTCTTTATTTTGGGGCAAAATTGCAGAAATTTCACTTATTTCAAGGTAATAAATCAGAAATTTTCTTATTTTGGGGCAAAAAAAGACAGAAATTCTCTTTGTTTTGGGGGAAAAAGACAGAAATTCCACTTATTTAGACGCATAAAAGCAGAAATTTTCTTTATTTTGGAGCAAAAATGAAGAAATTTCCCTTTTTTATGGCAAAAATATATGCATTCTTCTTATTTTCGGGCAAAAAGGCAAAAATTCCCCGTAATTTGGAGCAAAATTGCAGAAATTGCCTTAATTGTGGGGCAAAAAGGCTGATATTCCCTATATGTTGGGGCCAAAAGACAGAAATTCTCCTTATTTTGGGGCAAAACTCAGAAATTCCACAAATTTTGGGGCAAAAATCCAGAAATTTCCCTTATTTTGGGGCAAAATTGCAGAAATTTCACTTATTTAAGGATAATAAGTTAGAAATTTTTTCCCATTTTGGGGCAAAAAGATATGAATAACCTTTGTTTTGGAAGAAAAAGACAGAAATTCCACTTATTTAGAGGCAAAAAAGCAGAAATTCCCATTATTTTGGAGCAAAAATGAAGACATTTCCCTTTTTTATGGCAAAAAGTTATGCATTCTCCTTATTTTCGGGCAAAAAGGCAGAAATTCCTCGTATTTTGGAGCAAAATTGCAGAAATCCCCCTAATTGTGGGGCAAAAAGCAGAAATTCTCCTTATTTTGGGGCAAAGCTCAGAAATTCCACTTATTTTGGGGCAAAATTCCAGAAATTTCTCTTATTTTGGGGCAAAATTGCAGAAATTTCCCTTATTTTTGGGCAAAATTGCAGAAATTTCACTTATTTTTTGCAAAATTGCAGAAATTTCACTTATTTCATGGAAAAAAGGCAGAAATTTTCCTTATTTCAGGGCAAAAAGGCAAAAATTCCTAATATTTTGTGGCAAAAATGTAGAAATTCCCCTTATTTTGAGGTAAAAAGGCTGAAATTCCTCTTATTTGGGGGCAAAAATGCAGAAATTTCCCATATTTTGGGGAAAAATTTCAGAAATTTCACTTACTTCAGGGTAATAAGTCAGAATTTTTCTTTATTTTGGGGCAAAAAAAAAAATTCCCTTTGTTTTGGGGGAAAAAGACAGAAATTCCACTTATTTAGAGGCAAAATGCAGAAATTCCCCTTATTTTGGAGCAAAAATGAAGAAATTTCCCTTTTTATGGCAAAAAGGTATGCATTCTTCTTATTTTCGTTCAAAAAGGCAGAAATTCCTTGTATTTTGGAGCAAAATTGCAGAATTTCCCCTAAATGTGGGGCAAAAAGGCAGAATTCCCTATATGTTAGGGCAAAAAGACAGAAATTCTTTTTATTTTGGGGCAAAACTCAGAAATTCCACTTATTTTGGGGCAAAATTCCAGAAATTTCCCTTATTTTGGGGCAAAATTGCAGAAATTTCACTTATTTTGGGGCAAAATTGCAGAAATTTCACTTATTTCAGGGGAAAAAAACAGAAATTTTCCTTATTTTGGAGCAAAATGCAGAAATTCCTAATATTTTGTGGCAAAAATGCAGAAATTCCCCTCATTTTGAGGTAAAAAGGCTAAAATTCCACTTATTTGGGGGCAAAAAGGCAGAAATTTTCTTTATTTTGGGGCAAAATTGCAGAAATTTCACTTATTTCAAGGTAATAAATCAGAAATTTTCTTATTTTGGGGCAAAAAAAACAGAAATTCTCTTTGTTTTGGGGGAAAAAGACAGAAATTCCACTTATTTAGACGCATAAAAGCAGAAATTTTCTTTATTTTGGAGCAAAAATGAAGAAATTTCCATTTTTTATGGCAAAAATATATGCATTCTTCTTATTTTCGGGCAAAAAGGCAGAAATTCCCCGTAATTTGGAGCAAAATTGCAGAAATTGCCTTAATTGTGGGGCAAAAAGCCTGAAATTCCCTATATGTTGGGGCCAAAAGACAGCAATTCTCCTTATTTTGGGGCAAAACTCAGAAATTCCACAAATTTTGGGGCAAAAATCCAGAAATTTTCCTTATTTTGGGGCAAAATTGCAGAAATTACACTTATTTACGGATAATATGTCAGAAATTTTTCCTATTTTGGGGCAAAAAGATATGAATAACCTTTGTGTTGGAAGAAAAAGACAGAAATTCCACATATTTAGAGGCAAAAAAGCAAAAATTCCCCTTATTTTGGAGCAAAAATGAAGACATTTCCCTTTTTTATGGCAAAAAGGTATGCATTCTCCTTATTTTCGGGCAAAAAGGCAGAAATTCCCCGTATTTTGGAGCAAAATTGCAGAAATCCCGCTATTTGTGGGGCAAAAAGCAGAAATTCTCCTTATTTTGGGGCAAAACTCAGAAATTCCTCTTATGTTGGGGCAAAATTCCAGAAATTTTCCTTATTTTAGGGCAAAATTGCAGAAATTTCCATTATTTTTGGGCAAAATTGCAGAAATTTCACTTATTTTTTGCAAAATTGCAGAAATTTCACTTGTTTCATGGAAAAAAGGCAGAAATTTTCCTTAGTTTAGGGCAAAAAGACAGAAATTCCTAATATTTTGTGGCAAAAATATAGAAATTCCCCTTATTTTGAGGTAAAAAGGCTGAAATTCCTTTTATTTGGGGGCAAAAATGCAGAAATTTCGCATATTTTGGAGAAAAATTGCAGAAATTTCACTTACTTCAGGGTAATAAGTCAGAATTTTTTTTTATTTTGGGGCAAAAAAGACAGAAATTCCCTTTGCTTTGGGGGAAAAAGACAGAATTTCCACTTATTTAGAGGCAAAATGCAGAAATTCCCCTTATTTTGGAGCAAAAATGAAGAAATTTCCCTTTTTTATGGCAAAAAGGTATGCATGCTTCTTATTTTTGTTCAAAAAGGAAGAAATTCCCCGTATTTTGGAGCAAAATTGCAGAAATTCCCCTAAATGTTAGGGCAAAAAGACAGAAATTCTCCTTATTTTGGGGCAAAACTCAGAAATTCCACTTATATTGGGGAAAAATTCCAGAAATTTCCCTTATTTTGGAGCAAAATTGCAGAAATTTCCTTTATTTTGGGGCAAAATTGCAGAAATTTCTCTTATTTTGAGGCAAAATTGCAGAAATTTCACTTATTTTGGTGCAAAATTGCAGAAATTTCACTTATTTCAGGGGAAAAATGCAGAAATTTTCCTTATTTTGGAGCAAAATGCAGAAATTCCTAATATTTTGTGGCAAAAATGCAGAAATTCCCCTCATTTTGAGGGAAAAAGGCTGAAATTCCCCTTATTTGGGGGCAAAAAGGCAGAAATTTTTTTTATTTTGGGGCAAAATTGCAGAAATTTCACTTATTTCAAGGTAATAAATCAGAAATTTTCTTATTTTGGGGCAAAAAAAGACAGAAATTCTCTTTGTTTTGGGGGAAAAAGACAGAAATTCCACTTATTTAGACGCATAAAAGCAGAAATTTTCTTTATTTTGGAGCAAAAATGAGGAAATTTCCCTTTTTCATGGCAAAAATATATGCATTCTTCTTATTTTCAGGCAAAAAGGCAAAAATTCCCCGTAATTTGGAGCAAAATTGCAGAAATTGCCTTAATTGTGGGGCAAAAAGGCTGATATTCCCTATATGTTGGGGCCAAAAGACAGAAATTCTCCTTATTTTGGGGCAAAACTCAGAAATTCCACAAATTTTGGGGCAAAAATCCAGAAATTTCCCTTATTTTGGGGCAAAATTGCAGAAATTTCACTTATTTAATGATAATAAGTCAGAAATTTTTTCCCATTTTGGGGCAAAAAGATATGAATAACCTTTGTTTTGGAAGAAAAAGACAGAAATTCCACTTATTTAGAGGCAAAAAAGCAGAAATTCCCATTATTTTGGAGCAAAAATGAAGACATTTCCCTTTTTTATGGCAAAAAGTTATGCATTCTCCTTATTTTCGGGCAAAAAGGCAGAAATTCCCCGTATTTTGGAGCAAAATTGCAGAAATCCCCCTAATTGTGGAGCAAAAAGCAGAAATTCTCCTTATTTTGGGGCAAAACTCAGAAATTCCACTTATTTTGGGGCAAAATTCCAGAAATTTCCCTTATTTTGGGGCAAAATTGCAGAAATTTCCCTTATTTTTGGGCAAAATTGCAGAAATTTCACTTATTTTTTGCAAAATTGCAGAAATTTCACTTATTTCATGGAAAAAAGGCAGACATTTTCCTTATTTCAGGGCAAAAAGGCAAAAATTCCTAATATTTTGTGGCAAAAATGTAGAAATTCCCCTTATTTTGAGGTAAAAAGGCTGAAATTCCTCTTATTTGGGGGCAAAAATGCAGAAATTTCCCATATTTTGGGGAAAAATTGCAGAAATTTCACTTACTTCACGGTAATAAGTCAGAATTTTTCTTTATTTTGGGGCGAAAAAGAGAGAAATTCCCTTTGTTTTGGGAGAAAAAAAGAGAAATTCCACTTATTTAGAGGCAAAAAAGCAGAAATTCCCCTTATTTTGGAGCAAAAATGAAGAAATTTCCCTTTTTTATGGCAAAAAGGTATGCATTCTTCTTATTTTCGGGCAAAAAGGCAGAAATTCCCCGTATTTTGGAGCAAAATTGCAGAAATTCCCCTAATTGTGGGGCAAAAAGCAGAAATTCCCTATATTTTAGGGCAAAAAGACAGAAATTCTCCTTATTTTGAGGCAAAACTCAGAAATTCCACTTCTTTGGGGCAAAATTCCAGAAATTTCCCTTATCTTGGGGCAAAATTGCAGAAATTTCCTATATTTTTGGGCAAAATTGCAGAAATTTCACTTATTTTTGGGCAAAATTGCAGAAATTTCACTTATTTCAGGGAAAAAAGGCAGAAATTTTTCTAATTTTTGGGGCAAAAAGGCAGAAATTCCTAATATTTTGTGGCAAAAATGCAGAAATTCCCATTATTTTGAGGTAAAAATTCTGAAATTCCCATTTTTTGGGAGCAAAAAGGCAGAAATTTCCCTTATTTTGGGGCAAAATTGCAGAATTTTCACTTACTTAAGGGTAATAAGTCAGAATTTTTTTATTTTGGGGCCAAAAAGACAGAAATTCCCTTTGTTTTGGGGGAAAAAGACAGAAATTCCACATATTTAGAGGCAAAATGCAGAAATTCCCCTTATTTTGGAGCAAAAATGAAGAAATTTCCCTTTTTTATGGCAAAAAGGTATGCATTCTTCTTATTTTTGTTCAAAAAAGAAGAAATTCCCCGTATTTTGGAGCAAAATTGCAGAAATTCCCCTAAATGTGGGGCAAAAAGGCAGAATTCCCTATATGTTAGGGCAAAAAGACAGAAATTCTCCTTATTTTGGGGCAAAACTCAGAAATTCCACTTATATTGGGGCAAAATTCCAGAAATTTCCCTTATTTTGGGGCAAAATTGCAGAAATTTCACTTATTTTGGGGCAAAATTGCAGAAATTTCACTTATTTTGGGGCAAAATTGCAGAAATTTCACTTATTTGGGGGCAAAATTGCAGAAATTTCACTTATTTCAGGGGAAAAAGGCAGAAATTTTCCTTATTTTGGAGCAAAATGCAGAAATTCCTAATATTTTGTGGCAAAAATGCAGAAATTCCCCTCATTTTGAGGTAAAAAGGCTGAAATTCCCCTTATTTGGGGGCAAAAAGGCAGAAATTTTCTTTATTTTGGGGCAAAATTGCAGAAATTTCACTTATTTCAAGGTAATAAATCAGAAATTTTCTTATTTTGGGGCAAAAAAAGACAGAAATTCTCTTTGTTTTGGGGGAAAAAGACAGAAATTCCACTTATTTAGACTCATAAAAGCAGAAATTTTCTTTATTTTGGAGCAAAAATGAAGAAATTTCCCTTTTTTATGGCAAAAATATATGCATTCTTCTTATTTTCGGGCAAAAAGGCAAAAATTCCCCGTAATTTGGAGCAAAATTTCAGAAATTGCCTTAATTGTGGGGCAAAAAGGCTGATATTCCCTATATGTTGGGGCCAAAAGACAGAAATTTTCCTTATTTTGGGGCAAAACTCAGAAATTCCACAAATTTTGGGGCAAAAATCCAGAAATTTCCCTTATTTTGGGGCAAAATTGCAGAAATTTCACTTATTTACGGATAATATGTCAGAAATTTTTCCTATTTTGTGGCAAAAAGATATGAATAACCTTTGTTTTGGAAGAAAAAGACAGAAATTCCACTTATTTAGAGGCAAAAAAGCAAAAATTCCCCTTATTTTGGAGCAAAAATGAAGACATTTCCCTTTTTTATGGCAAAAAGGTATGCATTCTCCTTATTTTCGGGCAAAAAGGCAGAAATTCCCCGTATTTTGGAGCAAAATTGCAGAAATCCCGCTATTTGTGGGGCAAAAAGCAGAAATTCTCCTTATTTTGGGGCAAAACTCAGAAATACCTCTTATGTTGGGGCAAAATTCCAGAAATTTTCCTTATTTTAAGGCAAAATTGCAGAAATTTCCCTTATTTTTGGGCAAAATTGCAGAAATTTCACTTATTTTTTGCAAAATTGCAGAAATTTCACTTATTTCATGGAAAAAAGGCAGAAATTTTCCTTAGTTCAGGGCAAAAAGACAGAAATTCCTAATATTTTGTGGCAAAAATGTAGAAATTCCCCTTATTTTGAGGTAAAAAGGCTGAAATTCCTCTTATTTAGGGGCAAAAATGCAGAAATTTCCCATATTTTGGAGAAAAATTGCAGAAATTTCACTTACTTCAGGGTAATAAGTCAGAATTTTTCTTTATTTTGGAGCAAAAAAGACAGAAATTCCCTTTGTTTTGGGGGAAAAAGACAGAAATTCCACTTATTTAGAGGCAAAATGCAGAAATTCCCCTTATTTTGGAGCAAAAATGAAGAAATTTCCCTTTTTTATGGCAAAAAGGTATGCATTCTTCTTATTTTTGTTCAAAAAGGAAGAAATTCCCCGTATTTTGGAGCAAAATTGCAGAAATTCCCCTAAATGTGGGGCAAAAAGGCAGAATTCCCTATATGTTAGGGCAAAAAGACAGAAATTCTCCTTATTTTGGGGCAAAACTCAGAAATTCCACTTATATTGGGGCAAAATTCCAGAAATTTCCCTTATTTTGGGGCAAAATTGCAGAAATTTCACTTATTTTGGGGCAAAATTGCAGAAATTTCACTTATTTTGGGGCAAAATTGCAGAAATTTCACTTATTTTGGGGCAAAATTGCAGAAATTTCACTTATTTCAGGGGAAAAAGGCAGAAATTTTCCTTATTTTGGAGCAAAATGCAGAAATTCCTAATATTTTGTGGCAAAAATGCAGAAATTCCCCTCATTTTGAGGTAAAAAGGCTGAAATTCCCCTTATTTGGGGGCAAAAAGGCAGAAATTTTCTTTATTTTGGGGCAAAATTGCAGAAATTTCACTTATTTCAAGGTAATAAATCAGAAATTTTCTTATTTTGGGGCAAAAAAAGACAGAAATTCTCTTTGTTTTGGGGGAAAAAGACAGAAATTCCACTTATTTAGACGCATAAAAGCAGAAATTTTCTTTATTTTGGAGCAAAAATGAAGAAATTTCCCTTTTTTATGGCAAAAATATATGCATTCTTCTTATTTTCGGGCAAAAAGGCAAAAATTACCTGTAATTTGGAGCAAAATTGCAGAAATTGCCTTAATTGTGGGGCAAAAAGGCTGATATTCCCTATATGTTGGGGCCAAAAGACAGAAATTCTCCTTTTTTGGGGCAAAACTCAGAAATTCCACAAATTTTGGGGCAAAAATCCAGAAATTTCCCTTATTTTGGGGCAAAATTGCAGAAATTTCACTTATTTAAGGATAATAAGTCAGAAATTTTTTCCCATTTTGGGGCAAAAAGATATGAATAACCTTTGTTTTGGAAGAAAAAGACAGAAATTCCACTTATTTAGAGGCAAAAAAGCAGAAATTCCCATTATTTTGGAGCAAAAATGAAGACATTTCCCTTTTTTATGGCAAAAAGTTATGCATTCTCCTTATTTTCGGGCAAAAAGGCAGAAATTCCCCGTATTTTGGAGCAAAATTGCAGAAATCCCCCTAATTGTGGGGCAAAAAGCAGAAATTCTCCTTATTTTGGGGCAAAACTCAGAAATTCCACTTATTTTGGGCAAAATTCCAGAAATTTCCCTTATTTTGGGGCAAAATTGCAGAAATTTCCCTTATTTTTGGGTAAAATTGCAGAAATTTCACTTATTTTTTGCAAAATTGCAGAAATTTCACTTATTTCATGGAAAAAAGGCAGACATTTTCCTTATTTCAGGGCAAAAAGGCAAAAATTCCTAATATTTTGTGGCAAAAATGTAGAAATTCCCCTTATTTTGAGGTAAAAAGGCTGAAATTCCTCTTATTTGGGGGCAAAAATGCAGAAATTTCCCATATTTTGGGGAAAAATTTCAGAAATTTCACTTACTTCAGGGTAATAAGTCAGAATTTTTCTTTATTTTGGGGCAAAAAAAAGAAATTCCCTTTGTTTTGGGGGAAAAAGACAGAAATTCCACTTATTTAGAGGCAAAATGCAGAAATTCCCCTTATTTTGGAGCAAAAATGAAGAAATTTCCCTTTTTATGGCAAAAAGGTATGCATTCTTCTTATTTTCGTTCAAAAAGGCAGAAATTCCTTGTATTTTGGAGCAAAATTGCAGAAATTCCCCAAAATGTGGGGCAAAAAGGCAGAATTCCCTATATGTTAGGGCAAAAAGACAGAAATTCTCCTTATTTTGGTGCAAAACTCAGAAATTCCACTTATTTTGGGGCAAAATTCCAGAAATTTCCCTTATTTTGGGGCAAAATTGCAGAAATTTCACTTATTTTGGGGCAAAATTGCAGAAATTTTACTTATTTCAGGGGAAAAAGGCAGAAATTTTCCTTATTTTGGAGCAAAATGCAGAAATTCCTAATATTTTGTGGCAAAAATGCAGAAATTCCCCTCATTTTGAGGTAAAAAGGCTGAAATTCCACTTATTTGGGGGCAAAAAGGCAGAAATTTTCTTTATTTTGGGGCAAAATTGCAGAAATTTCACTTATTTCAAGGTAATAAATCAGAAATTTTCTTATTTTGGGGAAAAAAAAGACAGAAATTCTCTTTGTTTTGGGGGAAAAAGACAGAAATTCCTCTTATTTAGACACATAAAAGCAGAAATTTTCTTTATTTTGGAGCAAAAATGAAGAAATTTCCCTTTTTTATGGCAAAAATATATGCATTCTTCTTATTTTCGGGCAAAAAGGCAGAAATTCCCCGTAATTTGGAGCAAAATTGCAGAAATTGCCTTAATTGTGGGGCAAAAAGGCTGATATTCCCTATATGTTGGGGCCAAAAGACAGAAATTCTCCTTATTTTGGGGCAAAACTCAGAAATTCCACAAATTTTGGGGCAAAAATCCAGAAATTTCCCTTATTTTGGGGCAAAATTGCAGAAATTTCACTTATTTAAGGATAATAAGTCAGAAATTTTTTCCCATTTTGGGGCAAAAAGATATGAATAACCTTTGTTTTGGAAGAAAAAGACAGAAATTCCACTTATTTAGAGGCAAAAAAGCAGAAATTCCCATTATTTTGGAGCAAAAATGAAGACATTTCCCTTTTTTATGGCAAAAAGGTATGCATTCTCCTTATTTTCGGGCAAAAAGGCAGAAATTCCCCGTATTTTGGAGCAAATTGCAGAAATCCCCCTAATTGTGGGGCAAAAAGCAGAAATTCTCCTTATTTTGGGGCAAAACTCAGAAATTCCACTTATTTTGGGGCAAAATTTCAGAAATTTCCCTTATTTTGGGGCAAAATTGCAGAAATTTCCCTTATTTTTGGGCAAAATTGCAGAAATTTCACTTATTTTTTGCAAAATTGCAGAAATTTCACTTATTTCATGGAAAAAAGGCAGAAATTTTCCTTATTTCAGAGCAAAAAGGCAAAAATTCCTAATATTTTGTGGCAAAATTGTAGAAATTCCCCTTATTTTGAGGTAAAAAGGCTGAAATTTTTCTTATTTGGGGGCAAAAATGCAGAAATTTCCCATATTTTAGGGAAAAATTGCAGAAATTTCACTTACTTCAGGGTAATAAGTCAGAATTTTTCTTTATTTTGGGGCAAAAAAAAAAGAAATTCCCTTTGTTTTGGGGGAAAAAGACAGAAATTCCACTTATTTAGAGGCAAAATGCAGAAATTCCCCTTATTTTGGAGCAAAAATGAAGAAATTTCCCTTTTTATGGCAAAAATATATGCATTCTTCTTATTTTCGGGCAAAAAGGCAAAAATTACCTGTAATTTGGAGCAAAATTGCAGAAATTGCCTTAATTGTGGGGCAAAAAGGCTGATATTCCCTATATGTTGGGGCCAAAAGACAGAAATTCTCCTTTTTTGGGGCAAAACTCAGAAATTCCACAAATTTTGGGGCAAAAATCCAGAAATTTCCCTTATTTTGGGGCAAAATTGCAGAAATTTCACTTATTTAAGGATAATAAGTCAGAAATTTTTTCCCATTTTGGGGCAAAAAGATATGAATAACCTTTGTTTTGGAAGAAAAAGACAGAAATTCCACTTATTTAGAGGCAAAAAAGCAGAAATTCCCATTATTTTGGAGCAAAAATGAAGACATTTCCCTTTTTTATGGCAAAAAGTTATGCATTCTCCTTATTTTCGGGCAAAAAGGCAGAAATTCCCCGTATTTTGGAGCAAAATTGCAGAAATCCCCCTAATTGTGGGGCAAAAAGCAGAAATTCTCCTTATTTTGGGGCAAAACTCAGAAATTCCACTTATTTTGGGCAAAATTCCAGAAATTTCCCTTATTTTGGGGCAAAATTGCAGAAATTTCCCTTATTTTTGGGCAAAATTGCAGAAATTTCACTTATTTTTTGCAAAATTGCAGAAATTTCACTTATTTCATGGAAAAAAGGCAGACATTTTCCTTATTTCAGGGCAAAAAGGCAAAAATTCCTAATATTTTGTGGCAAAAATGTAGAAATTCCCCTTATTTTGAGGTAAAAAGGCTGAAATTCCTCTTATTTGGGGGCAAAAATGCAGAAATTTCCCATATTTTGGGGAAAAATTTCAGAAATTTCACTTACTTCAGGGTAATAAGTCAGAATTTTTCTTTATTTTGGGGCAAAAAAAAGAAATTCCCTTTGTTTTGGGGGAAAAAGACAGAAATTCCACTTATTTAGAGGCAAAATGCAGAAATTCCCCTTATTTTGGAGCAAAAATGAAGAAATTTCCCTTTTTATGGCAAAAAGGTATGCATTCTTCTTATTTTCGTTCAAAAAGGCAGAAATTCCTTGTATTTTGGAGCAAAATTGCAGAAATTCCCCTAAATGTGGGGCAAAAAGGCAGAATTCCCTATATGTTAGGGCAAAAAGACAGAAATTCTCCTTATTTTGGTGCAAAACTCAGAAATTCCACTTATTTTGGGGCAAAATTCCAGAAATTTCCCTTATTTTGGGGCAAAATTGCAGAAATTTCACTTATTTTGGGGCAAAATTGCAGAAATTTTACTTATTTCAGGGGAAAAAGGCAGAAATTTTCCTTATTTTGGAGCAAAATGCAGAAATTCCTAATATTTTGTGGCAAAAATGCAGAAATTCCCCTCATTTTGAGGTAAAAAGGCTGAAATTCCACTTATTTGGGGGCAAAAAGGCAGAAATTTTCTTTATTTTGGGGCAAAATTGCAGAAATTTCACTTATTTCAAGGTAATAAATCAGAAATTTTCTTATTTTGGGGAAAAAAAAGACAGAAATTCTCTTTGTTTTGGGGGAAAAAGACAGAAATTCCTCTTATTTAGACACATAAAAGCAGAAATTTTCTTTATTTTGGAGCAAAAATGAAGAAATTTCCCTTTTTTATGGCAAAAATATATGCATTCTTCTTATTTTCGGGCAAAAAGGCAGAAATTCCCCGTAATTTGGAGCAAAATTGCAGAAATTGCCTTAATTGTGGGGCAAAAAGGCTGATATTCCCTATATGTTGGGGCCAAAAGACAGAAATTCTCCTTATTTTGGGGCAAAACTCAGAAATTCCACAAATTTTGGGGCAAAAATCCAGAAATTTCCCTTATTTTGGGGCAAAATTGCAGAAATTTCACTTATTTAAGGATAATAAGTCAGAAATTTTTTCCCATTTTGGGGCAAAAAGATATGAATAACCTTTGTTTTGGAAGAAAAAGACAGAAATTCCACTTATTTAGAGGCAAAAAAGCAGAAATTCCCATTATTTTGGAGCAAAAATGAAGACATTTCCCTTTTTTATGGCAAAAAGGTATGCATTCTCCTTATTTTCGGGCAAAAAGGCAGAAATTCCCCGTATTTTGGAGCAAAATTGCAGAAATCCCCCTAATTGTGGGGCAAAAAGCAGAAATTCTCCTTATTTTGGGGCAAAACTCAGAAATTCCACTTATTTTGGGGCAAAATTTCAGAAATTTCCCTTATTTTGGGGCAAAATTGCAGAAATTTCCCTTATTTTTGGGCAAAATTGCAGAAATTTCACTTATTTTTTGCAAAATTGCAGAAATTTCACTTATTTCATGGAAAAAAGGCAGAAATTTTCCTTATTTCAGAGCAAAAAGGCAAAAATTCCTAATATTTTGTGGCAAAATTGTAGAAATTCCCCTTATTTTGAGGTAAAAAGGCTGAAATTTTTCTTATTTGGGGGCAAAAATGCAGAAATTTCCCATATTTTAGGGAAAAATTGCAGAAATTTCACTTACTTCAGGGTAATAAGTCAGAATTTTTCTTTATTTTGGGGCAAAAAAAAAGAAATTCCCTTTGTTTTGGGGGAAAAAGACAGAAATTCCACTTATTTAGAGGCAAAATGCAGAAATTCCCCTTATTTTGGAGCAAAAATGAAGAAATTTCCCTTTTTATGGCAAAAAGGTATGCATTCTTCTTATTTTCGTTCAAAAAGGCAGAAATTCCTTGTATTTTGGAGCAAAATTGCAGAAATTCCCCTAAATGTGGGGCAAAAAGGCAGAATTCCCTATATGTTAGGGCAAAAAGACAGAAATTCTCCTTATTTTGGGGCAAAACTCAGAAATTCCACTTATTTTGGGGCAAAATTCCAGAAATTTCCCTTATTTTGGGGCAAAATTGCAGAAATTTCACTTATTTTGGAGCAAAATTGCAGAAATTTCACTTATTTCAGGGGAAAAAGGCAGAAATTTTCCTTATTTTAGAGCAAAATGCAGAAATTCCTAATATTTTGTGGCAAAAATGCAGAAATTCCCCTTATTTTGAGGTAAAAAGGCTGAATTTCCCCTTATTTGGGGGCAAAAAGGCAGAAATTTTCTTTATTTTGGGGCAAAATTGCAGAAATTTCACTTATTTCAAGGTAATAAATCAGAAATTTTCTGATTTTGGGGCAAAAAAGACAGAAATTCTCTTTGTTTTGGGGGAAAAAGACAGAAATTCCCCTTATTTAGACGCATAAAAGCAGAAATTTTCTTTATTTTGGAGCAAAAATGAAGAAATTTCCCTTTTTTATGGCAAAAATATATGCATTCTTCTTATTTTCGGGCAAAAGGCAGAAATTCCCCGTAATTTGGAGCAAAATTGCAGAAATTGCCTTAATTGTGGGGCAAAAAGGCTGAAATTTCCTATATGTTGGGGCCAAAAGACAGAAATTCTCCTTATTTTGGGGCAAAACTCAGAAATTCCACAAATTTTGGGGCAAAAATCCAGAAATTTCCCTTATTTTGGGGCAAAATTGCAGAAATTTCACTTATTTAAGGATAATAAGTCAGAAATTTTTCCTATTTTGGGGCAAAAAGATATGAATAACCTTTGTTTTGGAAGAAAAAGACAGAAATTCCACTTATTTAGAGGCAAAAAGCAGAAATTCCCCTTATTTTGGAGCAAAAATGAAGACATTTCCCTTTTTTATGGCAAAAAAGTATGCATTCTCCTTATTTTCGGACAAAAAGGCAGATATTCCCCGTATATGGAGCAAAATTGCAGAAATCCCCCTAATTGTGGGGCAAAAAGCAGAAATTCTCCTTATTTTGGGGCAAAACTAAGAAATTCCACTTATTTTGGGGCAAAATTCCAGAAATTTCCCTTATTTTGGGGCATAATTGAAGAAATTTCCCTTAATTTTGGGCAAAATTGCAGAAATTTCACTTATTTTTTGCAAAATTGCAGAAATTTCACTTATTTCATGGAAAAAAGGCAGAAATTTTCCTTATTTCAGGGCAAAAATGCAGAAATTCCTAATATTTTGTTGCAAAAATGTAGAAATTCCCTTTTTTTTTGAGGTAAAAAGGCTGAAATTCCTCTTATTTGGGGGCAAAAATGCAGAAATTTCCCATATTTTGGGGAAAAATTGAAGAAATTTCACTTACTTCAGGGTAATAAGTCAGAATTTTTCTTTATTTTGGGGCAAAAAAGACAAAAATTCCTTTGTTTTGGGGGAAAAATACAGAAATTCCACTTATTTAGAGGCAAAAAAGCAGAAATTCCCATTATTTTGGAGCAAAAATGAAGAAATTTCCCTTTTTTATGGCAAAAAGGTATGCATTCTTCTTATTTTCGGGCAAAAAGGCAGAAATTCCCCGTATTTTGGAGCAAAATTGCAGAAATTCCCGTAATTGTGGGGCAAAAAGCAGAAATTCCCTATATGTTAGGGCAAAAAGACAGAAATTCTCCTTATTTTGGGGCAAAACTCAGAAATTCCACTTATTTTGGGGCAAAATTCCAGAAATTTCCCTTATTTTGGGGCAAAATTGCAGAAATTTCACTCTTTTTGGAGCAAAATTGCAGAAATTTCACTTATTTCAGGGGAAAAAGGCAGTAATTTTCCTTATTTTAGAGCAAAATGCAGAAATTCCTAGTATTTTGTGGCAAAAATGCAGAAATTCCCCTCATTTTGAGGTAAAAAGGCTGAATTTCCCCTTTTTGGGGGCAAAAATGCAGAAATTTTCTTTATTTTGGGGCAAAATTGCAGAAATTTCACTTATTTCAAGGTAATAAATCAGAAATTTTCTGATTTTGGGGCAAAAAAGACAGAAATTCTCTTTGTTTTGGGGGAAAAAGACAGAAATTCCACTTATTTAGACGCATAAAAGCAGAAATTTTCTTTATTTTGGAGCAAAAATGAAGAAATTTCCCTTTTTTATGGCAAAAATATATGCATTCTTCTTATTTTCGGGCAAAAAGGCAGAAATTCCCCGTAATTTGGAGCAAAATTGCAGAAATTGCCTTAATTGTGGGGCAAAAAGGCTGAAATTTCCTATATGTTGGGGCCAAAAGACAAAAATTCTCCTTATTTTGGGGCAAAACTCAGAAATTCCACAAATTTTGGGGCAAAAATCCAGAAATTTCCCTTATTTTGGGGCAAAATTGCAGAAATTTCACTTATTTAAGGATAATAAGTCAGAAATTTTTCCTATTTTGGGGCCAAAAGACAGAAATTCCACTTATTCAGAGGCAAAAAAGCAGAAATTCCCCTTATTTTGGAGCAAAAATGAAGACATTTCCCTTTTTTATGGCAAAAATGTATGCATTCTCCTTATTTTCGGGCAAAAAAACAGAAATTCCCCGTATTTTGGAGCAAAATTGCAGAAATCCCCCTAATTGTGGGGCAAAAAGCAGAAATTCTCCTTATTTTGGGGCAAAACTCAGAAATTCCACTTATTTTGGGGCAAAATTCCAGAAATTTCCCTTATTTTGGGGCAAAATTGCAAAATTTCACTTATTTTTTGCAAAATTGCAGAAATTTCACTTATTTTTTGCAAAATTGCAGAAATTTCACTTATTTCATGGAAAAAAGGCAGAAATTTTCCTTATTTCAGAACAAAAAGGCAGAAATTCCTAATATTTTGTGGCAAAAATGTAGAAATTCCTCTTATTTTGAGGTAAAATAGCTGAAATTTTTCTTATTTGGGGGCAAAAATGCAGAAATTTCCCATATTTTGGGGAAAAATTGCAGAAATTTCACTTACTTCAGGGTAATAAGTCAGAATTTTTCTTTATTTTGGGGCAAAAAAGACAGAAATTCCCTTTGTTTTGAGGAAAAAAGACAGAAATTCCACTTATTTAGAGGCAAATAAGCAGAAATTCCCCTTATTTTGCAGCAAAAATGAAGAAATTTCCCTTTTTTATGGCAAAAAGGTATGCATTCTTCTTATTTTCGGGCAAAAAGGCAGAAATTCCCCGTATTTTGGAGCAAAATTGCAGAAATTCCCCTAATTGTGGGGCAAAAAGCAGAAATTCCCTATATGTTAGGGCAAAAAGACAGAAATTCTCCTTATTTTGAGGCAAAACTCAGAAATTCCACTTATTTTGGGGCAAAATTCCAGAAATTTCCCATATTTTGGGGCAAAATTGCAGAAATTTCCCATATTTTTGGGAAAATTGCAGAAATTTCACTTATTTTTGGGCAAAATTGCAGAAATTTCACTTATTTCAGGGAAAAAAGGCAGAAATTTTTCTAATTTTTGGGGCAAAAAGGCAAAAATTCCTAATATTTTGTGGCAAAAATGCAGAAATTCCCATTATTTTGTGGTCAAAAGTCTGAAATTTCCCTTTTTTGGGAGCAAAAAGGCAGAAATTTCCCTTATTTTGGGGCAAAATTGCAGAATTTTCACTTACTTCAGGGTAATAAGTCAGAAATTTTTTTTATTTTGGGGCCAAAAAGACAGAAATTCCTTTTGTTTTGGGGGAAAAAGACAGAAAATCCACATATTTAGAGGCAAAATGCAGAAATTCCCCTTATTTTGGAGCAAAAATGAAGAAATTTCCCTTTTTTATGGCAAAAAGGTATGCATTCTTCTTATTTTTGTTCAAAAAGGCAGAAATTTCCCGTATTTTGGAGCAAAATTGCAGAAATTCCCCTAAATGTGGGGCAAATAGGCAGAATTCCCTATATGTTAGGGCAAAAAGACAGAAATTCTCCTTATTTTGGGGCAAAACTCAGAAATTCCACTTATTTTGGGGCAAAATTCCAGAAATTTCCCTTATTTTGGGGCAAAATTGCAGAAATTTCACTTATTTTGGAGCAAAATTGCAGAAATTTTACTTATTTCAGGGGAAAAAGGCAGAAATTTTCCTTATTTTGGAGCAAAATGCAGAAATTCCTAATATTTTGTGGCAAAAATGCAGAAATTCCCCTCATTTTGAGGTAAAAAGGCTGAAATTCCTCTTACTTGGGGGCAAAAAGGCAGAAATATTCTTTATTTTGGGGCAAAATTGCAGAAATTTCACTTATTTCAAGGTAATAAATCAGAAATTTTCTTATTTTGGGGCAAAAAAGACAGAAATTCTCTTTGTTTTGGGGGAAAAAGACAGAAATTCCACTTATTTAGACACATAAAAACAGAAATTCCCCTTATTTTCGAGCAAAAATGAAGAAATTTCCCTTTTTAATGGCAAAAAGGTATGCATTCTCTTATTCTCGGGCAAAAAGGCAGAAATTCCCCGTATTTTGGAGCAAAATTTCAGAAATTTCCCTAATTGTGGAGCAAAAAGGGAGAAATTCCCTATACTTTAGGGCAAAAATTCAGAAATTCTCCTTATTTTGGGGCAAAACTCAGAAATTCCACTTATTTTGGGCCAAAATTCCAGAAATTTCCCTTATTTTATGGCAAAATTGCAGAAATTTCACTTATTTTGGGGCAAAATTGCAGAAATTTCACTTATTTCAGGGAAAAAAGGCAGAAAATTACCTTATTTTGGGGCAAAAAGGCAGAAATTCGTAGTATTTTGTGGTAAATATGCAGAAATTCCCCTTATTTTTAGGTAGAAAGGCTGAAATTCCCCTTATTTGGGAGCAAAAAGGCAGAAATTTCCCTTATTTTGGGGCAAAATTGCAGAAATTTCACTAATTTAGGGGTAATAAATAAGAAATTTTCTTTATTTTTGTGGCAAACATAACAGAAATTCCTTTTGTTTTAGGGGAAAAAGACAAAAATTCCACTTATTTAGAGGCAAAAAAGCAGAAATTCCCCTTTTTCTGGAGCAAAAATGAAGAAATTTCCCTTTTTAATGGCAAAAAGGTATGCATTCTTCTTATTTTCGGGCAAAAAGGCAGAATTTCCTCGTATTTTAAAGCAAAATTGCAGAAATTCCCCTAATTGTGGGGCAAAAAGACAGAAATTCTACTTATTTTGGGGCAAAACTCAGAAATTCACCTTATTTTGGGGTAAAATTCCAGAAATTTTTATTATTTTGAGGCAAAATTGCAGAAATTTCAATTATTTTGGGGCAAAATTGCAGAAATTTCACTTATTTCAGAAAAAAAGCAGAAATTTTCTTATTTTGGGGCAAAAAAGAAGAAATTCCTAATATTTTGTGGCAAAAATGCAAAAATTCCTCTTATTTTGAAGTAAAATGCTGAAATTCCCCTTATTTGGGGGCAAAAAGGCAGAAATTTCTCTTATTTTGAAGCAAAATTGAAGAAATTTCACTTACCTTAGCGTAATAAGTCAGAATTTTTCCTTATTTTGGGGCAAAAAAGACAGAAATTCTGTTTGTTTTTTTGGAAAAAGACAGAAATTCCACTTATTTAGAGGCAAAAAAGCAGAAATTCCCCTTATTTTGGAGCAAAAATAAAGAAATTTCCCTTTTTAATGGCAAAAAGGTATGCATTCTCTTATTTTCGGGCAAAAAGGCAGAAATTCCCCGTATTTTGGAGCAAAATTTCAGAAATTCCCCTAATTGTGGGGCAAAAAGGGAGAAAATCCCTATACGTTAGGGCAAAAAGACAGAAATTCTCCTTATTTTGGGGCAAAACTCAGAAATTCCACTTATTTTGGGCCAAAATTCTAGAAATTTCCAGTATTTTAAGGCAAAATTGCAGAAATTTCACTTATTTTGGGGCAAAATTGCAGAAATTTAACTTATTTCAGGGAAAAAAGGCAGAAAATTACCTTATTTTGGGGCAAAAAGGCAGAAATTCCTAATATTTTGTGGTAAATATGCAGAAATTACCCGTATTTTGAGGTAGAAAGGCTGAAATTCCCCTTATTTGGGGGCAAAGGCAGAAATTTCCCTTATTTTGGGGCAAAATTGCAGAAATTTCACTTACCTTAGGGTAATAAGTCAGAATTTTTCCTTATTTTTGTGTCAAAAATAACAGAAATTCCTTTAGATTTAGGGGAAAAAGACAGAAATTCCACTCATTTAGAGGCAAAAAAGCAGAAATTCCCCTTTTTCTGGAGCAAAAATGAGAAAATTTCCCTTATAAATGGCAAAAAGGTATGCATTCTTCTTATTTTAGGGCAAAAAGGCAGAATTTCCTCGTATTTTAAAGCAAAATTGCAGAAATTCCCCTAATTGTGGGGCAAAAGACAGAAATTCTCCTTATTTTGGGGCAAAACTCAGAAATTCACCTTATTTTGGGGCAAAATTCCAGAAATTTCCATTATTTTGAGGCAAAATTGCAGAAATTTCAATTATTTTGGGGCAAAATTGCAGAAATTTCACTTATTTCAGAAAAAAAGGAGAAATTTTCTTATTTTGGGGCAAAAAAGCAGAAATTCCTAATATTTTGTGGCAAAATGCAGAAATTCCCCTTATTTTGAGGTAAAAAGGCTGAAATTCCCCTTATTTGGGGCAAAAAGGCAGAAATGTCCCTTATTTTGGGGCAAAATTCCAGAAATTTCACTTATTTTCGGGCAAAATTGCAGAAATTTCACTTATTTCAGGGAAAAAAGGCAGAAATTTTCTATATTTTGTGGCAAAAAGGAAGAAATTACTAATATTTTGTGGGAAAAATGCAAAAATTCCTCTTATTTTGAAGTAAAAAGGCTTAAATTCCCCTTATTTGGGGGCAAAAAGGCAGAAATTTCTCTTATTTTGAAGCAAAATTGAAGAAATTTCACTTACCTTAGGGTAATAAGTCAGATTTTTTCCTTATTTTGGGGCAAAAAAGACAGAAATTCTGTTTGTTTTTGTGAAAAAAAGACAGAAATTCCACTTATTTAGAGGAAAAAAAGCAGAAATTCCCCTTATTTGGGAGCAAAAATGAAGAAATTTCCTTTTTTTATGGTAAAAAGTTATGCATTCTTCTTATTTTCAAGCAAAAAGGCAGAAATTCTCCGTATTTTGGAGCAAAATTGCAGAAATTCCCCTAATTGTGGGGCAAAAAGCAAAAATTCTCTATATGTTGGGGCAAAAAGACAGAAATTCTTCTTATTTTGGGGCAAAACTAAAAATTCCACTTATTTTGGGGCAAAATTCCAAAAACTTCCCTTACTTTGGGGCAAAATTGCAGAAATTTCACTTATTTTGGGGCAAAATTGCAGAAATTTCACTTATTTCAGGGAAAATAAGCAGAAATTTTCTTATTTTGGGGCAAAAAGGCAGAAATTCCTAATAATTTGTGGCAAAAATGCAGAAATGACCCTTATTTTGAGGTAAAAAGACTGAATTTCTCCTTATATGGGGGCAAAAAGGCAGAAATTTCCTTTATTTTGGGGGCAAAATTGCAGAAATTTCACTTATTTCAGGGTAATAAGTCATAAATTTTTTTGGGGGGCAAAAAAGACAGTAATTCCCTTTGTTTTTGGGGAAAAAGACAGAAATTCCACTTATTTAGAGGCAAAAAAGCAGAAATACCCATTATTTTGGAGCAAAAATGAAGAAATTTCCCTTTTTATGGCAAAAAGATATGCATTCTTCTTACTTTTGGGCAAAAAGTCAGAAATTCCCCGTATATGGAGCAAAATTTCAGAAATTCCCCTAATTGTGGGGCAAAAAGGCAGAAATTCACTATATGTTTGGGCAAAAAGACAGAAATTCTCCTTATTTTGGGGCAAAACTCAGAAATTCCACTTATATTGGGGAAAAATTCCAGAAATTTCCCTTTTTTTGGGCAAAATTGAAGAAATTTCACGTATATTGGGGCAAAATTGCAGAAATTTCACGTAATTTGGAGCAAAATTGCAGAAATTTCACTTATTTCAGGAAAAAAAGACAGAAATTTTCCTTATTTTGGGGCAAAAAGGCAGAAATTCCTAATATTTTGTGGCAAAAATGCAGAAATTCCCCTTATTTTGAGGTAAAAAGGCTGAAATTCCCCTTATTTGGAGGCAAAAAGGCAGAAATTTCCCTTATTTTAGGGAAAAAATTGCAGAAATTTCACTTACTTCAGGGTAATAAGTCAGAATTTTTCCTTATTTTGCGGCAAAAAAGACAGAAATTTCCTTTGTTTTGGGGGAAAAGACAGAAATTCCACATATTTAGAGGCAAAAAGCAGAAGTTCCCCTTATTTTGGAGCAAAAATGAAGACATTTTTCTTTTTTATGGCAAAAAGGTATGCAATCTTCTTATTTTCGGGCAAAAAGGCAGAAATTCCTTGTATTTTGGAGCAAAATTGCAGAAATTCCCCTAATTGTGGGGCAAAAAGGGAGAAATTCCCTATATTTTGAGGCAAAAAGAGAGAAATTTTCTTTATTTTGGGGCAAAACTCAGAAAATCCACTTATTTTGGGGCAAAATTCCAGAAATTTCCTTTATTTTGGGGCAAAATTGCAGAAATTTCACTTATTTCAGGGTAATAAGTCAGAAATTTTTCTTATTTGGGGCAAAAATACAGGAATTCCCTTTGTTTTGAGGGAAAAAGACAGAAATTCCACTTATTTAGAGGCAAAAAAGCAGAAATTCCCCTTATTTTCGAGCAAAAATGAAGAAATTTCCCTTTTTAATGGCATAAAGGTATGAATTCTCTTATTTCGGGAAAAAAAGCAGAAATTCCCCGTATTTTGGAGCAAAATTTCAGAAATTCCCCTATTTGTGGGGCAAAAAAGAGAAATTCCCTATACGTTAGGGCAAAAAGACAGAAATTCCCCTTATTTTGGGGCAATACTCAGAAATTCCACTTATTTTGGGCCAAAATTCCAGAAATTTCCCTTATTTTGGGGCAAAATTGCAGAAATTTCACTTATTTTGGGGCAAAATTTCAGAAATTTCACTTATTTCAGGGAAAAGAGGCAGAAAATTACCTTATTTTGGGGCAAAAAGGCAGAAATTCCTAATATTTTGTGGTAAATATGCAGAAATTCCCCTTTTTCTGGAGCAAAAATGAAGAAATTTCCTTTTTTAATGGCAAAAATGTATGCATTCTTCTTATTTTCGGGCAAAAAGGCAGAAATTCCTCGTATTTTAAAGCAAAATTGCAGAAATTTCCCTAATTGTGGGGCAAAAATACAGACATACTCCTTATTTTGGGGCAAAACTCAGAAATTCACTTTATTTTGGGGCAAAATTCTAGAAATTTCCATTATTTTGAGGCAAAATTGCAGAAATTTCAATTATTTTGGGGCAAAATTGCAGAAATTTCACTTATTTCAGAAAAAAAGCAGAAATTTTCTTATTTTGGGGCAAAAAAGCAGAAATTTCTAATATTTTGTGGCAAAAATGCAGAAATTCCCCTTATTTTGAGGTAATAAGGCTGAAATTCCCCTTATTTGGGGGCAAAAAGGCAGAAATTTTTTTTATTTTGGGGCAAAATTCCAGAAATTTCACTTATTTTGGGGCAAAATTGCAGAAATTTAACTTATTTCAGGGAAAAAAGGCAGAAATTTTCTTTATTTTTGGGCAAAAAGTAAGAAATTCCTAATATTTTGTGGAAAAAATGCAAAAATTCCTCTTATTTTGTTGTAAAAAGGCTGAAATTCCCCTTATTTGGGGGCAAAAAGGCAGAAATTTCTCTTATTTTGGGGCAAAATTGAAGAAATTTCACTTACCTTACGGTAATAAGTCAGAATTTTTCCTTATTTTGGGGCAAAAAAGACAGAAATTCTGTTTGTTTTTGGGGAAAAAGACAGAAATTCCACTTATTTAGAGGCAAAAGCAGAAATTCCCCTTATTTTGGAGCAAAAATGAAGAATTTTCCCTTTTTTATGGTAAAAAGGTATGCATTCTTCTTATTTTCGGGCAAAAAGGCAGAAATTCTCCGTATTTTGGAGCAAAATTGCAGAAATTCCCCTACTTGTGGGGCAAAAAGACAAAAATTCCCTATATGTTGGGGCAAAAAGACAAAAATTCTTCTTATTTTGGGGCAAAACTCAAAAATTCCACTTATTTTGGGGCAAAATTCCAGAAATTTCCCTTACTTTGGGGCAAAATTGCAGAAATTTCACTTATTTTGAGGCAAAATTGCAGAAATTTCAATTATTTCAGGGAAAATAAGCAGAAATTTTCTTATTTTGGGGCAAAAAGGCAGAAATTCCTAATATTTTGTGGCAAAAATGCAGAAATTCCCCTTATTTTGAGGTAAAAAGGCTGAATTTCCCCTTATTTGGGGGCAAAAATGCAGAAATTTCCTTTATTTTGGGGCAAAATTGCAGAAATTTCACTTATTTCAGGGTAATAAGTCAGAAATTTTTTTTATTTTGGGGCAAAAAAGACAGTAATTTCCTTTGTTTTGGGGGAAAAAGACAGAAATTCCACTTATTTAGAGGCAAAAAAGCAGAAATTCCCATTTTTTTGGAGCAAAAATGAAGACCTTTTCTTTTTTTATGGCAAAAAGTTATGCATAATTCTTATTTTCAGGCAAAAATGCAGAAATTCCCCGTATTTAGGAGCAAAATTGCAGAAATTTCCCTAATTGTGGGGCAAAAAGGCAGAAATTCCCTATATGTTGTGGCAAAAAGACAGAAATTCTCCTTATTTTGGGGCAAAACTCAGAAATTCCACTTATTTTGGGGCAAAATTCCAGAAATTTCCCTTATTTTGGGGCAAAATTGCAGAAATTTCACTTATTTTAGGGCAATATTGCAGAAATTTCACTTATTTCAGAAAAAAAAGGCAGAAAATTTCCTTATTTTGGGGCCAAAAGGCAGAAATTCCTAATATTTTGTGGCAAAAATGAAGAAATTCCCCTTATTTTGAGGTAAAAAGGCTGAAATTTCATATATTTGGGGGCAAAAATGCAGAAATTTCCCTTATTTTGGGGCAAAATTGCAGAAATTTCACTTATTTCAGGGTAATAAGTCAGAAATTTTCTTTATTTTTGTGGCAAAAAAGACAGAAATTCCCTTTGTTCTAGGGAAAAAAGACAGAAATTCCACTTATTTAGAGGCAAAATAGCAGAAATTCCCTTTATTCTGGAGCAAAAATGAAGAAATTTCCCTTTTTAATGGCAAAAAGGTATGCATTCTTCTTATTTTCGGGCAAAAAGGCAGAAATTCCTCTAATTTTAAAGCAAAATTGCAGAAATTTCCCTAATTGTGGGGCAAAAAGACAGAAATTCTCCTTATTTTGGGGCAAAACTCAGAAATTCACCTTATTTTCGGGCAAAATTCTAGAAATTTCCATTATTTTGAGGCAAAATTGCAGAAATTTCAATTATTTTGGGGCAAAATTGCAGAAATTTCACTTATTTCAGAAAAAAGCAGAAATTTTCATATTTTGGGGCAAAAAAGCAGAAATTCCTAATATTTTGTGGCAAAAATGCAGAAATTCCCCTTATTTTGAGGTAATAAGGATGAAATTCCCCTTATTTAGGGGCAAAAAGGCAGAAATTTCCCTTATTTTGGGGCAAAATTCCAGAAATTTCACTCATTTTGGGGCAAAATTGCAGAAATTTCACTTACCTTATGGTAATAAGTCAGAATTTTTCCTTATTTTGGGGCAAAAAAGACAGAAATTCTGTTTTTTTTTGGGGAAAAAGACAGAAATTCCACTTATTTAGAGGCAAAAAAGCAGAAATTCCCCTTATTTTGGAGCAAAAATGAAGAAATTTCCCTTTTTTATGGTAAAAAGGTATGTCTTCTTCTTATTTTCTGGCAAAAAGGCAGAAATTCTCCGTATTTTGGAGCAAAATATTAGAAATTCCCCTAATTGTGGGGCAAAAAAGAAAAAAATTCCCTATATGTTGGCTCAAAAAGACAGAAATTCTTCTTATTTTGGGGCCTAACTCAAAAATTCCACTTATTTTGGGGCAAAATTCCAGAAATTTCCCTTACTTTGGGGCAAAATTGCAGAAATTTCACTTATTTTGGGGCAAAATTGCAGAAATTTCACTTATTTCAGGGAAAATAAGCAGAAATGTTCTTATTTTTGGGCAAAAGGCAGAAATTCCTAATATTTTGTGGCAAAAATGAAGAAATGGCCCTTATTTTGAGGTAAAAAGTCTGAATTTCCTTTTATTTGGGGGCAAAAAGGCAGAAATTTCCTTTATTTTGGGGCAAAATTGCAGAAATTTCACTTATTTCAGGGTAATAAGTCAGAAATTTTTTTTTTACTTTGGGGCGAAAAAGACAGTAATTCTTTTTGTTTTGGGGGAAAAAGACAGAAATTCCACTTATTTAGAGGCAAAAAAGCAGAAATTTCCATTTTTTGGAGCAAAAATGAAGAAATTTCTCTTTTTATGGCAAAAAGATATGCATTCTTCTTAATTTTGGGCAAAAAGGCAGAAATTCCCCGTATATGGAGCAAAATTTCAGAAATTCCCCTAATTGTGGGGCAAAAAGGCAGAAATTCTCTATATGTTGGGGCAAAAAGACAGAAATTCTCCTTATTTTGGGGCAAATCTCAAAAAGTCCACTTATATTGTGGAAAAATTCCAGAAATTTCCCTTTTTTTGGGCAAAATTGAAGAAATTTCACTTATTTTGTGGCAAAATTGCAGAAATTACACTTATTTTGGGGCAAAATTGCAGAAATTTCACTTATTTCAGGGAAAAAAGGCATAAATTTTCCTTATTTTGGGGCAAAAAGGCAGAAATTCCTAATATTTTGTGGCAAAAATGCAGAAATTCCCCTTATTTTGAGGTAAAAAGGCTGAAATTCCCCTTATTTGTGGGCAAAAATGCAGAAATTTCCCTTATTTTGGGGAAAAAATTGCAGAAATTTCACTTATTTCAGGGTAATAAGTCAGAAATTTTCTTTATTTTTGTGGCAAAAATGACAGAAATTCCCTTTGTTTTAGGGGAAAAAGACAGAAATTCCACTTATTTAGAGGCAAAAAAGCAGAAATTTCCATTTTTTGGAGCAAAAATGAAGAAATTTCTCTTTTTATGGCAAAAAGATATGCATTCTTCTTAATTTTGGGCAAAAAGGCAGAAATTCCCCGTATATGGAGCAAAATTTCAGAAATTCCCCTAATTGTGGGGCAAAAAGGCAGAAATTCTCTATATGTTGGGGCAAAAAGACAGAAATTCTCCTTATTTTGGGGCAAATCTCAAAAAGTCCACTTATATTGTGGAAAAATTCCAGAAATTTCCCTTTTTTTGGGCAAAATTGAAGAAATTTCACTTATTTTGTGGCAAAATTGCAGAAATTACACTTATTTTGGGGCAAAATTGCAGAAATTTCACTTATTTCAGGGAAAAAAGGCATAAATTTTCCTTATTTTGGGGCAAAAAGGCAGAAATTCCTAATATTTTGTGGCAAAAATGCAGAAATTCCCCTTATTTTGAGGTAAAAAGGCTGAAATTCCCCTTATTTGTGGGCAAAAATGCAGAAATTTCCCTTATTTTGGGGAAAAAATTGCAGAAATTTCACTTATTTCAGGGTAATAAGTCAGAAATTTTCTTTATTTTTGTGGCAAAAATGACAGAAATTCCCTTTGTTTTAGGGGAAAAAGACAGAAATTCCACTTATTTAGAGGCAAAAAAGCAGAAATTCCCTTTATTGTGGAGCAAAAATGAAGAAATTTCCCTATTTAATGGCAAAAAGGTATGCATTCTTCTTATTTTCGGGCAAAAAGGCAGAAATTCCTTCTATTTTAAAGCAAAATTGCAGAAATTCCCCTAATTGTGGGGCAAAAAGACAGAAATTCTCCTTTTTTTGGGGCAAAACTCAAAAATTCACCTTATTTTGGGGCAAAATTCTAGAAATTTCCATTATTTTGAGGCAAAATTGCAGAAATTTCAATTATTTTGTGGCAAAATTGCATAAATTTCACTTATTTCACAAAAAAGCAGAAATTTTCTTATTTTGGGGCAAAAAGGCAGAAATTCCTAATATTTTGTGGCAAAAATGCAGAAATTCCCCTTATTTTGAGGTAAAAAGGCTGGAATTCCCCTTATTTGGGGGCAAAATTCCAGAAATTTCCCTTACTTTGCGGCAAAATTGCAGAAATTTCACTAATTTTGGGGCAAAATTCCAGAAATTTCAATTATGTCAGGGAAAATAAGCAGAAATTTTCTTATTTTTGGGCAAAAAGGCAGAAATTCCTAATATTTTCTGGCAAAAATGCAGAAATTACCCTTATTTTAAGGTAAAAAACTGATTTTTCCATTTTTTGAGAAAAAAAAGGCAGAAATTTCCCTTATTTTGGGGCAAAATTGCAGAAATTTCACTTATTTCAGGGTAATAAGTCAGAATTTTTTTTTTATTTTGGGGCAAAAAGACAGTAATTCCCTTTGTTTTGGGGGAAAAAGACAGAAATTCCACTTATTTAGAGGCAAAAAAGTAGAAATTCCCATTATTGTGGAGCAAAAATGAAGAAATTTCTGTTTTTTATGGCAAAAAGATTTGCATTCTTCTTAATTTCGAGCAAAAAGGCAGAAATTTTCCGTATTTTTGAGCAAAATTTCAGACATTCCCCTAATTGTGGGGCAAAAGCAGAAATACTCTATATGTTGGGCTAAAAAGACAGAAATTTCATTTCCTTATTTTGGGGCAAAATTCAGAAATTCCACTTATTTTGGGGAAAAATTCCAGAAATTTCCCTTTTTTTGGGCAAAATTGAAGAAATTTCACTTATTTTTGGGCAAAATTGCAAAAATTTCACTTATTTTGGGGCAAAATTGTAGAAATTTCACTTATTTCAGGGAAAAAAGGCAGAAATTTTCCTTATTTTGGGGCAAAAAAGCAGAAATTCATAATATTTTGTGGCAAAAATGCATAAATTCCTTTTATTTTGAGGTAAAAAGGCTTAAATTCCCTTTATTTGGGGGCAAAAAGCAGAAATTTCCCTTATGTTGGGGAAAAAAATTGCAGAAATTTCACTTACTTCAGGGTAATAAGTCAGAATTTTTCCTTATTTTGCAGCAAAAAGACAGAAATTTCCGTTGTTTTGGGGGAAAAAGACAGAAATTCTACTTATTTAGAGGCAAAAACAGAAATTCCCCTTATTTTGGAGCAAAAATGAAGACATTTTCCTTTTTTATGGTAAAAAGGTATGCATTCTTCTTATTTTCAGGCAAAAAGGAAGAAATTCCCCGTATTTAGGAGCAAAATTGCAGAAATTCCCCTAGTTGTGGGGCAAAAAGGCAGAAATTCCCTATATGTTGGGGCAAAAAGACAGACATTTTTTTTATTTTTGGGCAAAACTCAGAAAATCCACTTATTTTGGAACAATATTTCAGAAATTTCCCTAATTTTGGGACAAAATTGCAGAAATTTCACTTATGTTGGGGCAAAATTGCAGAAATTTCACTTATTTCAGGGTAATAAGTCAAAAATTTTTCTTATTTTGGGTCAAAAATACAGGAATTCCCTTTGTTTTGGGGGAAAAGACAGAAATTCCACTTATTTAGAGGCAAAAAAGCAGAAATTCCCCTTATTTTGGAGCAAAAATGAAGAAATTTCTTTTTTTGATGGCAAAAAGGTATGCATTATTCTTATTTTCGGGCAAAAAGGCAGAAATTCCCCGTATTTTTGAGCAAAATTGCAGAAATTCCCCTAATTGTGGGGCAAAAAGGGAGAAATTCCCTATATGTTGGGGCAAAAAGACAGAAATTTTCTTTATTTTGGGGCAAAACTCAGAAAATCCACTTATTTTGGGGCAAAATTCCAGAAATTTCCCTTCTTTTGCGGCCAAATTTCAGAAATTTCACCTTTTTCAGGGTAATAAGTCAGAAATTTTTCTTATTTTGGGGCAAAAATACAAGAATTTTCTTTGTTTTTAAGGAAAAAGACAGAAATTCCACTTATATAGAGGCAAAAAAGCAGAAATTCCCCTTATTTCGGAGCAAGAATGAAGAAATTTCCCTTTTTAATGGCAAAAAGGTATGCATTCTCTTATTTTCAGGCAAAAAGGCAGAAATTCCCCGTATTTTGGAGCAAAATTGCAGAAATTCCCCTAATTGTGGGGCAAAAAAAAAAGAAATTCCCTATACGTTAGGGCAAAAAGACAGAAATTCTCCTTATTTTGGGGCAAAACTCAGAAATTCCACTTATTTTGGGGCAAAATTCCATAAATTTCCATTATTTTGGGGCAAAATTGCAGAAATTTCACTTATTTTGGGGAAAAATTGCAGAAATTTCACTTATTTCAGGGAAAAAAAGCAGAAAATTACATTATTTTGGGGCAAAAAGGCAGAAATTCCTAATATTTTGTGGCAAAAATCAGAAATTCCTTTTATTTTGAGGTAAGAAGGCTGAAATTCCCCTTATTTCGGGGCAAAAAGGCAGAAATATCCCTTATTTTGGGGCAAAATTGCAGAAATTTCACTTATTTAGGGGTAAGAATTCAGAAATTTTCTTTATTTTTGTGGAAAAAAGACAGAAATTCCCTTTGTTTTAGGGGAAAAAGACAGAAATTCCACTTATTTAGAGGCAAAAAAGTAGAAATTCCCCTTTATCTGGAGCAAAAATGAGGAAATTTCCCTTATAAATGGCAAAAAGGTATGCATTCTTCTTATTTTAGGGCAAAAAGGCAGAAATTCCTCGTAATTTAAAGCAAAATTGCAGAAATTCCCCTAATTGTGGGGCAAAAAGACAGAAATTCTCCTTATTTTGGGGAAAAACTCAGAAATTCACCTTATTTTGGGGAAAAATTCCAGAAATTTCCATTATTTTGAGGCAAAATTGCAGAAATTTCAATTATTTTGGGGCAAAATTGCAGAAATTTCACTTATTTCAGAAAAAAAGCAGAAATTTTCTTATTTTGGGGCAAAAAAGCAAAAATTCCTAATATTTAGTGGCAAAAATGCAGAAATTCCCCTTATTTTGAGGTAAAAAGTCTGAAATTCCCCTTATTTGGGGGCAAAAGGACAGAAATTTCCCTTATTTTGGGGCAAAATTCCAGAAATTTCACTTATTTCTGGGAAAAAAGGCAGAAAGTTTCTTTATTTTGGGGCAAAAAGGAAGAAATTCCTAATATTTAGTGGCAAAAATGCAAAAATTCCTCTTATTTTGTAGTAAAAAGGCTGAAATTCCCCTTATTTGGGGGCAAAAAGGCAGAAATTTCTCTTATTTTCGGGCAAAATTGCAGAAATTTCACTTACCTTAGGGTAATAAGTCAGAATTTTTCCTTATTTTGTGGCAAAAAAGACACAAATTCTGTTTCTTTTAGGGGGAAAGACAGAAATTCCACTTATTTAGAGGCAAAAAAGCAGAAATTCCCCTTATTTTGGAGCAAAAATGAAGAAATTTCCCTTTTTTATGGTAAAAAGGTATGCATTCTTTTTATTTTCGGGCAAAAAGGCAGAAATTCTCCGTATTTTGGAGCAAAATTGCAGAAATTCCCCTAATTGTGGGGCAAAAAGGCAAAAATTCCCTATATGTTGGGGCAAAAAGACAGAAATTCTTCTTATTTTTGGGCAATACTCAAAAATTCCACTTATTTTGGGGCAAAATTCCAGAAATTTCCCTTACTTTGGGGCAAAATTGCAGAAATTTCACTTATTTTGGTGCAAAATTGCAGAAATTTCAATTATTTCAGGGAAAATAAGCAGAAATTTTCTTATTTTGGGGCAAAAAGGCAGAAATTCCTAATATTTTGTGGTAAAAATGCAGAAATGACGCTTATTTTGAGGTAAAAATTCTGAATTTCCCCTTATTTGGGGGCAAAAATGCAGAAATTTCCTTTATTTTGGGGCAAAATTGCAGAAATTTCACTTATTTCAGGGTAATAAGTCAGAAATTTTTTTTATTTTGGGGCAAAAAAGAAAGTAATTCCCTTTGTTTTGAGGGAAAAAGAGAGAAATTCCACTTATTGAGAGGCAAAAAAGCAGAAATTCCCATTTTTTTGGAGCAAAAATGAAGACATTTTCTTTTTTTATGGCAAAAAGGTATGCATTCTTCTTATTTTCGGGCAAAAATGCAGAAATTCCCCGTATTTAGGAGCAAAATTGCAGAAATTTCCCTAATTGTGGGGCAAAAAGGCAGAAATTCCCTATATGTTGTGGCAAAAAGACAGAAATTCTCCTTATTTTGGGGCAAAACTCAGAAATTCCACTTATTTTGGGGCAAAATTCCAGAAATTTCCCTTATTTTGGGGCAAAATTGCAGAAATTTCACTTATTTTAGGGCAATATTACAGAAATTTCACTTATTTCAGAAAAAAAAGGCAGAAAATTTCCTTATTTTGGGGCCAAAAGGCAGAAATTCCTAATATTTTGTGGCAAAAATGAAGAAATTCCCCTTATTTTGAGGTAAAAAGGCTGAAATTCCATTATTTTGGGGCAAAATTGCAGAAATTTCACTTATTTTAGGGTAGGTAATAAGTCAGTAATTTTCTTTATTTTGGGGCAAAAAAGACAGGAATTCCCTTTGTTTTGGGGGAAAAAAACAGAAATTCCACTTATTTAGAGGCAAAAAGGAGAAATTCCCCTTATTTTGGAGCAAAAATGAAGAAATTTCCCTTTTTTTATGGCAAAATGGTATGCATTCTTTTTATTTTCGGACAAAAAGGCAGAAATTCCCCGTATTTTGGAGCAAAATTGCAGAAATTCCTCTAATTGTGGGGCAAAAAGGCAGAAATTCCCTATATGTTAGGGCAAAAAGAAGAAATTCTCTTTATTTTGGGTCAAAACTCAGAAATTCCACTTATTTTGGGGCAAAATTTCAGAAATTTCTTTTATTTTGTAGCAAAATTGCAGAAATTTCACTTATTTTGGGGCAAAATTGCAGAAATTTCACTTATTTCAGGGAAAAAAAGCAGAAATTTTCCTTATTTTGGGTCAAAAATTCTAAAATTCCTAATATTTTGTGGCAAAAATGCAGAAATTCCCCTTATTTTGAGGTAAAAAGGCAGAAATTCCTTTTATTTTGGGGCAAAAAGGCAGAATTTTCCCTTATTTTGGGGCAAAATTGCAGAAATTTCACATATTTCAGGGTAATAAGTCAGAAATTTTCTTTATTTTTGGGCAAAAAAGACAGAAATTCTTTTTGTCTTTGGGGAAAAAGACAGAAATTGCACTTATTTAGAGGCAAAAAAGCAGAAATTCCCTTTATTGTGGAGCAAAAATGAAGAAATTTCCCTATTTAATGGCAAAAAGGTATGCATTCTTCTTATTTTCGGGCAAAAAGGCAGAAATTCCTTCTATTTTAAAGCAAAATTGCAGAAATTCCCCTAATTGTGGGGCAAAAAGACAGAAATTCTCCTTTTTTTGGGGCAAAACTCAAAAATTCACCTTATTTTGGGGCAAAATTCTAGAAATTTCCATTATTTTGAGGCAAAATTGCAGAAATTTCAATTATTTTGTGGCAAAATTGCATAAATTTCACTTATTTCACAAAAAAGCAGAAATTTTCTTATTTTGGGGCAAAAAGGCAGAAATTCCTAATATTTTGTGGCAAAAATGCAGAAATTCCCCTTATTTTGAGGTAAAAAGGCTGGAATTCCCCTTATTTGGGGGCAAAATTCCAGAAATTTCCCTTACTTTGCGGCAAAATTGCAGAAATTTCACTAATTTTGGGGCAAAATTCCAGAAATTTCAATTATGTCAGGGAAAATAAGCAGAAATTTTCTTATTTTTGGGCAAAAAGGCAGAAATTCCTAATATTTTCTGGCAAAAATGCAGAAATTACCCTTATTTTAAGGTAAAAAACTGATTTTTCCATTTTTTGAGAAAAAAAAGGCAGAAATTTCCCTTATTTTGGGGCAAAATTGCAGAAATTTCACTTATTTCAGGGTAATAAGTCAGAATTTTTTTTTTATTTTGGGGCAAAAAGACAGTAATTCCCTTTGTTTTGGGGGAAAAAGACAGAAATTCCACTTATTTAGAGGCAAAAAAGTAGAAATTCCCATTATTGTGGAGCAAAAATGAAGAAATTTCTGTTTTTTATGGCAAAAAGATTTGCATTCTTCTTAATTTCGGGCAAAAAGGCAGAAATTTTCCGTATTTTTGAGCAAAATTTCAGACATTCCCCTAATTGTGGGGCAAAAGCAGAAATACTCTATATGTTGGGCTAAAAAGACAGAAATTTCATTTCCTTATTTTGGGGCAAAATTCAGAAATTCCACTTATTTTGGGGAAAAATTCCAGAAATTTCCCTTTTTTTGGGCAAAATTGAAGAAATTTCACTTATTTTTGGGCAAAATTGCAAAAATTTCACTTATTTTGGGGCAAAATTGTAGAAATTTCACTTATTTCAGGGAAAAAAGGCAGAAATTTTCCTTATTTTGGGGCAAAAAAGCAGAAATTCATAATATTTTGTGGCAAAAATGCATAAATTCCTTTTATTTTGAGGTAAAAAGGCTTAAATTCCCTTTATTTGGGGGCAAAAAGCAGAAATTTCCCTTATGTTGGGGAAAAAAATTGCAGAAATTTCACTTACTTCAGGGTAATAAGTCAGAATTTTTCCTTATTTTGCAGCAAAAAGACAGAAATTTCCGTTGTTTTGGGGGAAAAAGACAGAAATTCTACTTATTTAGAGGCAAAAACAGAAATTCCCCTTATTTTGGAGCAAAAATGAAGACATTTTCCTTTTTTATGGTAAAAAGGTATGCATTCTTCTTATTTTCAGGCAAAAAGGAAGAAATTCCCCGTATTTAGGAGCAAAATTGCAGAAATTCCCCTAATTGTGGGGCAAAAAGGCAGAAATTCCCTATATGTTGGGGCAAAAAGACAGACATTTTTTTTATTTTTGGGCAAAACTCAGAAAATCCACTTATTTTGGAACAATATTTCAGAAATTTCCCTAATTTTGGGACAAAATTGCAGAAATTTCACTTATGTTGGGGCAAAATTGCAGAAATTTCACTTATTTCAGGGTAATAAGTCAAAAATTTTTCTTATTTTGGGTCAAAAATACAGGAATTCCCTTTGTTTTGGGGGAAAAGACAGAAATTCCACTTATTTAGAGGCAAAAAAGCAGAAATTCCCCTTATTTTGGAGCAAAAATGAAGAAATTTCTTTTTTTGATGGCAAAAAGGTATGCATTATTCTTATTTTCGGGCAAAAAGGCAGAAATTCCCCGTATTTTTGAGCAAAATTGCAGAAATTCCCCTAATTGTGGGGCAAAAAGGGAGAAATTCCCTATATGTTGGGGCAAAAAGACAGAAATTTTCTTTATTTTGGGGCAAAACTCAGAAAATCCACTTATTTTGGGGCAAAATTCCAGAAATTTCCCTTCTTTTGCGGCCAAATTTCAGAAATTTCACCTTTTTCAGGGTAATAAGTCAGAAATTTTTCTTATTTTGGGGCAAAAATACAAGAATTTTCTTTGTTTTTAAGGAAAAAGACAGAAATTCCACTTATATAGAGGCAAAAAAGCAGAAATTCCCCTTATTTCGGAGCAAGAATGAAGAAATTTCCCTTTTTAATGGCAAAAAGGTATGCATTCTCTTATTTTCAGGCAAAAAGGCAGAAATTCCCCGTATTTTGGAGCAAAATTGCAGAAATTTCCCTAATTGTGGGGCAAAAAAAAAGAAATTCCCTATACGTTAGGGCAAAAAGACAGAAATTCTCCTTATTTTGGGGCAAAACTCAGAAATTCCACTTATTTTGGGGCAAAATTCCATAAATTTCCATTATTTTGGGGCAAAATTGCAGAAATTTCACTTATTTCAGGGAAAAAAAGCAGAAAATTACATTATTTTGGGGCAAAAAGGCAGAAATTCCTAATATTTTGTGGCAAAAATCAGAAATTCCTTTTATTTTGAGGTAAGAAGGCTGAAATTCCCCTTATTTCGGGGCAAAAAGGCAGAAATATCCCTTATTTTGGGGCAAAATTGCAGAAATTTCACTTATTTAGGGGTAAGAATTCAGAAATTTTCTTTATTTTTGTGGAAAAAAGACAGAAATTCCCTTTGTTTTAGGGGAAAAAGACAGAAATTCCACTTATTTAGAGGCAAAAAAGTAGAAATTCCCCTTTATCTGGAGCAAAAATGAGGAAATTTCCCTTATAAATGGCAAAAAGGTATGCATTCTTCTTATTTTAGGGCAAAAAGGCAGAAATTCCTCGTAATTTAAAGCAAAATTGCAGAAATTCCCCTAATTGTGGGGCAAAAAGACAGAAATTCTCCTTATTTTGGGGAAAAACTCAGAAATTCACCTTATTTTGGGGAAAAATTCCAGAAATTTCCATTATTTTGAGGCAAAATTGCAGAAATTTCAATTATTTTGGGGCAAAATTGCAGAAATTTCACTTATTTCAGAAAAAAAGCAGAAATTTTCTTATTTTGGGGCAAAAAAGCAAAAATTCCTAATATTTAGTGGCAAAAATGCAGAAATTCCCCTTATTTTGAGGTAAAAAGTCTGAAATTCCCCTTATTTGGGGGCAAAAGGACAGAAATTTCCCTTATTTTGGGGCAAAATTCCAGAAATTTCACTTATTTCTGGGAAAAAAGGCAGAAAGTTTCTTTATTTTGGGGCAAAAAGGAAGAAATTCCTAATATTTAGTGGCAAAAATGCAAAAATTCCTCTTATTTTGTAGTAAAAAGGCTGAAATTCCCCTTATTTGGGGGCAAAAAGGCAGAAATTTCTCTTATTTTCGGGCAAAATTGCAGAAATTTCACTTACCTTAGGGTAATAAGTCAGAATTTTTCCTTATTTTGTGGCAAAAAAGACAGAAATTCTGTTTCTTATAGGGGGAAAGACAGAAATTCCACTTATTTAGAGGCAAAAAAGCAGAAATTCCCCTTATTTTGGAGCAAAAATGAAGAAATTTCCCTTTTTTATGGTAAAAAGGTATGCATTCTTTTTATTTTCGGGCAAAAAGGCAGAAATTCTCCGTATTTTGGAGCAAAATTGCAGAAATTCCCCTAATTGTGGGGCAAAAAGGCAAAAATTCCCTATATGTTGGGGCAAAAAGACAGAAATTCTTCTTATTTTTGGGCAATACTCAAAAATTCCACTTATTTTGGGGCAAAATTCCAGAAATTTCCCTTACTTTGGGGCAAAATTGCAGAAATTTCACTTATTTTGGTGCAAAATTGCAGAAATTTCAATTATTTCAGGGAAAATAAGCAGAAATTTTCTTATTTTGGGGCAAAAAGGCAGAAATTCCTAATATTTTGTGGTAAAAATGCAGAAATGACGCTTATTTTGAGGTAAAAATTCTGAATTTCCCCTTATTTGGGGGCAAAAATGCAGAAATTTCCTTTATTTTGGGGCAAAATTGCAGAAATTTCACTTATTTCAGGGTAATAAGTCAGAAATTTTTTTTATTTTGGGGCAAAAAAGACAGTAATTCCCTTTGTTTTGAGGGAAAAAGAGAGAAATTCCACTTATTGAGAGGCAAAAAAGCAGAAATTCCCATTTTTTTGGAGCAAAAATGAAGACATTTTCTTTTTTTATGGCAAAAAGGTATGCATTCTTCTTATTTTCGGGCAAAAATGCAGAAATTCCCCGTATTTAGGAGCAAAATTGCAGAAATTTCCCTAATTGTGGGGCAAAAAGGCAGAAATTCCCTATATGTTGTGGCAAAAAGACAGAAATTCTCCTTATTTTGGGGCAAAACTCAGAAATTCCACTTATTTTGGGGCAAAATTCCAGAAATTTCCCTTATTTTGGGGCAAAATTGCAGAAATTTCACTTATTTTAGGGCAATATTACAGAAATTTCACTTATTTCAGAAAAAAAAGGCAGAAAATTTCCTTATTTTGGGGCCAAAAGGCAGAAATTCCTAATATTTTGTGGCAAAAATGAAGAAATTCCCCTTATTTTGAGGTAAAAAGGCTGAAATTCCATTATTTTGGGGCAAAATTGCAGAAATTTCACTTATTTTAGGGTAGGTAATAAGTCAGTAATTTTCTTTATTTTGGGGCAAAAAAGACAGGAATTCCCTTTGTTTTGGGGGAAAAAACAGAAATTCCACTTATTTAGAGGCAAAAAGGAGAAATTCCCCTTATTTTGGAGCAAAAATGAAGAAATTTCCCTTTTTTTATGGCAAAATGGTATGCATTCTTTTTATTTTCGGACAAAAAGGCAGAAATTCCCCGTATTGTGGAGCAAAATTGCAGAAATTCCTCTAATTGTGGGGCAAAAAGGCAGAAATTCCCTATATGTTAGGGCAAAAAAAGAAATTCTCTTTATTTTGGGTCAAAACTCAGAAATTCCACTTATTTTGGGGCAAAATTTCAGAAATTTCTTTTATTTTGTAGCAAAATTGCAGAAATTTCACTTATTTTGGGGCAAAATTGCAGAAATTTCACTTATTTCAGGGAAAAAAAGCAGAAATTTTCCTTATTTTGGGTCAAAAATTCTAAAATTCCTAATATTTTGTGGCAAAAATGCAGAAATTCCCCTTATTTTGAGGTAAAAAGGCAGAAATTCCTTTTATTTTGGGGCAAAAAGGCAGAATTTTCCCTTATTTTGGGGCAAAATTGCAGAAATTTCACATATTTCAGGGTAATAAGTCAGAAATTTTCTTTATTTTTGGGCAAAAAAGACAGAAATTCTTTTTGTCTTTGGGGAAAAAGACAGAAATTCCACTTATTTAGAGGAAAAAAAGCAGAAATTCCCCTTAATATGGAGCAAAAATGAAGAAATTTCCCTTTTTTATGGCAAAAAGTTATGCATTCTTCTTATTTTCGGGCAAAAAGGCAGAAATTCCCCGTATTTTGGAGCAAAATTGCAGAAATTCCCCTAATTGTGGGGTAAAAAGGCAGAAATTCCATATATGTTGTGGCAAAAAGACAGAAATTCTCCTTATTTTTAGGCAAAACTCAGAAATTTTACTTATTTTGGGGCAAAATTGCAGAAATTTCACTTATTTCAGGAAAAAAAGCAGAAATTTTCTTATTTTGGGGCAAAAAGGTAGAAATTTCTTTAATTTTGGTACAAAATTGCAGAAATTGTTCTTATTTTGGGGCAAATATGCAGAAATTCCCCTTATTTTGAGGTAAAAAGGCTGAAATTCCCCTTATTTGGGGGCAAAAAGGCAGAAATTTCCCTTATTTTGGGGCAAAATTGCAGAAATTTCACTTATTTCAGGGTAATAAGTCAGAAATTTTCCTTATTTTGGGAAAAAAAATACAGAAATTCCTTTGTTTTGGGGGAAAAACACAGAAATTCCACTTATTTAGAGGCAAAAAAGCAGAAATTCCCCTTATTTTGGAGCAAAATTGCAGAAATTCCCCTAAATGTGGGCAAAAAGGCAGAAATACCCTATATGTTGGGGCAAAAAAACAGAAATTCTTCTTATTTTGGGGCAAAACTCAAAAATTCCACTTATTTTCGGGGAAAATTTCAGAAATTTCACATATTTTGGGGCAAAATTGCAAAAATTTCACTTATTTTGGAACAAAATTGCAGAAATTTCACTTATTTCAGAAAAAATGCAGAAATTTTCTTATTTGGGGGCAAAAAGGCAGAAATTTTTATTATTTGGCTACAAAATTGCAGAAATTTTTCTTATTTTGGGGGAAAAAGGCAGAAATTCCCCATATTTTGTAGCAAAATTGCAGAAATTCCCCTAATTGTGGGGCAAAAAGGCAGAAATTCCCTATATGTTGGGGCAAAAATATAGAAATTCCCCTTATTTTGGGGCAAAACTCAGAAATTCCACTAATTTTGTTGCAAAATTCCAGAAATTTCCCTTATTTTGGGGCAAAATTGCAGAAATTTCACTTATTTTGGGTCAAAATTGCAAAAATTTCACATATTTCAGGAAAAAAAGGCAGAAATTTTCCTTATTTTGGGGCAAAAACGCAGAAATTCCTAATGTTTTGTGGCAAAAATGCAGAAATTCCCCTTATTTTGAGGTAAAAAGGCTTAAATTCCCCTTATTTTGGGGCAAAAAGGCAGAAATTTCCAGTATTTTGGGGCAAAATTGCAGAAATTTCACTTATTTCAGGGTAATAAGTCAGAAATTTTCCTTATTTTGGGGCAAAAAATACAGGAATTCCCTTTGTTTTGGGGGGAAAAGATAGAAATTCCACTTATTTAGAGGCAAAAAAGCAGAAATTCCCCTTATTTTGCAGCAAAAATGAAGAAATTTCATTTTTTTATGGTAAAAAGGTATGCATTCTTCTTATTTTCGGGCAAAAAGGCAGAAATTCCCCGTATTTTGGAGCAAAATTGCAGAAATTCCCCTAACTGTGGGGCAAAAAGGCAGAAATTCCCTAAATGTTAGGGCAAAAAAAGAAATTCTTCTTATTTTGGGGCAAAACTCAGAAATTCCACTTATTTTGGGGCAAAATTCCAGATATTTCCCTTATTTTGGGGCAAAATTGCAGAAATTTCCCTTATTTTGTGGCAAAATTGCAAAAATTTTTCTTATTTCAGGAAAAAAAGGCAGAAATTTTCCTTATTTTGGGGCAAAAAGGCAGAAATTCCTAATATTTTGTGGCAAAATTGCAGAAATTCCCCTTATTTTGAGGTAAAAAGGCTGAAATTCCCCTTATTTGGGGGCAAAAAGGCAGAATTTTCCCTTATTTTGGGGCAAAATTGCAGAAATTTCACTTATTTCAGGGTAATATGTCAGAAATTTTCCTTATTTTGGGGCAAAAAAGACAGAAATTCCTTTTGTTTTGAGTAAAAAGACAGAAATTCCACTTATTTAGAGGCAAAAAAGCATATATTCTTCTTAATATGGAGCAAAAATAAAGAAATTTCTCTTTTTTATGGCAAAAAGTTATGCATTCTTCTTATTTTCGGGCAAAAAGGCAGAAATTCCCTGTATTTTGGAGCAAAATTGCAGAAATTCCCTTAATTGTGGGGTAAAAAGGCAGAAATTCCCTATATGTTTGGGCAAAAATACAGAAATTCTCCTTATTTTGGGGCAAAACTCAGAAATTCCACTTATTTTCGGTGAAAATTCCAGAAATTTCCCTAATTTAGGGGCAAAATAGCAGAAATTTCACTTATTTTGGGGAAAAATTGCAGAAATTTCACTTATTACAGAAAAAAAAGCAGAAATTTTCTTATTTTGGGCAAAAAGGCAGAAATTTCTTTTATTTTGGTGCAAAATTGCAGAAATTTTTCTTATTTTGGGGCAAAAAGGCAGAAATTTCCCTTATTTTTGGCAAAAATGCAGAAATTCCCCTTTTTTGAGGTAAAAAGGCTGAAATTCCCATTATTTTGGAGCAAAAAAGAAGAAATTTCCCTTATTTTGGGGCAAAATTGCAGAAATTTAACTTATTTCAGGGTAATAAGTCAGAAATTTTCTTTATTTTGGGGCAAAAAGACAGGAATTCCTTTGTTTTACGGGAAATAGACAGAAATTCCACTTATTTAGAGGCAAAAAAGCAGAAATTCCCCTTATTTTGGAGCAAAATTGCAGAAATTCCCCTAATTGTGGGGCAAAAAGGCAGAAATTCCCTATATGTTGGGGCAAAAAGATAGAAATTCTCCTTATTTTTGGGCAAAACTTAGAAATTCCACTTATTTTGTGGCAAAATTCCAGAAATTTCACTTATGTTGGGGCAAAATTGCAGAAATTTCACTTATTTTGGGGCAAAATTGCAGAAATTTCACTTATTTCAGAAAAAAAAGCAGAAATTTTATTATTTGGGGGCAAAAAGGCAGAAATTTCTATTATTTTGGTACAAAATTGCAGAATTTTTTTTTATTTTCTGTCAAAAAAGACAAAATTTCCCATATTTTGTGGCAAAAATACAGAAATTCCCCTTATTTTGAGGTAAAAAGTCTGAAATTCCTCTTACTTGGCTTCAAATGGCAGAAATTTCCTTTATTTTGGGGCAAAATTGCAGAAATTTCACTTATTTCAGGGTAATAAGTCAGAAAATTTCCTTTTTTTTGGGGGCAAAAAAGACAGAAATTCCCTTTGTTTTGGGGGAAAAAAACCGAAATTCCACTTGTTTTGAGGCAAAAAAGAAGAAATTCCCCTTATTTTGGAGCAAAAATGAAGCAATTTCCCTTTTTTTATGGCAAAAAGGTATGCATTCTTCTTATTTTTGGGCAAAAAGGCAGAAATTCCCCGTATTTTGGAGCACAATTGCAGAAATTCATCTAATTGTAGGGCAAAAAGGCATTAAATTCCCTATATGTTGGGGCAAAAAGACAGAAATTTGCCTTATTTTGGTGCAAAACTCAGAAATTCCACTTATTTTGGGGCAAAATTCCAGAAATTTATCTTATTTTGGGGCAAAATTGCAGAAATTTCACTTATTTTGGGGCAAAATTGCAGAAATTTCACTTATTTTAGGGAAAAAAGGCCGAAAATTTTCTTATTTTGGGGCAAAAAGACAGAAATTCCTAATATTTTGTGGCAAAAATGCAGAAATTCCCCTTATTTTGAGGTAAAAAGGCTGAAATTCCCTATATTTAGGGGCAAAAAAGCAGAAATTTCCATTATTTTGGGGCAAAATTGCAGAAATTTCACTTATTTTAGGGTAGGTAATAAGTCAGTAATTTTCTTTATTTTGGGGCAAAAAAGACAGGAATTCCCTTTGTTTTGGGGGAAAAAAACAGAAATTCCACTTATTTAGAGGCAAAAAGGAGAAATTCCCCTTATTTTGGAGCAAAAATGAAGAAATTTCCCTTTTTTTATGGCAAAATGGTATGCATTCTTTTTATTTTCGGACAAAAAGGCAGAAATTCCCCGTATTTTGGAGCAAAATTGCAGAAATTCCTCTAATTGTGGGGCAAAAAGGCAGAAATTCCCTATATGTTAGGGCAAAAAGAAGAAATTCTCTTTATTTTGGGTCAAAACTCAGAAATTCCACTTATTTTGGGGCAAAATTTCAGAAATTTCTTTTATTTTGTAGCAAAATTGCAGAAATTTCACTTATTTTGGGGCAAAATTGCAGAAATTTCACTTATTTCAGGGAAAAAAAGCAGAAATTTTCCTTATTTTGGGTCAAAAATTCTAAAATTCCTAATATTTTGTGGCAAAAATGCAGAAATTCCCCTTATTTTGAGGTAAAAAGGCAGAAATTCCTTTTATTTTGGGGCAAAAAGGCAGAATTTTCCCTTATTTTGGGGCAAAATTGCAGAAATTTCACATATTTCAGGGTAATAAGTCAGAAATTTTCTTTATTTTTGGGCAAAAAAGACAGAAATTCTTTTTGTCTTTGGGGAAAAAGACAGAAATTGCACTTATTTAGAGGAAAAAAAGCAGAAATTCCCCTTAATATGGAGCAAAAATGAAGAAATTTCCCTTTTTTATGGCAAAAAGTTATGCATTCTTCTTATTTTCGGGCAAAAAGGCAGAAATTCCCCGTATTTTGGAGCAAAATTGCAGAAATTCCCCTAATTGTGGGGTAAAAAGGCAGAAATTCCGTATATGTTGTGGCAAAAAGACAGAAATTCTTCTTATTTTTAGGCAAAACTCAGAAATTTTACTTATTTTGGGGCAAAATTGCAGAAATTTCACTTATTTCAGGAAAAAAAGCAGAAATTTTCTTATTTTGGGGCAAAAAGGTAGAAATTTCTTTAATTTTGGTACAAAATTGCAGAAATTGTTCTTATTTTGGGGCAAATATGCAGAAATTCCCCTTATTTTGAGGTAAAAAGGCTGAAATTCCCCTTATTTGGGGGCAAAAAGGCAGAAATTTCCCTTATTTTGGGGCAAAATTGCAGAAATTTCATTATTTTGGGGCAAAATTGCAGAAATTTCACTTATTTTAAGGAAAAAAGGCCGAAAATTTTCTTATTTTGGGGCAAAAAGACAGAAATTCCTAATATTTTGTGGCAAAAATGCAGAAATTTCCCTTATTTTGAGGTAAAAAGGCTGAAATTCCCTATATTTAGGGGCAAAAAAGCAGAAATTTCCATTATTTTGGGGCAAAATTGCAGAAATTTCACTTATTTTAGGGTAGGTAATAAGTCAGTAATTTTCTTTATTTTGGGGCAAAAAAGACAGGAATTCCCTTTGTTTTGGGGGAAAAAAACAGAAATTCCACTTATTTAGAGGCAAAAAGGAGAAATTCCCCTTATTTTGGAGCAAAAATGAAGAAATTTCCCTTTTTTTATGGCAAAATGGTATGCATTTTTTTTATTTTCGGACAAAAAGGCAGAAATTCCCCGTATTTTGGAGCAAAATTGCAGAAATTCCTCTAATTGTGGGGCAAAAAGGCAGAAATTCCCTATATGTTAGGGCAAAAAGAAGAAATTCTCTTTATTTTGGGTCAAAACTCAGAAATTCCACTTATTTTGGGGCAAAATTTCAGAAATTTCTTTTATTTTGTAGCAAAATTGCAGAAATTTCACTTATTTTGGGGCAAAATTGCAGAAATTTCACTTATTTCAGGGAAAAAAAGCAGAAATTTTCCTTATTTTGGGTCAAAAATTCTAAAATACCTAATATTTTGTGGCAAAAATGCAGAAATTCCCCTTATTTTGAGGTAAAAAGGCAGAAATTCCTTTTATTTTGGGGCAAAAAGGCAGAATTTTCCCTTATTTTGGGGCAAAATTGCAGAAATTTCACATATTTCAGGGTAATAAGTCAGAAATTTTCTTTATTTTTGGGCAAAAAAGACAGAAATTCTTTTTGTCTTTGGGGAAAAAGACAGAAATTCCACTTATTTAGAGGAAAAAAAGCAGAAATTCCCCTTAATATGGAGCAAAAATGAAGAAATTTCCCTTTTTTATGGCAAAAAGTTATGCATTCTTCTTATTTTCGGGCAAAAAGGCAGAAATTCCCCGTATTTTGGAGCAAAATTGCAGAAATTCCTCTAATTGTGGGGTAAAAAGGCAGAAATTCCGTATATGTTGTGGCAAAAAGACAGAAATTCTCCTTATTTTTAGGCAAAACTCAAAAATTTTACTTATTTTGGGGCAAAATTGCAGAAATTTCACTTATTTCAGGAAAAAAAGCAGAAATTTTCTTATTTTGGGGCAAAAAGGTAGAAATTTCTTTAATTTTGGTACAAAATTGCAGAAATTGTTCTTATTTTGGGGCAAATATGCAGAAATTCCCCTTATTTTGAGGTAAAAAGGCTGAAATTCCCCTTATTTGGGGGCAAAAAGGCAGAAATTTCCCTTATTTTGGGGCAAAATTGCAGAAATTTCACTTATTTCAGGGTAATAAGTCAGAAATTTTCCTTATTTTGAGAAAAAAATACAGAAATTCCTTTGTTTTGGGGGAAAAACACAGAAATTCCACTTATTTAGAGGCAAAAAAGCAGAAATTCCCCTTATTTTGGAGCAAAATTGCAGAAATTCCCCTAAATGTGGGCAAAAAGGCAGAAATACCCTATATGTTGGGGCAAAAAAACAGAAATTCTCCTTATTTTGGGGCAAAACTCAAAAATTCCACTTATTTTCGGGGAAAATTTCAGAAATTTCACATATTTTGGGGCAAAATTGCAAAAATTTCACTTATTTTGGAACAAAATTGCAGAAATTTCACTTATTTCAGAAAAAATGCAGAAATTTTCTTATTTGCGGGCAAAAAGGCAGAAATTTTTATTATTTGGCTACAAAATTGCAGAAATTTTTCTTATTTTGGGGGAAAAAGGCAGAAATTCCCCATATTTTGTAGCAAAATTGCAGAAATTCCCCTAATTGTGGGGCAAAAAGGCAGAAATTCCCTATATGTTGGGGCAAAAATATAGAAATTCCCCTTATTTTGGGGCAAAACTCAGAAATTCCACTAATTTTGTTGCAAAATTCCAGAAATTTTCCTTATTTTGGGGCAAAATTGCAGAAATTTCACTTATTTTGGGGCAAAATTGCAAAAATTTCACATATTTCAGGAAAAAAAGGCAGAAATTTTCCTTATTTTGGGGCAAAAACGCAGAAATTCCTAATGTTTTGTGGCAAAAATGCAGAAATTCCCCTTATTTTGAGGTAAAAAGGCTTAAATTCCCCTTATTTTGGGGCAAAAAGGCAGAAATTTCCAGTATTTTGGGGCAAAATTGCAGAAATTTCACTTATTTCAGGGTAATAAGTCAGAAATTTTCCTTATTTTGGGGCAAAAAATACAGGAATTCCCTTTGTTTTGGGGGAAAAAGATAGAAATTCCACTTATTTAGAGGCAAAAAAGCAGAAATTCCCCTTATTTTGGAGCAAAAATGAAGAAATTTCATTTTTTTATGGTAAAAAGGTATGCATTCTTCTTATTTTCGGGCAAAAAGGCAGAAATTCCCCGTATTTTGGAGCAAAATTGCAGAAATTCCCCTAACTGTGGGGCAAAAAGGCAGAAATTCCCTAAATGTTATGGCAAAAAAAGAAATTCTCCTTATTTTGGGGCAAAACTCAGAAATTCCACTTATTTTGGGGCAAAATTCCAGATATTTCCCTTATTTTGGGGCAAAATTGCAGAAATTTCCCTTATTTTGTGGCAAAATTGCAAAAATTTTTCTTATTTCAGGAAAAAAAGGCAGAAATTTTCCTTGTTTTGGGGCAAAAAGGCAGAAATTCCTAATATTTTGTGGCAAAATTGCAGAAATTCCCCTTATTTTGAGGTAAAAAGGCTGAAATTCCCCTTATTTGGGGGCAAAAAGGCAGAATTTTCCCTTATTTTGGGGAAAAATTGCAGAAATTTCACTTATTTCAGGGTAATATGTCAGAAATTTTCCTTATTTTGGGGCAAAAAGACAGAAATTCCTTTTGTTTTGAGTAAAAAGACAGAAATTCCACTTATTTAGAGGCAAAAAAGCATATATTCTTCTTAATATGGAGCAAAAATAAAGAAATTTCTCTTTTTTATGGCAAAAAGTTATGCATTCTTCTTATTTTCGGGCAAAAAGGCAGAAATTCCCTGTATTTTGAAGCAAAATTGCAGAAATTCCCTTAATTGTGGGGTAAAAAGGCAGAAATTCCCTATATGTTTGGGCTAAAATACAGAAATTCTCCTTATTTTGGGGCAAAACTCAGAAATTCCACTTATTTTCGGTGAAAATTCCAGAAATTTCCCTAATTTAGGGGCAAAATAGCAGAAATTTCACTTATTTTGGGGAAAAATTGCAGAAATTTCACTTATTACAGAAAAAAAAGCAGAAATTTTCTTATTTTGGGCAAAAAGGCAGAAATTTCTTTTATTTTGGTGCAAAATTGCAGAAATTTTTCTTATTTTGGGGCAAAAGGGCAGAAATTTCCCTTATTTTTGGCAAAAATGCAGAAATTCCCCTTTTTTGAGGTAAAAAGGCTGAAATTCCCATTATTTTGGAGCAAAAAAAAAGAAATTTCCCTTATTTTGGGGCAAAATTGCAGAAATTTAACTTATTTCAGGGTAATAAGTCAGAAATTTTCTTTATTTTGGGGCAAAAAGACAGGAATTCCTTTGTTTTACGGGAAATAGACAGAAATTCCACTTATTTAGAGGCAAAAAAGCAGAAATTCCCCTTATTTTGGAGCAAAATTGCAGAAATTCCCCTAATTGTGGGGTAAAAAGGCAGAAATTCCCTATATGTTGGGGCAAAAAGATAGAAATTCTCCTTATTTTTGGGCAAAACTTAGAAATTCCACTTATTTTGTGGCAAAATTCCAGAAATTTCACTTATGTTGGGGCAAAATTGCAGAAATTTCACTTATTTTGGGGCAAAATTGCAGAAATTTCACTTATTTCAGAAAAAAAAGCAGAAATTTTATTATTTGGGGGCAAAAAGGCAGAAATTTCTATTATTTTGGTACAAAATTGCAGAATTTTTTTTTATTTTCTGTCAAAAAAGACAAAATTTCCCATATTTTGTGGCAAAAATACAGAAATTCCCCTTATTTTGAGGTAAAAAGTCTGAAATTCCTCTTACTTGGCTTCAAATGGCAGAAATTTCCTTTATTTTGGGGCAAAATTGCAGAAATTTCACTTATTTCAGGGTAATAAGTCAGAAATTTTCCTTTTTTTGGGGGGCAAAAAAGACAGAAATTCCCTTTGTTTTGGGGGAAAAAAACCGAAATTCCACTTGTTTAGAGGCAAAAAAGGAGAAATTCCCCTTATTTTGGAGCAAAAATGAAGCAATTTCCCTTTTTTTATGGCAAAAAGGTATGCATTCTTCTTATTTTTGGGCAAAAAGGCAGAAATTCCCCGTATTTTGGAGCACAATTGCAGAAATTCATCTAATTGTAGGGCAAAAAGGCATTAAATTCCCTATATGTTGGGGCAAAAAGACAGAAATTTGCCTTATTTTGGTGCAAAACTCAGAAATTCCACTTATTTTGGGGCAAAATTCCAGAAATTTATCTTATTTTGGGGCAAAATTGCAGAAATTTCACTTATTTTGGGGCAAAATTGCAGAAATTTCACTTATTTTAGGGAAAAAAGGCCGAAAATTTTCTTATTTTGGGGCAAAAAGACAGAAATTCCTAATATTTTGTGGCAAAAATGCAGAAATTCCCCTTATTTTGAGGTAAAAAGGCTGAAATTCCCTATATTTAGGGGCAAAAAAGCAGAAATTTCCATTATTTTGGGGCAAAATTGCAGAAATTTCACTTATTTTAGGGTAGGTAATAAGTCAGTAATTTTCTTTATTTTGGGGCAAAAAAGACAGGAATTCCCTTTGTTTTGGGGGAAAAAAACAGAAATTCCACTTATTTAGAGGCAAAAAGGAGAAATTCCCCTTATTTTGGAGCAAAAATGAAGAAATTTCCCTTTTTTTATGGCAAAATAGTATGCATTCTTTTTATTTTCGGACAGAAAGGCAGAAATTCCCCGTATTTTGGAGCAAAATTGCAGAAATTCCTCTAATTGTGGGGCAAAAAGGCAGAAATTCCCTATATGTTAGGGCAAAAAGAAGAAATTCTCTTTATTTTGGGTCAAAACTCAGAAATTCCACTGATTTTGGGGCAAAATTTCAGAAATTTCTTTTATTTTGTAGCAAAATTGCAGAAATTTCACTTATTTTGGGGCAAAATTGCAGAAATTTCACTTATTTCAGGGAAAAAAAGCAGAAATTTTCCTTATTTTGGGTCAAAAATTCTAAAATTCCTAATATTTTGTGGCAAAAATGCAGAAATTCCCCTTATTTTGAGGTAAAAAGGCAGAAATTCCTTTTATTTTGGGGCAAAAAGGCAGAATTTTCCCTTATTTTGGGGCAAAATTGCAGAAATTTCACATATTTCAGGGTAATAAGTCAGAAATTTTCTTTATTTTTGGGCAAAAAAGACAGAAATTCTTTTTGTCTTTGGGGAAAAAGACAGAAATTCCACTTATTTAGAGGAAAAAAAGCAGAAATTCCCCTTAATATGGAGCAAAAATGAAGAAATTTCCCTTTTTTATGGCAAAAAGTTATGCATTCTTCTTATTTTCGGGCAAAAAGGCAGAAATTCCCCGTATTTTGGAACAAAATTGCAGAAATTCCTCTAATTGTGGGGTAAAAAGGCAGAAATTCCGTATATGTTGTGGCAAAAAGACAGAAATTCTCCTTATTTTTAGGCAAAACTCAAAAATTTTACTTATTTTGGGGCAAAATTGCAGAAATTTCACTTATTTCAGGAAAAAAAGCAGAAATTTTCTTATTTTGGGGCAAAAAGGTAGAAATTTCTTTAATTTTGGTACAAAATTGCAGAAATTGTTCTTATTTTGGGGCAAATATGCAGAAATTCCCCTTATTTTGAGGTAAAAAGGCTGAAATTCCCCTTATTTGGGGGCAAAAAGGCAGAAATTTCCCTTATTTTGGGGCAAAATTGCAGAAATTTCACTTATTTCAGGGTAATAAGTCAGAAATTTTCCTTATTTTGGGAAAAAAAATACAGAAATTCCTTTGTTTTGGGGGAAAAATACAGAAATTCCACTTATTTAGAGGCAAAAAAGCAGAAATTCCCCTTATTTTGGAGCAAAATTGCAGAAATTCCCCTAAATGTGGGCAAAAAGGCAGAAATACCCTATATGTTGGGGCAAAAAAACAGAAATTCTCCTTATTTTGGGGCAAAACTCAAAAATTCCACTTATTTTCGGGGGAAATTTCAGAAATTTCACATATTTTGGGGCAAAATTGCAAAAATTTCACTTATTTTGGAACAAAATTGCAGAAATTTCACTTATTTCAGAAAAAATGCAGAAATTTTCTTATTTGGGGGCAAAAAGGCAGAAATTTTTATTATTTTGCTACAAAATTGCAGAAATTTTTCTTATTTTGGGGCAAAAAGGCAGAAATTCCCCATATTTTGTAGCAAAATTGCAGAAATTCCCCTAATTGTGGGGCAAAAAGGCAGAAATTCCCTATATGTTGGGGCAAAAATACAGAAATTCCCCTTATTTTGGGGCAAAACTCAGAAATTCCACTAATTTTGTTGCAAAATTCCAGAAATTTCCCTTATTTTGGGGCAAAATTGCAGAAATTTCACTTATTTTGGGGCAAAATTGCAAAAATTTCACATATTTCAGGAAAAAAAGGCAGAAATTTTCCTTATTTTGGGGCAAAAAATACAGGAATTCCCTTTGTTTTGGGGGAAAAAGATAGAAATTCCACTTATTTAGAGGCAAAAAAGCAGAAATTCCCCTTATTTTGGAGCAAAAATGAAGAAATTTCATTTTTTATGGTAAAAAGGTATGCATTTTTCTTATTTTCGGGCAAAAAGGCAGAAATTCCCCGTATTTTGGAGCAAAATTGCAGAAATTCCCCTAACTGTCGGGCAAAAAGGCAGAAATTCCCTAAATGTTAGGGCAAAAAAAGAAATTCTCCTTATTTTGGGGCAAAACTCAGAAATTCCACTTATTTTGGGGCAAAATTTCAGATATTTCCCTTATTTTGGGGCAAAATTGCAGAAATTTCCCTTATTTTGTGGCAAAATTGCAAAAATTTCTCTTATTTCAGGAAAAAAAGGCAGAAATTTTCCTTATTTTGGGGCAAAAAGGCAGAAATTCCTAATATTTTGTGGCAAAATTGCAGAAATTCCCCTTATTTTGAGGTAAAAAGGCTGAAATTCCCCTTATTTGGGGGCAAAAAGGCAGAATTTTCCCTTATTTTGGGGCAAAATTGCAGAAATTTCACTTATTTCAGGGTAATATGTCAGAAATTTTCCTTATTTTGGGGCAAAAAAGACAGAAATTCCTTTGTTTTGAGTAAAAAGACAGAAATTCCACTTATTTAGAGGCAAAAAAGCATATATTCTTCTTAATATGGAGCAAAAATAAAGAAATTTCTCTTTTTTATGGCAAAAAGTTATGCATTCTTCTTATTTTCGGGCAAAAAGGCAGAAATTCCCTGTATTTTGGAGCAAAATTGCAGAAATTCCCTTAATTGTGGGGTAAAAAGGCAGAAATTCCCTATATGTTTGGGCAAAAATACAGAAATTCTCCTTATTTTGGGGCAAAACTCAGAAATTCCACTTATTTTCGGTGAAAATTCCAGAAATTTCCCTAATTTAGGGGCAAAATAGCAGAAATTTCACTTATTTTGGGGAAAAATTGCAGAAATTTCACTTATTACAGAAAAAAAAGCAGAAATTTTCTTATTTTGGGCAAAAAGGCAGAAATTTCTTTTATTTTGGTGCAAAATTGCAGAAATTTTTCTTATTTTGGGGCAAAAAGGCAGAAATTTCCCTTATTTTTGGCAAAAATGCAGAAATTCCCCTTTTTTGAGGTAAAAAGGCTGAAATTCCCATTATTTTGGAGCAAAAAAGAAGAAATTTCCCTTATTTTGGGGCAAAATTGCAGAAATTTAACTTATTTCAGGGTAATAAGTCAGAAATTTTCTTTATTTTGGGGCAAAAAGACAGGAATTCCTTTGTTTTACGGGAAATAGACAGAAATTCCACTTATTTAGAGGCAAAAAAGCAGAAATTCCCCTTATTTTGGAGCAAAATTGCAGAAATTCCCCTAATTGTGGGGCAAAAAGGCAGAAATTCCCTATATGTTGGGGCAAAAAGATAGAAATTCTCCTTATTTTTGGGCAAAACTTAGAAATTCCACTTATTTTGTGGCAAAATTCCAGAAATTTCACTTATGTTGGGGCAAAATTGCAGAAATTTCACTTATTTTGGGGCAAAATTGCAGAAATTTCACTTATTTCAGAAAAAAAAGCAGAAATTTTATTATTTGGGGGCAAAAAGGCAGAAATTTCTATTATTTTGGTACAAAATTGCAGAATTTTTTTTTATTTTCTGTCAAAAAAGACAAAATTTCCCATATTTTGTGGCAAAAATACAGAAATTCCCCTTATTTTGAGGTAAAAAGTCTGAAATTCCTCTTACTTGGCTTCAAATGGCAGAAATTTCCTTTATTTTGGGGCAAAATTGCAGAAATTTCACTTATTTCAGGGTAATAAGTCAGAAATTTTCCTTTTTTTGGGGGCAAAAAAGACAGAAATTCCCTTTGTTTTGGGGGAAAAAAACCGAAATTCCACTTGTTTAGAGGCAAAAAAGGAGAAATTTCCCTTATTTTGGAGCAAAAATGAAGCAATTTCCCTTTTTTTATGGCAAAAAGGTATGCATTCTTCTTATTTTTGGGCAAAAAGGCAGAAATTCCCCGTATTTTGGAGCACAATTGCAGAAATTCATCTAATTGTAGGGCAAAAAGGCATTAAATTCCCTATATGTTGGGGCAAAAAGACAGAAATTTGCCTTATTTTGGTGCAAAACTCAGAAATTCCACTTATTTTGGGGCAAAATTCCAGAAATTTATCTTATTTTGGGGCAAAATTGCAGAAATTTCACTTATTTTGGGGCAAAATTGCAGATATTTCACATATTTCAGGGAAAAAAGGCAGAAATTTTCCTTATTTTGGGGCAAAAAAGCAGAAATTCTTATATTTTGTGGCAAAACTGCAGAAATTCCCCTTATTTTGAGGTAAAAAGAGTGAAATTCCCCTTATTTGGGGGCAAAAAAAAAGACATTTCCCTTTATTTTGGGGCAAAATTGCAGAAATTTCACTTACTTCAGGGTAATAAGTCAGAAATTTCCTTATTTTGGTGCAAAAAAGGCAGAAATTTTCTTTGTTTTGAGGGAAAAAGAAAAAATTCCACTTATTTAGAGGCAAAAAAGCAGAAATTCCCCTTAATATGGAGCAAAAATGAAGAAATTTTCTTTTTTTTATGGCCAAAAGGTATGCATTCTTCTTATTTGCGGGCAAAAAGGCAGAAATTCCTCGTATTTTGGAGCAAAATTGCAGAAATTCCCCAAATTGTGGGCCAAAAAGGCAGAAATTCCCTATATGTTGGGGCAAAAAGACAGAAATTCTTCTTATTTTGGGGCAAAACTCAGAAATTCCACTTAATTTGGGGCAAAATTCCAGAATTTTCCCTTATTTTCGGGCAAAATTGCAGAAATTTCACTTATTTCAGAAAAAAAGTTGAAATTTTCTTATTTTGGAGCAAAAGGCAGAAATTTCTTTTATTTTGGTACAAAATTGCAGAAATTTTTCTTATTTTGGGGCAAAATGGAAGAAATTTCCCATATTTTGGAGCAAAAATGCAGAAATTCCCTTTATTTTGAGGTAAAAAGGCTGAAATTCCCCTTATTTGAGGACAAACGGGCAGAATTTTCACTTATTTTGGGGAAAATTGCTGAAATTTCACTTATTTAAGGGTAATAAGTCAGAAATTTTCCATATTTTGGGGCAAACAAGACAGAAATTACCTCTTTTTGGGAAAAAAGACAGAAATTCCACTTAATTAGAGGCAAAAAAGCAGAAATTCCCCTTATTTTGGAGCAAAAATGAAGAAATTTCCACTTTTTATGGCACAAAGGTATGCATTCTTCTTATTTTCGGGAAAAAGGCAGAAATTCCCCGTATTTTGGAGCAAAATTGCAGAAATTCCCCTAATTGTGGGGCAAAAAGTCAGAAATTCCCTATATGTTGGGGCAAAAAGACAGAAATTCTCTTTACGTTGGGGCAAAACTCAGAAATTCCACTTATTTTGGGGCAAAATTCCAGAAATTTTCCTTGTTTTGGGGCATAATTGCAGAAATTTCACTTATTTTGGGGCAAAATTGCAGAAATTTCACTTATTTCAGAAAAAAATGAGAAATTTTCCTATTTTGGGTCAAAAAGGCAGAAATTTCTTTTATTTTGGTACAAAATTGCAGAAATTTTTCTTATTTTGGGGCAAAAAGGCAGTAATTTCCCATATTTTGGGGCAAAAATGCAGAAATTCTCTTTATATTGAGGTAAAAAGACTGAAATTCCCCTTATTTAGGGGCAAAAAGGCAGAAATTTTCCTTATTTTGAAGCAAAATTGCAGAAATTTCACTTATTTCAGGGAAAAAGGCAAAAATTTTCCTCATTTTGGGGCAAAAAGGCAGAAATTCCTAATATTTTGTGGCAAAAATGCAGAAATTCCCCTTATTTTGAGGTAAAAAGGCTGAAATTCCTTTTATTTGGGGGGAAAGGGCAGAAATTTCCATTATTTTGAGGCAAAATTGCAGAAATTTTCTTATTTTGGGGCAAAAAGGCAAAAATTTCTTTTATTTTGGTACAAAATTGCAGAAATTTTTCTTATTTTGGGGCAAAAAGGCAGAAATTTCCCATATTTTGGGGCAAAAATGCAGAAATTCTCCTTATTCTGAGGTATAAAGGCTGAAATTCCCATTATTTGGGGGCAAAAAGGCAGAAATGTCCCTTATTTTGGAGCAAAATTGTACAAATTTCCCTTTTTTTATGGTAAAAATGTATGCATTCTTCTTATTTTATAGGCAAAATGCAGAAATTCCCCATATTTTTGAGCAAAATTGCAGAAATTCCCCTAATTGTGGTGCAAAAATGCAGAAATTCCCTATATGATGGGGCAAAAAGACAGAAATTCTCCTTATTTTGGGGCAAAATTCAGAAATTCCACTTATTTTGGGGCAAAATTGCAGAAATTTCACTTATTTAAGAAAAAAAAGCAGAAATTTTCTTATTTTGGGGCAAAAAGCAGAAATTTCTTTTATTTTGGTACAAAATTGCAGAAATTTTTCTTATTTTGGGGCAAAAAGGCAGAAATTTCACTTATTTTGGGCAAAAATGCAGAATTTTCCATTATTTTGAGGGAAAAATGCTGAAATTCCCATTATTTGGGTGCAAAAAGGCAGAAATTTCCCTTATTTTGGGGCAAAATTGCAGATATTTTACTTATTTCAGGGTAATAAGTCAGAATTTTTGTTTATTTTGGGGCAAAAAAGACAGATATTCCCTTTGTTTGGGAGAAAAAGACAGAAATTCCTCTTATTTTGAGGCAAAAATCAGAAATTCCTTTTATTTTGGAGCAAAATTGCGGAAATTCCCCTAATTGTGGGGCAAAAAGGAAGAAATTTCCTATATGTTTAAGCAAAAAGATAGAAATTCTCATTATTTTGGGACAAAACTCAGAAATTCCACTTATTTTGGGGCAAAATTCCAGAAATTTCACTTATTTTTGGGCAAAATTGAAAAAATTTCACTTATTTAGGGGCAAAATTGCAGAAATTTCACTTATTTCAGAAAAAAAGCAGAAATTTTCTTATATGGGGGCAAAAGGGCAGAAATTTCCTATATTTTTTGGCAAAAATACAGAAATTCCCCTTATTTTGAGGTAAAAAGGCTGAAATTAATTTTATTTTGGAGCAAAAAAGCAGAAATTTCTTTTTTTAAAGACAAAATTGCAGAAATTTCACTTATTTCAGGATAATAAGTCAGAAATTTTCTTTATTTTGTGGCAAAAAGAGAGGAATTCCCTTTGTTTTGGGGGAAAAAGACAGAAATTCCACTTGTTTAGAGGTAAAAAAGCAGAAATTCCCCTTATTTTGGAGCAAAAATGAAGAAATTACCCTTTTTTTATGGCAAGAAGGTATGCATTCTTCTTATTTTTGGGCAAAAAGGCAGAAATTCCCCGTATTTTCGAGCAAAATTGCAGAAATTCCCCTAATTGTGGGGCAAAAAGCCAGAAATTCCCTATATGTTGGGGCAAAAAGACATAAATTCTCTTTATTTTGGGGCAAAACTCAGAAATTCCACTTATTTTGGGGCAAAATTGCAGAAATTTTCTCTTATTTTGGGGCGAAATTGCAAAAATTTCACTTATTTTGGGGCAAAATTGCAGAAATTTCACTTATTTGAGATAAAAAAGGCAGAAATTTTTCTTATTTTGGGGCAAAAATGCAGAAATTCTTATATTTTGTGACAAAACTGCAGAAATTCCCCTTATTTTGAGGTAAAAAGCCTGAAATTCCCCATATTTGGGGGCAAAAAGGCAGAAATTTCCCTTATTTTGGGGCAAAATTGCAGAAATTTCACTTACTTCAGGGTAATAAGTCAGAAATTTCCTTATTTTGGTGTAAAAAAGAGAGAAATTCCCTTTGTTTTGGGGGAAAAGAAAAAATCCACTTATTTAAAGGCAAAAATGCAGAAATTCCCCTTTTTTGGAGCAAAAATGAAGAAATTTCCCTTTTTTATGGCAAAAACGTATGCATTCTTCTTATTTTCGGGTAAAAAGGCAGAAATTCCTTGTATTTTGGAGCAAAATTAGAGAAATTCCCCTAAATGTGACGCAAAAAGGCAGAAATTCCCTCTATGTTTGGGCAAAAAGACAGAAATTCTCTATATTTTGGGGCAAAACTCATAAATTCCACTTATTTTGGGGCAAAATTCCAGAAATTTCCCTTATTTTGGGGCAAAATTGCAGAAATTTCACTTATTTTGGGGCAATATTGCAGAAATTTCATTTATTTCAGGGAAAAAAGGCAGAAATTTTCCTTATTTTGGGGCAAAAAGGCAGAAATTCCTAATATTTTGTGGCAAAATGCAGAAATTCCCCTTATTTTGAGGTAAAAAAACTGAAATTCCCCTTATTTGGGGGCAAAAAGGCAGAAATTTCCCTTATTTTGGGGCAAAATTGCAAAAATTTCACTTATTTTGGGGAAAAATTGCAGAAATTTCACATATGTCAGGGAACAAAGGCAGATATTTTCCTTATTTTGGGGCAAAAAGGCAGAAATTCTTATATTTTGTGGCAAAACTTCAGAAATTCCCCTTATTTTGAGGTAAAAATGTGAAATTCCCTTTATTTGGGGGCAAAAAGGCAGAAATTTCCCTTATTTTGGGGCAAAATTGCAGAAATTTCACTTACTTCAGGGTAATAAGTCAGAAATTTCCTTATTTTGGTGCAAAAATAACAGAAATTTTCTTTGTTTTGAGGGAAAAAGAAAAAATTCCACTTATTTAGAGGCAAAAATGCAGAAATTCCCCTTATTTTGGAGCAAAAATGAAGAAATTTCCCTTTTTTTAAGCTAAAAAAGGTATGCATTCTTCTTATTTGCGGGCAAAAAGGCAGAAATTCCTTGTATTTTGGAGCAAAATTGCAGAAATTCCTCTAATTGTGGGGCAAAAAGGCAGAAATTCCCTATATGTTGGGGCAAAATTGCAGAAATTTCACTTATTTTGGGGCAAAATTGCAGAAATTTCATTTATTTCAGGGAAAAAAGAAAGAAATTTTCTCTATTTTGGGTCAAAGAGGCAGAAATTCCTAATATTTTGTGGCAAAAATGCAAAAAATCTTTTTATTTTGAGGTAAAAAGGCTGAAATTCCCTTTTTGGGGGGGCAAAAAGGCAGAAATTTCCTTTATTTTGGGGCAAAATTGCAGAAATTTCACTTATTTCAGGGTAATAAGTCAGAATTTTTCCTTAATTTGGGGCAAAAAAGACAGAAATTCCCTTTGTTTTGGGGGAAAAAGACAGAAATTCCTCTTATTTTGAGGCAAAAAAGCAGAAATTCCCCTTATTTTGGAGCAAAAATGAAGAAATTTCCTTTTTTTGGCAAAATGGTATGCATTCTTCTTATTTTCGGGCAAAAAGTCAGAAATTCCCCGTATTTTGGAGCAAAATTGTAGAAATTCCCCTAATTGTGGGTCAAAAAGGCAGAAATTCTCTATATGTTTTGGCAAAAAGATAGGAATTCTCCTTATTTTGGGGCAAAACTCAGAAATTTCACTTATTTTGGGGCAAAATTCTAGAAATTTCCGTTATTTTGGGGCAGAATTGCAGATATTTCACTTATTTTGGGGCAAAATTGCAGAAATTTCACTTATTTCAGAAAAAAGATGAAATTTTCTTATTTTGGAGCAAAAAGGCAGAAATTTCTTTTATTTTGGTACAAAATTGCAGAAATTTTTCTTATTTTGGGGCAAAATGGCAGAAATTTCCCATATTTTGGGGCAAAAATGCAGAAATTCCCCTTATTTTGAGGTAAAAAGACTGAAATTCCTCTTATTTGGGGACAAAAAGGCAGAATTTTAACTTATTTTGGGGCAAAATTGCAGAAATTTCACTTATTTAAGGGTAATAAGTCAGAAAATTTCCATATTTTGGGGCAAACAAGACAGAAATTCCCTCTTTTTTGGGAAATAGACAGAAATTCCACTTATTTAGAGGCAAAAAAGCAAAAATTCCCCTTATTTTGGAGCAAAAATGAAGAAATTTCCACTTTTTATGGCACAAAGTTATGCATTCTTCTTATTTTCGCGCAAAAAGGCAGAAATTCCCCGTATTTTGGAGCAAAATTGCAGAAATTTCCCTTATTTTGGGGCAAAAAGGCAGAAATTTCTTTTATTTTGGGAAAAAATTGCAGAAATATCACTTATTTCAGGGCATAATTCAAAAATTCCTTTTATTTTGGGGCAAAAAGACAGAAATTCTGTTTATTTTTGGGTAAAAAGGCAAAAATTTCACTTATTTTGATGTAAAAAGGCAGAAATTCCTATTATTTTGGGGCAAAAATGAAGAAATTTCCATTTTGTGGCAAAAGGTATACATTACCCTTATATTTGGGAAAAAAGCAGAAATTCCCTGTATTTTGGAGCAAAATTGCAGAAATTCCCCTAGTTGTGGGGCAAAAAGGGAGAAATTTTCTATTTGTTGGGGCAAAAAGACAGAAATTCTCCTTATTTTGGGGCAAAATTTAGAAATTCCACTTATTTTGGGGCAAAATTGCAGAAATTTCACTTATTTTGGGGCAAAATTGCAGAAATTTTTTTTATTTCAGGAAAGAAAGAGAGAAATTTTTCTTATTTTGGGGCAAAAAGTCAGAAATTCCTAATATTTTGTGGCAAAAATGAAGAAATTCCCTTTATTTTGTGTCAAAAAGTCACAAATTTCCCTTATTTTGAGGCAAAATTGAAGAAATTTCATTTATTTCAGGGCATAATTCAAAAATTTCTTTTATTTTGGGGCAAAAAGACAGAAATTCCATTTATTTTTGGATAAGAAAGGCAGAAATTTCACTTATTTTGAGCTAAAAAGGCAGAAATTCCTCTTATTTTGGGGCAAAAATGAAGAAATTTCCCTTTTTTTGTGGCAAAAGGTATACATTCCCCTTATTTTCGGGCTAAAAAGCAGAAGTTCCCCGTATTTTGGAGCAAAATTGCAGAAATTCTCCTAATTGTGGGGCAAAAATGCAGAAATTCCCTATATGTTGGGGTAAAAAGACAGAAATTCTTTTTATTTTGGGTCAAAACTCAGAAATTACACTTATTTTGGGGCAAAATTCAAAAAATTTATCTTATTTTGGGGCAAAATTGCAGAAATTTTACTTATTTTGGGGCAAAATTGCAGAAATTTCACGTATTTTGTGGCAAAATTGCAGAAATTTCACTTATTTCAGGGAAAAATGCAGAAATTTTCCTTATTTTGGGGCAAAAAGGCAGAAATTATTAATATTTTTGGTAAAAATGCAGAAATTTCTTTTATTTTGTGTCAAAAAGGCAGAAATTTCCTTTATTTTGGGTCAAAATTGCAGAAATTTCACTTATTTCAGGGCATAATTCAAAAATTCCTTTTATTTTGGGGCAAAAAGAGAGAAATTCCGTTTATTTTGTGTAAAAAGGTAGAAATTTCACTTATTTTGAGGTAAAAATGCAGAAATTCCTCTTATTTTGGGGCAAAAATGAAGAAATTTCCATTTTTTTGTGGCAAAAGGTATACATTCCCCTTATTTTCGGGCAAAAATGCAGAAATTCCCGTATTTTGGAGCAAAATTGCAGAAATTCCCCTAATTGTGGGGCAAAAAGGCAGAAATTCCCTATATGTTGAAGCAAAAAGACAAAAATTCTCCACATTTTTGGGCAAACTCAGAAATTCCACTTATTCTGGGGTAAAATTTCAGAAATTTCCCTTATTTTGGGGCAAAATTGCAGAAATTGCCCTTATTTTAGGGCAAAATTGCAGAAATTTCACTTATTTCATGGAAAAAAGGCAGAAATTTTCCTTATTTTGGAGCAAAAAGGCAGAAATTCCTAATATTTTTGGCAAAAATGCAGAAATTCCCCTTATTTTGAGGTAAAAAGGCTGAAATTCCCCTTATTTGGGGGCAAAAAGGCATAAGTTTTCCTTATTTTGGGGCAAAAAGACAGAAATTGCCCTTATTTTGTGGCAAAAAGGCAGAAATTTCTTTTATTTTAGGGAAAAATTGCAGAACTATCACTTATTTCAGGGCATAATTCGAAAATTCCTTTTATTTTGGGGCAAAAAGACAGAAATTCCGTTTATTTTTGGGTAAAAAGGCAGAAATTTCACTTATTTTGAGGTAAAAATGCAGAAACTCCTCTTATTTTGAGACAAAAATGAAGAAATTTCTTTTTTTTTGTGGCAAAAGGTATACATTATTTTTATTTTCGGGCTAAAAAGCAGAAATTTCCTGTATTTTGTAGCAAAATTGCATAAATTCCTCTAATTGTGGGGCAAAAATGCAGAAATTCCCTATATGTTGGGGCAAAAAGACAGAAATTCTTTTTATTTTTGGGGCAAAACTCAGAAATTCCATTTATTTTGGGGCAAATTCCAGAAATTTCCCTTATTTTGGGGCAAAATTGCAGAAATTTCAATTATTTTGGGGCAACATTGCAGAAATTTCACTTATTTCAGGGAAAAAAGGCAGAAATTTTTGATAGTTTGGAGTAAAATGGCAGAAATTCTCAATATTTGTGGCAAAAATGCAGAAATTCCCCTATTTTGAGGTAAAAAGTCTGAAATTTCCCTTATTTCGGAACAAAAAGGCAGAAATTTCCATTATTTTGGGGCAAAATTGCAGAAATTTCACTTATTTCAGGGAAAAAAGGCAGAAATTTTCTTATTTTGGGGCAAAAAGTCAGAAATTCCTAATATTTTGTGGCAAAAATGCAGAAATTCCCCTTATTTTGTGTCAAAAAGGCAGAAATTTCTTTTATGTTGGGGCAAAATTGCAGAAATTTCCCTTATTTCAGGGCAAAATTCAATAATTCCTTTTATTTTGGGGCAAAAAGACAGAAATTCCGTTTATTTTTGGGTAAAAAGGCAGAAATTTCACTTATTTTGATGTAAAAATGCAGAAATTCCTATTATTTTGTGGCAAAAATGAAGAAATTTCCCTTTTTTGTGGCAAAAGGTATACATTCCCCTTATTTTTGGGAAAAAAAGCAGAAATTCCCTTTATTTGAAGTGAAATTGCAAAAATTCTTCTAGTTGTGGGGCAAAAAGGGAAAAATTCCCTATTTGTTGGGGCAAAAAGACAGAAATTCTCTTTATTTTGGGGCAAAACTCAGAAATTCCACTTATTTTGGGGCAAAATTGCAGAAATTTCACTTATTTTGAGGCAAAATTGCAGAAATTTCCTTTATTTCAGGGAAGAAAGACAGAAATTTTCTTTATTTTGGGCCAAAAAGGCAGAAATTCCTAATATTTTGTGGCAAAAATGCAGAAATTCCTCTAATTTTGTGTCAAAAAGTCAGAAATTTCCCTCATTTTGGGGCAAAATTGAAGAAATTTCACTTATTTCAGGGCATAATTCAAAAATTCCTTTTATTTTGGGGCAAAAAGACAGAAATTCCATTTATTTTTGGGGAAAAAAGGCAGAAATTTCATTTATTTTGAGGTAAAAAGGCAGAAATTCCTCTTATTTTGGGGCAAAAATGAAGAAATTTCCCTTTTTGTGGCAAAAGGTACACATTCCCCTTATTTTCCGGCAAAAAACAGAAATTCCTCGTATTTTGAAGCAAAATTGCAGAAATTCTTCTAATTGTGGGGCAAAAATGCAGAAATTCCCTATATGTTGGGGTAAAAAGACAGAATTTTTTTTTATTTTGGGGCAAAACTCAGAAATTCCACTTATTTTGGGGCAAAATTCCAGGATTTTCCCTTATTTTTGGGCAAAATTGCAGAAATTTTACGTATTTTGGGGCAAAATTTCAGAAATTTCACTTATTTTGGGGCAAAATTGCAGAAATTTCACTAATTTCAGGGAAAAAATGCGGAAATTTTTTTTATTTTGGGGCAAAAAGGCAGTAATTCCTAATATTTTTTGGCAAAAATGCAGAAATTTCCTTTATTTTTTTTCAAAAAGGCAGAAAGTTCCCTTATTTTGGAGCAAATTTGCAGAAATTTCACTTATTTCAGGGCATAATTCAAAAATACTTTTTATTTTGGGGCAAAAAGACAGAAATTCCATTTATTTGGGGTAAAAAGGCAGAAATTTCACTTATTTTGAGGTAAAAATGCAGAAATTCCTCTTATTTTGGGGCAAAAATGAAGAAATTTCACTTTTTTTGTGGCTAAAGGTATACATTGCTCTTATTTTCGGGCAAAATAGCAGAAATGCCTGTATTTTGGAGCAAAATTGCAGAAATTCCCCAAATTGTGGGACAAAAAGGCAGAAATTCCCTATATGTTGAGGCAAAAAGACAAAAATTTTCCACATTTTTGGGCACAACTCAGAAATTACACTTATTATGAGGCAAAATTCCAGAAATTTTCCTTATTTTGGGGCAAAATTCCAGAAATTGCCCTTATTTTAGGGCAAAATTGCAGAAATTTCACTTATTTCATGGAAAAAAGGCAGAAATTTTCCTTATTTTGGAGCAAAAAGGCAGAAATTCCTAATAGTTTGTGGCAAAATTGCAGAAATTCCCCTTATTTTGAGGTGAAAAGGCTGAAATTTCCCTTATTTGGTGGCAAAAAGAGATAAATTTCCCTTATTTTGGGGCAAAAAGACAGAAATTCCCCTTATTTTGTGGCAAAAGGCAGAAATTTCTTTTATTTTGGGGAAAAATTGCAGAAATATCACTTATATCAGGGCATAATTCAAAAATTCCTTTTATTTTGGGGAAAAAAGACAGAAATTCCGATTATTGTTGGGTAAAAAGGCAGAAATTTCACTTATTTTGAGGTAAAAATGCAGAAATTCCTCTTATTTTGGGGCAAAAATAAAAAAAATTCTTTTTTGTGGCAAAAGGTATACATTATTTTTATTTTCGGGCTAAAAAGAAGAAATTCCCCGTATTTTGGAGCAAAATTGCAGAAATTTTTCTAATTGTGGGGCAAAAATGCAGAAATTCCCTATATGTTGTGGCCAAAAGACAGAAATTCCTTATTTTGGGGCTAAAAGGCAGAAATTCCTAATATTTTGTGGCAAAAATGCTGAAATTCCCATTATTTTAAGGTAAAAAGGCTGAAATTCCCCTTATTTGGGGGCAAAATTCCAGAAATTTCCCTTATTTTGGGGCAAAATTCCAGAAATTTCACTTATTTTTGGGGCAAAATTGCAGAAATTTCCCTTATTTCAGGGAAAAAAAGGCAGGAATTTTCCTTATTTTGGGGCAAAAATGCAGAAATTCCTAATATTTTGTGTCAAAAAGGCAGAAATTTCTCTTATTTTGGGGCAAAATTGCAGAAATTTCACTTATTTCAGGGCATAATTCAAAAATTCCTTTTATTTTGGGGCAAAAAGACAGAAATTCCGTTTATTTTTGAATAAAAAGGCAGAAATTTCACTTATTTTGAGGTTAAAAAGCAGAAATTCCTCTTATTTGGGGCAAAAATGAAGAAATTTCCCTTTTTTGTGGCAAAAGGTATACATTCCTATTATTATTGGGAAAAAAAGCAGAAATTCCCCGTATTTTGGAGCAAAATTGCAGAAATTCCCCTAGTTGTGGGGCAAAAAGGCAGAAATTCCCTATATGTTGGGGCAAAAACACAGAAATTCTTTTTATTTTGGGGTAAAACTCAGAAATTCCATTTATTTTGGGGAAAATTCCAGAAATTTCCCTTATTTTGGGGCAAAATTGCAGAAATTTCACTTATTTTTGGGCAAAATTGAAGAAATTTCACTTATTTCACTGCAAAATTCAAAAATTTCTTTTATTTTGGGGCAAAAAGTCAGAAATTCCGTTTATTTTTGGGTAAAAAGTCAGAAATTTCACTTAATTTGAGGTAGAAAGCAAGAAATTCCTCTTATTTTGGGGCAAAAATGAAGAAATTTCCCTTTTTTGTGGCAAAGGGTATACATTCCCCTTATTTTCGGGCAAAAAATCAGAAATTCCCCGTATTTCGGAGCAAAATTGCAGAAAATCCCCTAATTGTGGGGCAAAAAGGCAGAAATTCCCTATGTGTTGGGGCAGAAAGACAGAAATTCTCCTTATTTTGGGAAAAAACTCAGAAATTCCACTTATTTTGGGGCAAAATTACAGAAATTTCCCTTATTTTGGGGTAAAATTGCATAAATTTCACTTATTTCAGGGCAAAATTCAAAAATTCCTTTTATTTTGGGGCAAAAAGACAGAAATTCCGTTTATTTTTGGGGAAAAGGCAGAAATTTCACTTATTTTGAGGTAAAAAGGAAGAAATTCCTCTTATTTTGGGGCAAAAATGAAGAAATTTCCCTTTTTTTGGCAAAAGGTATACATTCCCCTTATTTTCGGGCAAAAAGCAAAAATTCCCCGTATTTTGGAGCAAAATTGCAGAAAACCCCCTAATTGTGTGGCAAAAATGCAGAAATTCCCTATATGTTGGGGCAAAAATCAGAAATTCTTTATTTTGGGGCAAAACCCCGAAATTCCATTTATTTTGGGGAAAATTCCAAAAATTTCCCTTATTTTGGGGCTAGATTGCAGAAATTTCACTTATTTTGGGGCAAAATTGCAGAAATTTCACTTATTTCAGGAAAAAAAGGCAGAAATTTTCGATATTTTGGAGCAAAATGGCAGAAATTCTCAATATTTTGTGGCAAAAATGCAAAAATTCCCTTTACTTTGAGGTAAAAGGGCTGAAATTCCCCTCATTTTGGAACAAAAAGGCAGAAATTTCCCTTATTTTTGGGCAAAAAGACAGAAATTCCTTTTATTTTGTGGCAAAAAGGCAGAAATTTCTTTTATTTTGGGGTAAAATTGCAGAAATTTTACTTATTAGGGCATAATTCAAAAATTATTTTTATTTCAGGGCAAAATGACAGAAATTCCGTTTATTTTTGGGTAGAAAGGCAGAAATTTCACTTATTTTGAGGTTAAAAGGCAGAAATTCCTCTTATTTTGAGGCAAAAATGAAGAAATTCCCCTTTTTTTTGTGGCAAAAGGTATACATTCCTATTATTATTGGAAAAAAAAGCAGAAATTCCCCGTATTTTGGAGCAAAATTGCAGAAATTCCCCTAGTTGTGGGGCAAAAAGGCAGAAATTCCCTATATGTTGGGGCAAAAACACAGAAATTCTTTTTATTTTGGGGTAAAACTCAGAAATTCCATTTATTTTGGGGAAAATTCCAGAAATTTCCCTTATTTTGGGGCAAAATTACAAAAATTTCACTTATTTTTGGGCAAAATTGCAGAAATTTCACTTATTTCACTGCAAAATTCAAAAATTTCTTTTATTTTGGGGCAAAAAGTCAGAAATTCCGTTTATTTTTGGGTAAAAAGTCAGAAATTTCACTTAATTTGAGGTAGGAAGCAAGAAATTCCTCTTATTTTGGGGCAAAAATGAAGAAATTTCCCTTTTTTGTGGCAAAAGGTATACATTCCCCTTATTTTCGGGCAAAAAAGCAGAAATTCCCCGTATTTCGGAGCAAAATTGCAGAAAATCCCCTAATTGTGGGGCAAAAAGGCAGAAATTCCCTATGTGTTGGGGCAAAAAGACAGAAATTCTCCTTATTTTGGGAAAAAACTCAGAAATTCCACTTATTTTGGGGCAAAATTACAGAAATTTCCCTTATTTTGGGGTAAAATTGCATAAATTTCACTTATTTCAGGGCAAAATTCAAAAATTCCTTTTATTTTGGGGCAAAAAGACAGAAATTCCGTTTATTTTTGGGTAAAAAGGCAGAAATTTCACTTATTTTGAGGTAAAAAGGAAGAAATTCCTCTTATTTTGGGGCAAAAATGAAGAAATTTCCCTTTTTTGTGGCAAAAGGTATACATTCCCCTTATTTTCGGGCAAAAAAGCAAAAATTCCACGTATTTTGGAGCAAAATTGCAGAAAACCCCCTAATTGTGTGGCAAAAATGCACAAATTCCCTATATGTTGGGGCAAAAATCAGAAATTCTTTATTTTGGGGCAAAACCCCGAAATTCCATTTATTTTGGGGAAAATTCCAAAAATTTCCCTTATTTTGGGGCTAGATTGCAGAAATTTCACTTATTTTGGGGCAAAATTGCAGAAATTTCACTTATTTCAGAAAAAAAAGGCAGAAATTTTCGATATTTTGGAGCAAAATGGCAGAAATTCTCAATATTTTGTGGCAAAAATGCAGAAATTCCCTTTATTTTGAGGTAAAAGGGCTGAAATTCCCCTTATTTTGGAACAAAAAGGCAGAAATTTCCCTTATTTTTGGGCAAAAAGACAGAAATTCCTTTTATTTTGTGGCAAAAAGGCAGAAATTTCTTTTATTTTGGGGTAAAATTGCAGAAATTTTACTTATTAGGGCATAATTCAAAAATTCTTTTTATTTCAGGGCAAAATGACAGAAATTCCGTTTATTTTTGGGTAGAAAGGCAGAAATTTCACTTATTTTGAGGTTAAAAGGCAGAAAATCCTCTTATTTTGGGGCAAAAATGAAGAAATTTCCCTTTTTTGTGGCAAAAGGTATACATTCCTATTATTATTGGGAAAAAAAGCAGAAATTCCCCGTATTTTGGAGCAAAATTGCAGAAATTCCCCTAGTTGTGGGGCAAAAAGGCAGAAATTCCCTATATGTTGGGGCAAAAACACAGAAATTCTTTTTATTTTGGGGTAAAACTCAGAAATTCCATTTATTTTGGGGAAAATTCCAGAAATTTCCCTTATTTTGGGGCAAAATTGCAGAAATTTCACTTATTTTTGGGCAAAATTGCAGAAATTTCACTTATTTCACTGCAAAATTCAAAAATTTCTTTTATTTTGGGGCAAAAAGACAGAAATTCCGTTTATTTTTGGGTAAAAAGGCAGAAAATTTACTTATTTTGAGGTAAAAAGCATGAAATTCCTCTTATTTTGGGGCAAAAATGAAGAAATTTCCCTTTTTTGTGGCAAAAGATATACATTCCCCTTATTTTCGGGCAAAAAAGCAAAAATTCCCTGTATTTTGGAGCAAAATTGCAGAAAACCCCCTAATTGTGTGGCAAAAATGCAGAAATTCCCTATATGTTGGGGCAAAAAGTCAGAAATTCTTTATTTTGGGGCAAAACCCCGAAATTCCATTTATTTTGGGGAAAATTCCAAAAATTTCCCTTATTTTGGGGCTAGATTGCAGAAATTTCACTTATTTTGGGGCAAAATTGCAGAAATTTCACTTATTTCAGGAAAAAAAGGCAGAAATTTTCGATATTTTGGAGCAAAATGGCAGAAATTCTCAATATTTTGTGGCAAAAATGCAGAAATTCCCTTTATTTTGAGGTAAAAGGGCTGAAATTCCCCTTATTTTGGAACAAAAAGGCAGAAATTTCCCTTATTTTTGGGCAAAAAGACAGAAATTCCTTTTATTTTGTGGCAAAAAGGCAGAAATTTCTTTTATTTTGAGGTAAAATTGCAGAAATTTTACTTATTAGGGCATAATTCAAAAATTCTTTTTATTTCAGGGCAAAATGACAGAAATTCCGTTTATTTTTGGGTAGAAAGGCAGAAATTTCACTTATTTTGAGGTTAAAAGGCAGAAATTCCTCTTATTTTGGGGCAAAAATGAAGAAATTTCCCTTTTTTGTGGCAAAAGGTATACATTCCTATTATTATTGGGAAAAAAAGCAGAAATTCCCCGTATTTTGGAGCAAAATTGCAGAACTTCCCCTAGTTGTGGGGCAAAAAGGCAGAAATTCCCTATATGTTGGGGCAAAAACACAGAAATTCTTTTTATTTTGGGGTAAAACTCAGAAATTCCATTTATTTTGGGGAAAATTCCAGAAATTTCCCTTATTTTGGGGCAAAATTGCAGAAATTTCACTTATTTTTGGGCAAAATTGCAGAAATTTCACTTATTTCACTGCAAAATTCAAAAATTTCTTTTATTTTGGGGCAAAAAGACAGAAATTCCGTTTATTTTTGGGTAAAAAGTCAAAAATTTCACTTAATTTGAGGTAGAAAGCAAGAAATTCCTCTTATTTTGTGGCAAAAATGAATAAATTTGCCTTTTTTGTGGCAAAAGGTATACATTCCCCTTATTTTCGGGCAAAAAAGCAGAAATTCTCCGGATTTCGGAGCAAAATTGAAGAAAATCCCCTAATTGTGGGGCAAAAAGGCAGAAATTCCCTATGTGTTGGGGCAAAAAGACAGAAATTCTCCTTATTTTGGGAAAAAACTCAGAAATTCCACTTATTTTGGGGCAAAATTACAGAAATTTCCCTTATTTTTGGGTAAAATTGCATAAATTTCACTTATTTCAGGGCAAAATTCAAAAATTCCTTTTATTTTGGGGCAAAAAGACAGAAATTCCGTTTATTTTTGGGTAAAAAGGCAGAAATTTTACTTATTTTTAGGTAAAAAGGAAGAAATTCCTCTTATTTTGGGGCAAAAATGAAGAAATTTCCCTTTTTTGTGGCAAAAGGTATACATTCCCCTTATTTTCGGGCAAAAAAGCAAAAATTCCACGTATTTTGGAGCAAAATTGCAGAAAACCCCCTAATTGTGTGGCAAAAATGCACAAATTCCCTATATGTTGGGGCAAAAATCAGAAATTCTTTATTTTGGGGCAAAACCCCGAAATTCCATTTATTTTGGGGAAAATTCCAAAAATTTCCCTTATTTTGGGGCTAGATTGCAGAAATTTCACTTATTTTGGGGCAAAATTGCAGAAATTTCACTTATTTCAGGAAAAAAAGGCAGAAATTTTCGATATTTTGGAGCAAAATTGCAGAAATTCTCAATATTTTGTGGCAAAAATGCAGAAATTCCCTTTATTTTGAGGTAAAAGGGCTGAAATTCCCCTTATTTTGGAACAAAAAGGCAGAAATTTCCCTTATTTTTGGGCAAAAAGACAGAAATTCCTTTTATTCTGTGGCAAAAAGGCAGAAATTTCTTTTATTTTGGGGTAAAATTGCAGAAATTTTACTTATTAGGGCATAATTCAAAAATTCTTTTTATTTCAGGGCAAAATGACAGAAATTCCGTTTATTTTTGGGTAGAAAGGCAGAAATTTCACTTATTTTGAGGTTAAAAGGCAGAAAATCCTCTTATTTTGGGGCAAAAATGAAGAAATTTCCCTTTTTTGTGGCAAAAGGTATATATTCCTATTATTATTGGGAAAAAAAGCAGAAATTCCCCGTATTTTGGAGCAAAATTGCAGAAATTCCCCTAGTTGTGGGGCAAAAAGGCAGAAATTCCCTATATGTTGGGGCAAAAACACAGAAATTCTTTTTATTTTGGGGTAAAACTCAGAAATTCCATTTATTTTGGGTAAAATTCCAGAAATTTCCCTTATTTTGGGGCAAAATTGCAGAAATTTCACTTATTTTTGGGCAAAATTGCAGAAATTTCACTTATTTCACTGCAAAATTCAAAAATTTCTTTTATTTTGGGGCAAAAAGACAGAAATTCCGTTTATTTTTGGGTAAAAAGGCAGAAAATTTACTTATTTTGAAGTAAAAAGCAAGAAATTCCTCTTATTTTGGGGCAAAAATGAAGAAATTTCCCTTTTTTGTGGCAAAAGATATACATTCCCCTTATTTTCGGGCAAAAAAGCAAAAATTCCCTGTATTTTGGAGCAAAATTGCAGAAAACCCCCTAATTGTGTGGCAAAAATGCAGAAATTCCCTATATGTTGGGGCAAAAAGTCAGAAATTCTTTATTTTGGGGCAAAACCCCGAAATTCCATTTATTTTGGGGAAAATTCCAAAAATTTCCCTTATTTTGGGGCTAGATTGCAGAAATTTCACTTATTTTGGGGCAAAATTGCAGAAATTTCACTTATTTTTGGGCAAAATTGCAGAAATTTCACTTATTTCACTGCAAAATTCAAAAATTTCTTTTATTTTGGGGCAAAAAGACAGAAATTCCGTTTATTTTTGGGTAAAAAGTCAAAAATTTCACTTAATTTGAGGTAGAAAGCAAGAAATTCCTCTTATTTTGTGGCAAAAATGAATAAATTTCCCTTTTTTGTGGCAAAAGGTATACATTCCCCTTATTTTCGGGCAAAAAAGCAGAAATTCTCCGGATTTCGGAGCAAAATTGAAGAAAATCCCCTAATTGTGGGGCAAAAAGGCAGAAATTCCCTATGTGTTGGGGCAAAAAGACAGAAATTCTCCTTATTTTGGGAAAAAACTCAGAAATTCCACTTATTTTGGGGCAAAATTACAGAAATTTCCCTTATTTTTGGGTAAAATTGCATAAATTTCACTTATTTCAGGGCAAAATTCAAAAATTCCTTTTATTTTGGGGCAAAAAGACAGAAATTCCGTTTATTTTTGGGTAAAAAGGCAGAAATTTTACTTATTTTTAGGTAAAAAGGAAGAAATTCCTCTTATTTTGGGGCAAAAATGAAGAAATTTCCCTTTTTTGTGGCAAAAGGTATACATTCCCCTTATTTTCGGGCAAAAAAGCAAAAATTCCACGTATTTTGGAGCAAAATTGCAGAAAACCCCCTAATTGTGTGGCAAAAATGCACAAATTCCCTATATGTTGGGGCAAAAATCAGAAATTCTTTATTTTGGGGCAAAACCCCGAAATTCCATTTATTTTGGGGAAAATTCCAAAAATTTCCCTTATTTTGGGGCTAGATTGCAGAAATTTCACTTATTTTGGGGCAAAATTGCAGAAATTTCACTTATTTCAGGAAAAAAAGGCAGAAATTTTCGATATTTTGGAGCAAAATTGCAGAAATTCTCAATATTTTGTGGCAAAAATGCAGAAATTCCCTTTATTTTGAGGTAAAAGGGCTGAAATTCCCCTTATTTTGGAACAAAAAGGCAGAAATTTCCCTTATTTTTGGGCAAAAAGACAGAAATTCCTTTTATTCTGTGGCAAAAAGGCAGAAATTTCTTTTATTTTGGGGTAAAATTGCAGAAATTTTACTTATTAGGGCATAATTCAAAAATTCTTTTTATTTCAGGGCAAAATGACAGAAATTCCGTTTATTTTTGGGTAGAAAGGCAGAAATTTCACTTATTTTGAGGTTAAAAGGCAGAAAATCCTCTTATTTTGGGGCAAAAATGAAGAAATTTCCCTTTTTTGTGGCAAAAGGTATATATTCCTATTATTATTGGGAAAAAAAGCAGAAATTCCCCGTATTTTGGAGCAAAATTGCAGAAATTCCCCTAGTTGTGGGGCAAAAAGGCAGAAATTCCCTATATGTTGGGGCAAAAACACAGAAATTCTTTTTATTTTGGGGTAAAACTCAGAAATTCCATTTATTTTGGGTAAAATTCCAGAAATTTCCCTTATTTTGGGGCAAAATTGCAGAAATTTCACTTATTTTTGGGCAAAATTGCAGAAATTTCACTTATTTCACTGCAAAATTCAAAAATTTCTTTTATTTTGGGGCAAAAAGACAGAAATTCCGTTTATTTTTGGGTAAAAAGGCAGAAAATTTACTTATTTTGAAGTAAAAAGCAAGAAATTCCTCTTATTTTGGGGCAAAAATGAAGAAATTTCCCTTTTTTGTGGCAAAAGATATACATTCCCCTTATTTTCGGGCAAAAAAGCAAAAATTCCCTGTATTTTGGAGCAAAATTGCAGAAAACCCCCTAATTGTGTGGCAAAAATGCAGAAATTCCCTATATGTTGGGGCAAAAAGTCAGAAATTCTTTATTTTGGGGCAAAACCCCGAAATTCCATTTATTTTGGGGAAAATTCCAAAAATTTCCCTTATTTTGGGGCTAGATTGCAGAAATTTCACTTATTTTGGGGCAAAATTGCAGAAATTTCACTTATTTCAGGAAAAAAAGGCAGAAATTTTCGATATTTTGGAGCAAAATGGCAGAAATTCTCAATATTTTGTGGCAAAAATGCAGAAATTCCCTTTATTTTGAGGTAAAAGGGCTGAAATTCCCCTTATTTTGGAACAAAAAGGCAGAAATTTCCCTTATTTTTGGGCAAAAAAACAGAAATTCCTTTTATTTTGTGGCAAAAAGGCAGAAATTTCTTTTATTTTGAGGTAAAATTGCAGAAATTTTACTTATTAGGGCATAATTCAAAAATTCTTTTTATTTCAGGGCAAAATGACAGAAATTCCGTTTATTTTTGGGTAGAAAGGCAGAAATTTCACTTATTTTGAGGTTAAAAGGCAGAAATTCCTCTTATTTTGGGGCAAAAATGAAGAAATTTCCCTTTTTTGTGGCAAAAGGTATACATTCCTATTATTATTGGGAAAAAAAGCAGAAATTCCCCGTATTTTGGAGCAAAATTGCAGAAATTCCCCTAGTTGTGGGGCAAAAAGGCAGAAATTCCCTATATGTTGGGGCAAAAACACAGAAATTCTTTTTATTTTGGGGTAAAACTCAGAAATTCCATTTATTTTGGGGAAAATTCCAGAAATTTCCCTTATTTTGGGGAAAAATTGCAGAAATTTCACTTATTTTTGGGCAAAATTGCAGAAATTTCACTTATTTCACTGCAAAATTCAAAAATTTCTTTTATTTTGGGGCAAAAAGACAGAAATTCCGTTTATTTTTGGGTAAAAAGTCAAAAATTTCACTTAATTTGAGGTAGAAAGCAAGAAATTCCTCTTATTTTGTGGCAAAAATGAATAAATTTCCCTTTTTTGTGGCAAAAGGTATACATTCCCCTTATTTTCGGGAAAAAAAGCAGAAATTCTCCGGATTTCGGAGCAAAATTGCAGAAAATCCCCTAATTGTGGGGCAAAAAGGCAGAAATTCCCTATGTGTTGGGGCAAAAAGACAGAAATTCTCCTTATTTTGGGAAAAAACTCAGAAATTCCACTTATTTTGGGGCAAAATTACAGAAATTTCCCTTATTTTTGGGTAAAATTGCATAAATTTCACTTATTTCAGGGCAAAATTCAAAAATTCCTTTTATTTTGGGGCAAAAAGACAGAAATTCCGTTTATTTTTGGGTAAAAAGGCAGAAATTTTACTTATTTTTAGGTAAAAAGGAAGAAATTCCTCTTATTTTGGGGCAAAAATGAAGAAATTTCCCTTTTTTGTGGCAAAAGGTATACATTCCCCTTATTTTCGGGCAAAAAAGCAAAAATTCCACGTATTTTGGAGCAAAATTGCAGAAAACCCCCTAATTGTGTGGCAAAAATGCACAAATTCCCTATATGTTGGGGCAAAAATCAGAAATTCTTTATTTTGGGGCAAAACCCCGAAATTCCATTTATTTTGGGGAAAATTCCAAAAATTTCCCTTATTTTGGGGCTAGATTGCAGAAATTTCACTTATTTTGGGGCAAAATTGCAGAAATTTCACTTATTTCAGGAAAAAAAGGCAGAAATTTTCGATATTTTGGAGCAAAATTGCAGAAATTCTCAATATTTTGTGGCAAAAATGCAGAAATTCCCTTTATTTTGAGGTAAAAGGGCTGAAATTCCCCTTATTTTGGAACAAAAAGGCAGAAATTTCCCTTATTTTTGGGCAAAAAGACAGAAATTCCTTTTATTCTGTGGCAAAAAGGCAGAAATTTCTTTTATTTTGGGGTAAAATTGCAGAAATTTTACTTATTAGGGCATAATTCAAAAATTCTTTTTATTTCAGGGCAAAATGACAGAAATTCCGTTTATTTTTGGGTAGAAAGGCAGAAATTTCACTTATTTTGAGGTTAAAAGGCAGAAAATCCTCTTATTTTGGGGCAAAAATGAAGAAATTTCCCTTTTTTGTGGCAAAAGGTATATATTCCTATTATTATTGGGAAAAAAAGCAGAAATTCCCCGTATTTTGGAGCAAAATTGCAGAAATTCCCCTAGTTGTGGGGCAAAAAGGCAGAAATTCCCTATATGTTGGGGCAAAAACACAGAAATTCTTTTTATTTTGGGGTAAAACTCAGAAATTCCATTTATTTTGGGGAAAATTCCAGAAATTTCCCTTATTTTCGGGCAAAATTGCAGAAATTTCACTTATTTTTGGGCAAAATTGCAGAAATTTCACTTATTTCACTGCAAAATTCAAAAATTTCTTTTATTTTGGGGCAAAAAGACAGAAATTCCGTTTATTTTTGGGTAAAAAGGCAGAAAATTTACTTATTTTGAAGTAAAAAGCAAGAAATTCCTCTTATTTTGGGGCAAAAATGAAGAAATTTCCCTTTTTTGTGGCAAAAGATATACATTCCCCTTATTTTCGGGCAAAAAAGCAAAAATTCCCTGTATTTTGGAGCAAAATTGCAGAAAACCCCCTAATTGTGTGGCAAAAATGCAGAAATTCCCTATATGTTGGGGCAAAAAGTCAGAAATTCTTTATTTTGGGGCAAAACCCCGAAATTCCATTTATTTTGGGGAAAATTCCAAAAATTTCCCTTATTTTGGGGCTAGATTGCAGAAATTTCACTTATTTTGGGGCAAAATTGCAGAAATTTCACTTATTTCAGGAAAAAAAGGCAGAAATTTTCGATATTTTGGAGCAAAATGGCAGAAATTCTCAATATTTTGTGGCAAAAATGCAGAAATTCCCTTTATTTTGAGGTAAAAGGGCTGAAATTCCCCTTATTTTGGAACAAAAAGGCAGAAATTTCCCTTATTTTTGGGCAAAAAAACAGAAATTCCTTTTATTTTGTGGCAAAAAGGCAGAAATTTCTTTTATTTTGAGGTAAAATTGCAGAAATTTTACTTATTAGGGCATAATTCAAAAATTCTTTTTATTTCAGGGCAAAATGACAGAAATTCCGTTTATTTTTGGGTAGAAAGGCAGATATTTCACTTATTTTGAGGTTAAAAGGCAGAAATTCCTCTTATTTTGGGGCAAAAATGAAGAAATTTCCCTTTTTTGTGGCAAAAGGTATACATTCCTATTATTATTGGGAAAAAAAGCAGAAATTCCCCGTATTTTGGAGCAAAATTGCAGAAAATCCCCTAGTTGTGGGGCAAAAAGGCAGAAATTCCCTATATGTTGGGGCAAAAACACAGAAATTCTTTTTATTTTGGGGTAAAACTCAGAAATTCCATTTATTTTGGGGAAAATTCCAGAAATTTCCCTTATTTTGGGGAAAAATTGCAGAAATTTCACTTATTTTTGGGCAAAATTGCAGAAATTTCACTTATTTCACTGCAAAATTCAAAAATTTCTTTTATTTTGGGGCAAAAAGACAGAAATTCCGTTTATTTTTGGGTAAAAAGTCAAAAATTTCACTTAATTTGAGGTAGAAAGCAAGAAATTCCTCTTATTTTGTGGCAAAAATGAATAAATTTCCCTTTTTTGTGGCAAAAGGTATACATTCCCCTTATTTTCGGGAAAAAAAGCAGAAATTCTCCGGATTTCGGAGCAAAATTGCAGAAAATCCCCTAATTGTGGGGCAAAAAGGCAGAAATTCCCTATGTGTTGGGGCAAAAAGACAGAAATTCTCCTTATTTTGGGAAAAAACTCAGAAATTCCACTTATTTTGGGGCAAAATTACAGAAATTTCCCTTATTTTGGGGTAAAATTGCATAAATTTCACTTATTTCAGGGCAAAATTCAAAAATTCCTTTTATTTTGGGGCAAAAAGACAGAAATTCCGTTTATTTTTGGGTAAAAAGGCAGAAATTTTACTTATTTTTAGGTAAAAAGGAAGAAATTCCTCTTATTTTGGGGCAAAAATGAAGAAATTTCCCTTTTTTGTGGCAAAAGGTATACATTCCCCTTATTTTCGGGCAAAAAAGCAAAAATTCCACGTATTTTGGAGCAAAATTGCAGAAAACCCCCTAATTGTGTGGCAAAAATGCAGAAATTCCCTATATGTTGGGGCAAAAATCAGAAATTCTTTATTTTGGGGCAAAACCCAGAAATTCCATTTATTTTGGGGAAAATTCCAAAAATTTCCCTTATTTTGGGGCTAAATTGCAGAAATTTCACTTATTTTGGGGCAAAATTGCAGAAATTTCACTGATTTCAGGAAAAAAAGGCAGAAATTTTCGATATTTTGGAGCAAAATGGCAGAAATTCTCAATATTTTGTGGCAAAAATGCAGAAATTCCCTTTATTTTGAGGTAAAAGGGCTGAAATTCCCCTTATTTTGGAACAAAAAGGCAGAAATTTCCCTTATTTTTGGGCAAAAAGACAGAAATTCCTTTTATTTTGTGGCAAAAAGGCAGAAATTTCTTTTATTTTGGGGTAAAATTGCAGAAATTTTACTTATTAGGGCATAATTCAAAAATTCTTTTTATTTCAGGGCAAAATGACAGAAATTCCGTTTATTTTGGGGTAGAAAGGCAGAAATTTCACTTATTTTGAGGTTAAAAGGCAGAAATTCCTCTTATTTTGGGGCAAAAATGAAGAAATTTCCCTTTTTTGTGGCAAAAGGTATACATTCCTATTATTATTGGGAAAAAAAGCAGAAATTCCCCGTATTTTGGAGCAAAATTGCAGAAATTCCCCTAGTTGTGGGGCAAAAAGGCAGAAATTCCCTATATGTTGGGGCAAAAACACAGAAATTCTTTTTATTTTGGGGTAAAACTCAGAAATTCCATTTATTTTGGGGAAAATTCCAGAAATTTCCCTTATTTTGGGGCAAATTGCAGAAATTTCACTTAATTTGTGGCAAAATTGCAGAAATTTCACTTATTTCAGGGAAAAAAAACAGAAATTTTCAATATTTTGGAGCAAAATTGCAGAAATTCTCAATATTTTGTGCCAAAAATGCAGAAATTCCCCTTATTTTGATGTATAAATGCTGAAATTCCCCTTATTTCGGGACAAAAAAACAGAAATTTCCCTTATTTTGGGGCAAAAAGACAGAAATTGCTCTTATTTTGTGGCAAAAAGGCAGAAATTTCTTTTATTTTGGGGTAAAATTGCAGAAATTTCACTTATTTCAGGGCATAATTCAAAAATTCCTTTTATTTTGGGGCAAAAAGACAGAAATTCCGTTTATTTTTGGGTAAAAAGGCAAAAATTTCACTCATTTTGATGTAAAAAGGCAGAAATTCCTATTATTTTGGGGCAAAAATTAAGAAATTTCCCTTTTTTGTGGCAAAAGGTATACATTACCCTTATTTTTGGGAAAAAAAGCAGAAATTCCCTGTATTTTGGAGCAAAATTGCAGAAATTCCCCAAGTTGTGGGGCAAAAAGGGAGAAATTTTCTATTTGTTGGGGCAAAAAGACAGAAATTCTCCTTATTTTTGGGCAAAACTCAGAAATTCCACTTATTTTGGGGCAAAATTGCAGAAATTTCACTTATTTTGGGGCAAAATTGCAGAAATTTCCTTTATTTCAGGGAAGAAATAGAGAAATTTTTCTTATTTTGGGGCAAAAACGCAGAAATTCCTAATAATTTGTGGTAAAAATGCAGAAATTCCTCTTATTTTGTGTCAAAAAGTCAGAAATTTTCCTTATTTTGAGGCAAAATTGAAGAAATTTCATTTATTTCAGGCCATAATTCAAAAATTCCTTTTATTTTGGGGCAAAAAGACAGAAATTCCATTTATTTTTGGGTATGAAAGGCACAAATTTCACTTATTTTGAGGTAAAAAGGCAGAAATTCCTCTTATTTTGGGGCAAAAATGAAGAAATTTCCCTTTTGTGGCAAAAGGTATACATTCCCCTTATTTTCGGGCTAAAAAGCAGAAATTCCCCGTATTTTGGAGCAAAATTGCAAAAATTCTCCTAATTGTGGGGCAAAAATGCAGACATTCCCTATATGTTGGGGTAAAAAGACAGAAATTCTTTTTATTTTGGGTCAAAACTCAGAATTTCCACTTATTTTGGGGCAAAATTCCAAAAATTTCTTTTATGTTTGGGCAAAATTGCAGAAATTTTACTTATTTTGGGGCAAAATTGCAGAAATTTCACGTATTTTGGGGCAAAATTGCAGAAATTTCACTTATTTTAGGGAAAAATGCAGAAATTTTCCTTATTTTGGGGCAAAAAGGCAGAAATTCTTAATATTTTTTGGTAAAAATGCAGAAATTTCCTTTATTTTGTGTCAAAAAGGCAGAAATTAATTTATTTTGGGGCAAAATTGCAGAAATTTCACTTATTTCAGGGCATAATTCAAAAATTCCTTTTATTTTGGGGCAAAAAGAGAGAAATTCCGTTTATTTTGGGTAAAAAGGTAGAAATTTCACTTATTTTGAGGTAAAAATGCAGAAATTCCTCTTATTTTGGGGCAAAAATGAAGAAATTTCCATTTTTTTGTGGCAAAAGGTATACATTCCCCTTATTTTCGGGCAAAAAAGCAGAAATTCCCGTATTTTGGAGGAAAATTGCAGAAATTCCCCTAATTGTGGGGCAAAAAGGCAGAAATTCCCTATATGTGTAGGCTAAAAGACAAAAATTCTCCACATTTTTGGGCAAACTCAGAAATTCCACTTATTCTGGAGCAAAATTTCAGAAATTTCCCTTATTTTGGGGCAAAATTGCAGAAATTGCCCTTATTTTAGGGCAAAATTGCAGAAATTTTACTTATTTCAGGAAAAAAAGGCAGAAATTTTCGATATTTTGGAACAAAATGGCAGAAATTCTCAATATTTTGTGGCAAAAATGCAGAAATTCCCTTTATTTTGAGGTAAAAGGGCTAAAATTCCCCTTATTTTGGAACAAAAAGGCAGAAATTTCCCTTATTTTTGGGCAAAAAGACAGAAATTCCTTTTATTTTGTGGCAAAAAGGCAGAAATTTCTTTTATTTTGGGGTAAAATTGCAGAAATTTTACTTATTAGGGCATAATTCAAAAATTCTTTTTATTTCAGGGCAAAATGACAGAAATTCCGTTTATTTTTGGGTAGAAAGGCAGAAATTTCACTTATTTTGAGGTTAAAAGGCAGAAAATCCTCTTATTTTGGGGCAAAAATGAAGAAATTTCCCTTTTTTGTGGCAAAAGGTATACATTCCTATTATTATTGGGAAAAAAAGCAGAAATTCCCCGTATTTTGGAGCAAAATTGCAGAAATTCCCCTAGTTGTGGGGCAAAAAGGCAGAAATTCCCTATATGTTGGGGCAAAAACACAGAAATTCTTTTTATTTTGGGGTAAAACTCAGAAATTCCATTTATTTTGGGGAAAATTCCAGAAATTTCCCTTATTTTCGGGCAAAATTGCAGAAATTTCACCTATTTTTGGGCAAAATTGCAGAAATTTCACTTATTTCACTGCAAAATTCAAAAATTTCTTTTATTTTGGGGCAAAAAGACAGAAATTCCGTTTATTTTTGGGTAAAAAGGCAGAAAATTTACTTATTTTGAGGTAAAAAGCAAGAAATTCCTCTTATTTTGGGGCAAAAATGAAGAAATTTCCCTTTTTTGTGGCAAAAGGTATACATTCCCCTTATTTTCGGGCAAAAAAGCAAAAATTCCCTGTATTTTGGAGCAAAATTGCAGAAAACCCCCTAATTGTGTGGCAAAAATGCAGAAATTCCCTATATGTTGGGGCAAAAAAATCAGAAATTCTTTATTTTGGGGCAAAACCCCGAAATTCCATTTATTTTGGGGAAAATTCCAAAAATTTCCCTTATTTTGGGGCTAAATCTCAGAAATTTCACTTATTTTGGGGCAAAATTGCAGAAATTTCACTTATTTCAGGAAAAAAAGGCAGAAATTTTCGATATTTTGGAGCAAAATGGCAAAAATTCTCAATATTTTGTGGCAAAAATGCAGAAATTCCCTTTATTTTGAGGTAAAAGGGCTGAAATTCCCCTTATTTTGGAACAAAAAGGCAGAAATTTCCCTTATTTTTGGGCAAAAAGACAGAAATTCCTTTTATTTTGTGGCAAAAAGGAAGAAATTTCTTTTATTTTGAGGTAAAATTGCAGAAATTTTACTTATTAGGGCATAATTCAAAAATTATTTTTATTTCAGGGCAAAATGACAGAAATTCCGTTTATTTTTGGGTAGAAAGGCAGAAATTTCACTTATTTTGAGGTTAAAAGGCAGAAATTCCTCTTATTTTGGGGCAAAAATGAAGAAATTTCCCTTTTTTGTGGCAAAAGGTATACATTCCTATTATTATTGGAAAAAAAAGCAGAAATTCCCCGTATTTTGGAGCAAAATTGCAGAAATTCCCCTAGTTGTGGGGCAAAAAGGCAGAAATTCCCTATATGTTGGGGCAAAAACACAGAAATTCTTTTAATTTTGGGGTAAAACTCAGAAATTCCATTTATTTTGGGGAAAATTCCAGAAATTTCCCTTATTTTGGGGCAAAATTGCAGAAATTTCACTTATTTTTGGGCAAAATTGCAGAAATTTCACTTATTTCACTGCAAAATTCAAAAATTTCTTTTATTTTGGGGCAAAAAGACAGAAATTCCGTTTATTTTTGGGTAAAAAGTCAGAAATTTCACTTAATTTGAGGTAGAAAGCAAGAAATTCCTCTTATTTTGTGGCAAAAATGAAGAAATTTCCCTTTTTTGTGGCAAAAGGTATACATTCCCCTTATTTTCGGACAAAAAAGCAGAAATTCCCCGTATTTCGGAGCAAAATTGCAGAAAATCCCCTAATTGTGGGGCAAAAAGGCAGAAATTCCCTATGTGTTGGGGCAAAAAGAAAGAAATTCTCCTTATTTTGGGAAAAAACTCAGAAATTCCACTTATTTTGGGGCAAAATTACAGAAATTTCCCTTATTTTGGGGTAAAATTGCATAAATTTCACTTATTTCAGGGCAAAATTCAAAAATTCCTTTTATTTTGGGGCAAAAAGACAGAAATTCCGTTTATTTTTGGGTAAAAAGGCAGAAATTTTACTTATTTTGAGGTAAAAAGGAAGAAATTCCTCTTATTTTGGGGCAAAAATGAAGAAATTTCCCTTTTTTGTGGCAAAAGGTATACATTCCCCTTATTTTCGGGCAAAAAAGCAAAAATTCCACGTATTTTGGAGCAAAATTGCAGAAAACCCCCTAATTGTGTGGCAAAAATGCAGAAATTCCCTATATGTTGGGGCAAAAATCAGAAATTCTTTATTTTGGGGCAAAACCCCGAAATTCCATTTATTTTGGGGAAAATTCCAAAAATTTCCCTTATTTTGGGGCTAAATTGCAGAAATTTCACTTATTTTGGGGCAAAATTGCAGAAATTTCACTTATTTCAGGAAAAAATGCAGAAATTTTCGATATTTTGGAGCAAAATGGCAGAAATTCTCAATATTTTGTGGCAAAAATGCAGAAATTCCCTTTATTTTGAGGTAAAAGGGCTGAAATTCCCCTTATTTTGGAACAAAAAGGCAGAAATTTCCCTTATTTTTGGGCAAAAAGACAGAAATTCCTTTTATTTTGTGGCAAAAAGGCAGAAATTTCTTTTATTTTGGGGTAAAATTGCAGAAATTTTACTTATTAGGGCATAATTCAAAAATTCTTTTTATTTCAGGGCAAAATGACAGAAATTCCGTTTATTTTTGGGTAGAAAGGCAGAAATTTCACTTATTTTGAGGTTAAAAGGCAGAAAATCCTCTTATTTTGGGGCAAAAATGAAGAAATTTCCCTTTTTTGTGGCAAAAGGTATACATTCCTATTATTATTGGGAAAAAAAGCAGAAATTCCCCGTATTTTGGAGCAAAATTGCAGAAATTCCCCTAGTTGTGGGGCAAAAAGGCAGAAATTCCCTATATGTTGGGGCAAAAACACAGAAATTCTTTTTATTTTGGGATAAAACTCAGAAATTCCATTTATTTTGGGGAAAATTCCAGAAATTTCCCTTATTTTGGGGCAAATTGCAGAAATTTCACTTAATTTGGGGCAAAATTGCAGAAATTTCACTTATTTCAGGGAAAAAAAACAGAAATTTTCAATATTTTGGAGCAAAATTGCAGAAATTCTCAATATTTTGATGTATAAATGCTGAAATTCCCCTTATTTCGGGACAAAAAGGCAGAAATTTCCCTTATTTTGGGGCAAAAAGACAGAAATTGCCCTTATTTTGTGGCAAAAAGGCAGAAATTTCTTTTATTTTGGGGTAAAATTGCAGAAATTTCACTTATTTCAGGGCATAATTCAAAAATTCCTTTTATTTTGGGGCAAAAAGACAGAAATTCCGTTTATTTTTGGGTAAAAAGGCAAAAATTTCACTTATTTTGATGTAAAAAGGCAGAAATTCCTATTATTTTGGGGCAAAAATTAAGAAATTTCCCTTTTTTGTGGCAAAAGGTATACATTACCCTTATTTTTGGGAAAAAAAGCAGAAATTCCCTGTATTTTGGAGCAAAATTGCAGAAATTCCCCAAGTTGTGGGGCAAAAAGGGAGAAATTTTCTATTTGTTGGGGCAAAAAGACAGAAATTCTCCTTATTTTGGGGCAAAACTCAGAAATTCCACTTATTTTGGGGCAAAATTGCAGAAATTTCACTTATTTTGGGGCAAAATTGCAGAAATTTCCTTTATTTCAGGGAAGAAATAGAGAAATTTTTCTTATTTTGGGGCAAAAAGGCAGAAATTCCTAATATTTTGTGGTAAAAATGCAGAAATTCCTCTTATTTTGTGTCAAAAAGTCAGAAATTTCCCTTATTTTGAGGCAAAATTGAAGAAATTTCATTTATTTCAGGCCATAATTCAAAAATTCCTTTTATTTTGGGGCAAAAAGACAGAAATTCCATTTATTTTTGGGTATGAAAGGCAGAAATTTCACTTATTTTGAGGTAAAAAGGCAGAAATTCCTCTTATTTTGGGGCAAAAATGAAGAAATTTCCCTTTTGTGGCAAAAGGTATACATTCCCCTTATTTTCGGGCTAAAAAGCAGAAATTCCCCGTATTTTGGAGCAAAATTGCAAAAATTCTCCTAATTGTGGGGCAAAAATGCAGACATTCCCTATATGTTGGGGTAAAAAGACAGAAATTCTTTTTATTTTGGGTCAAAACTCAGAAATTCCACTTATTTTGGGGCAAAATTCCAAAAATTTCTTTTATGTTTGGGCAAAATTGCAGAAATTTTACTTATTTTGGGGCAAAATTGCAGAAATTTCACGTATTTTGGGGCAAAATTGCAGAAATTTCACTTATTTTAGGGAAAAATGCAGAAATTTTCCTTATTTTGGGGCAAAAAGGCAGAAATTCTTAATATTTTTTGGTAAAAATGCAGAAATTTCCTTTATTTTGTGTCAAAAAGGCAGAAATTAATTTATTTTGGGGCAAAATTGCAGAAATTTCACTTATTTCAGGGCATAATTCAAAAATTCCTTTTATTTTGGGGCAAAAAGAGAGAAATTCCGTTTATTTTGGGTAAAAAGGTAGAAATTTCACTTATTTTGAGGTAAAAATGCAGAAATTCCTCTTATTTTGGGGCAAAAATGAAGAAATTTCCATTTTTTTGTGGGAAAAGGTATACATTTCCCTTATTTTCGGGCAAAAAAGCAGAAATTCCCGTATTTTGGAGGAAAATTGCAGAAATTCCCCTAATTGTGTGGCAAAAAGGCAGAAATTCCCTATATGTGTAGGCTAAAAGACAAAAATTCTCCACATTTTTGGGCAAACTCAGAAATTCCACTTATTCTGGGGCAAAATTTCAGAAATTTCCCTTATTTTGGGGCAAAATTGCAGAAATTGCCCTTATTTTAGGGCAAAATTGCAGAAATTTCACTTATTTCATGGAAAAAAGGCAGAAATTTTCCTTATTTTGGAGCAAAAAGGCAGAAATTCCTAATATTTTTGGCAAAAATGCAGAAATTCCCCTTATTTTGAGGTAAAAAGGCTGAAATTCCCCTTATTTGGGGGCAAAAAGGCATGAGTTTTCCTTATTTTGTAACAAAAAGACAGAAATTGCCCTTATTTTGTGGCAAAAAGGCAGAAATTTCTTTTATTTTAGGGAAAAATTGCAGAAATATCACTTATTTCAGGGCATAATTCAAAAATTCCTTTTATTTTGGGGCAAAAAGACAGAAATTCCGTTTATTTTTGGGTAAAAAGTCAGAAATTCCTCTTATTTTGAAGCAAAAAGGAAGAAATTTCTTTTTTTTGTGGCAAAAAGTATACATTATTTTTATTTTCGGGCTAAAAAGCAGATATTCCCCGTATTTTGTAGCAAAATTGCAGAAATTCCTCTAATTGTGGGGCAAAAATGCAGAAATTCCCTATATGTTGGGGCAAAAATACAGAAATTCCTTTTATTTTGGGGCAAAACTCAGAAATTCCATTTATTTTGGGGAAAATTCCAGAAATTTCCCTTTTTTTTGGGCAAAATTGCAGAAATTTCACTTATTTTGGGGCAACATTGCAGAAATTTCACTTATTTCAGGGAAAAAAGGCAGAAATTTTTGATATTTTGGGGCAAAAAGGCAAAATTCCTAATATTTTGTGGCAAAAATGCTGAAATTCCCATTATTTTAAGGTAAAAAGGCTGAAATTCCCCTTATTTGGGGTCAAAATTCCAGAAATTTCCCTTATTTTGGGGCAAAATTCCAGAAATTTCACTTGTTTTTGGGGCAAAATTGCAGAAATTTCACTTATTTCAGGGAATAAAAGGCAGGAATTTTCCTTATTTTGGGGCAAAAATGCAGAAATTCCTAATATTTTGTGTCAAAAAGGCAGAAATTTCTCTTATTTTGGGGCAAAATTGCAGAAATTTCACTTATTTCAGGGCATAATTCAAAAATTCCTTTTATTTTGGGACAAAAAGACAGAAATTCCGTTTATTTTTGAATAAAAAGGCAGAAATTTCACTTATTTTGAGGTTAAAAAGCAGAAATTCCTCTTATTTTGGGGCAAAAATGAAGAAATTTCCCTTTTTTGTGGCAAAAGGTATACATTCCTCTTAATTTTGGGAAAAAAAGCAGAAATTCCCCGTATTTTGGAGCAAAATTGCAGAAATTCCCCTAGTTGTGGGGCAAAAAGGCAGAAATACCCTATATGTTGGGGCAAGAACACAGAAATTCATTTTATTTTGGGGTAAAACTCAGAAATTCCATTTATTTTGGGGAAAATTCCAGAAATTTCCCTTATTTTGGGGCAAAATTGCAGAAATTTCCTTTCTTTCAGGGAAGAAAGATAGAAATTTTCTTTATTTCGGGCCAAAAAGGCAGAAATTCCAAATATTTTGTGGCATAAATGCAGAAATTCCCCTAATTTTCTGTCAAAAAGTCAGAAATTTCCCACATTTTGGGGAAAAATTGAAGAAATTTCACATATTTCAGGGCATAATTCAAAAATTTATTTTATTTTGGGGCAAAAAGACAGAAATTCCATTTATTTTTGGGTAAGAAAGGCAGAAATTTCACTTATTTTGAGGTAAACAGGCAGAAATTCCTCTTATTTTGGGTCAAAAATGAAGAAATTTCCCTTTTTTGTGGCAAAGGTATACATTCCCCTTATTTTCGGGCTAAAAAACAGAAATTCCTCGTATTTAGAAGCAAAATTGCAGAAATTATCCTAATTGTGGGGCAAAAATGCAGAAATTCCCTATATGTTGGCTTAAAAAGACAGAAATTCTTTTTATTTTGGGGCAAAACTCAGAAATTCCACTTATTTTGGGGCAAAATTCCAGAAATTTCCCTTATTTTTGGGCAAAATTGCAGAAATTTTACGTATTTTGGGGCAAAATTGCAGAAATTTCACTTATTTTGGGGCAAAATTGCAGAAATTTCACTTATTTCAGGGAAAAAAGGCAGAAATTTTCCTTATTTTGGGGCAAAAAAAGAGAAATTCCTAATATTTTGTGGCAAAAATGCTGAAATTCCCATTATTTTGAGGTAAAAAGGCTGAAATTCCCCTTATTTGGGGGCAAAATTCCAGAAATTTCTCTTATTTTGGAGCAAAATTCCAGAAATTTCACTTATTTTGGGGTAAAATTGCAGAAATTTCACTTATTTCAGGGAAAAAAGGCAGGAATTTTCCTTATTTTGGGGCAAAACTGCATAAATTCCTAATATTTTGTGTCAAAAAGGCAAAGATTTCTCTTATTTTGGGGCAAAATTGCAGAAATTTCACTTATTTCAGGGCATAATTCAAAAACTCCTTTTATTTTGGGGCAAAAAGACGGAAATTCCATTTATTTTTGAATAAAAAGGCAGAAATTTCACTTATTTTGAGGGTAAAAGGCAGAAATTCATCTTATTTTGGGGCAAAAATTAAGAAATTTCCCTTTTTTGTGGCAAAAGGTATACATTCCTCTTATTTTTGGGAAAAAAAGCAGAAATTCCCCGTATTTTGGAGCAAAATTGCAGAAATTCCCTTTGTTGTGGGGCAAAAAGGCAGAAATACCCTATATGTTGGGGCAAAAACACAGAAATTCTTTTTATTTTGGGGTAAAACTCAGAAATTCTATTTATTTTGGGGAAAATTCTAGAAATTTCCCTTATTTTGGGGCAAAATTGCAGAAATTTCACTTATTTTTGGGCAAAATTGCAGAAATTTCACTTATTTCAGGGAAAAAAGGCAGAAAATTTCAATATTTTGGAGCAAAATTGCAGAAATTCTCAATATTTTGTGCCAAAAATGCAGAAATTCCCCTTATTTTGAGGTATAAAGGCTGAAATTCCCCTTATTTTGGGACAAAAAGGCAGAAATTTCACTTATTTTGGGGCAAAAAGACAGAAATTGCCCTTATTTTGTGGCAAAAAGGCAGAAATTTCTTTTATTTTGGGAGATAATTGCAGAAATATCACTTATTTCAGGGAATAATTTAAAATTTCATTTTATTTTGGGGCAAAAAGACAGAAATTCCATTTAATTTTGGGTAAAAAGGCAGAAATTTCACTTATTTTGAGGTCAAAATGCAAAAGTTCCTCTTATTTTAAGGCAAAAAGAAGAAATTTTTTTTGTGGCAAAAGGTATACATTATTTTTATTTTCAGGCTAAAAAGCAGAAATTCCCCGTATTTTGGAGCAAAATTGCAGAAATTCCTCTAATTGTGGGGCAAAAATGCAGAAATTTCCTATATGTTGGAGCAAAAAGACAGAAATTCTTTTTATTTTGGGGCAAAACTCAGAAATTCCATTTATTTTTGGGAAAATTCCAGAAATTTCCCTTATTTTGGGGCAAAATTGCAGAAATTTCACTTATTTTGTTGAAACATTGCAGAAATTTCACTTATTTCAGGGAAAAAAGGCAAAAATTTTTGATATTTTGGAGCAAAATGGCAGAAATTATCAATATTTTGTGGCAAAAATGCAGAAATTCCCCTATTTTGAGGTAAAAAAGCTGAAATTCCCCTTATTTCGGAACAAAAAGGCAAAAATTTCCCTTATTTTGAGGCAAAATTGCAGAAATTTCACTTATTTCAGGGAAAAAATGCAGAAATTTTCTTATTTTGGGGCAAACTCAGAAATTCCTAATATTTTGTGGCAAAAAGGGAGAAATTCCCCAAATTTGTGTCAAAAAGGCAGAAATTTCTTTTATGTTGGGGCAAAATTGCAGAAATTTCCCTTATTTAAGGGCAAAATTTATAAATTCCTTTTATTTTGGGGTAAAAAGACAGAAATTCCGTTTATTTTTGGGTAAAAAGGCAGAAATTTCACTTATTTTGAGGTAAAAATGCAGAAATTCCTCTTATTTTGGGGCAAAAATGAAAAAATTTCTTTTTTTGTGGCAAAAGGTATACATTATTTTTATTTTCGGTCTAAAAAGCAGAATTTCCCCGTATTTTGGAGCTAAATTGCAGAAATTCCCCTAATTGTGGGGCAAAAATGCAGAAATTCCCTATATGTTAGGGAAAAAGTCAGATATTCTCCTTATTTTGGGGCAAAACTCAAAATTCCAATTATTTTGGGGCAAAATTCCAGAAATTTTCCTTATTTGGGGCAAAATTGCAGAAATTTCACTTATTTCAGGGCATAATTCAAAAATTCCTTTTGTTTTGGGGCAAAAAGACATAAATTCCGTTTATTTTTGAATAAAAAGGCAGAAATTTCACATATTTTGAGGTTAAAAGGCAGAAATTCCTCTTATTTTGGGGCAAAAATGAAGAAATTTCCCTTTTTTGTGGCGAAAGGTATGCATTCCTGTTATTTTTGAGAAAAAAGTAGAAATTCCCCAAATTTTGGAGCAAAATTGCAGAAATTCCCCTAGTTGTGGAGCAAAAAGGCATAAATTCCCTATATGTTGGGGCAAAAACACTAAAATTCTTTTTATTTTGGGGTAAAACTCAGAAATTCCATTTATTTTGGGGAAAATTCCAGAAATTTCCCTTATTTTGAGGCAAAATTGCAGAAATTTCACTTATTTTTGGGCAAAATTGCAGAAATTTCACTTATTTCAGGGAAAAAAGGAAGAAATTTTCAATATTTTGGAGCAAAATTGGAGAAATTCTCAATATTTTGTGCCAAAAATGCAGAAATTCCCCTTATTTTGAGGTATAAAGGCTGAAATTCCCCTTATTTCGGGACAAAAAGGCAGAAATTTCCCTTATTTTGGGGCAAAAAGAAAGAAATTGCCCTTATTTTGTGGCAAAAAGCAGAAATTTCTTTTATTTTGGGGAAAATTGCAGAAATATCACTTATTTCAGGGCATAATTCAAAAATTCCTTTTATTTTGGGGCAGAAAGACAGAAATTCCGTTTATTTTTGGGTAAAAAGGCAGAAATTTCACTTATTTTGAGGTAAAAATGCAGAAATTCCTTATATTTTGAGGCAAAAATGAAGAAATTTCTTTTTTTTGTGGCAAAAGGTATACATTATTTTTATTTTCGGGCTAAAAAGCAGAAATTCCCCTTATTTTGGAGCAAAATTGCAGAAATTCCTCTAATTGTGGGGCAAAAATGCAGAAATTCCTTATATGTTGGGGCAAAAAGACAGAAATTCTTTTTATTTTGGGGCAAAACTCAGAAATTCCATTTATTTTGGGGAAAATTCCAGAAATTTCCCTTATTTTGGGTCAAAATTGCAGAAATTTCACTTATTTTGGGGCAACATTGCAGAAATTTCACTTATTTCAGGGAAAAAAGGCAGAAATTTTAATATTTTAGAGCAAAATGGCAGAAATTATCAATATTTTGTGGCAAAAATGCAGAAATTCCTCTATTTTCAGGTAAAAAGGCTGAAATTCTCCTTATTTCCGAACAAAAAGACAGAAATTTCCCTTATTTTGGGGCAAAAAGACAGAAATTCCTTTTATTTTGTGGCAAAAAGGCAGAAATTTCTTTTATTTTGGGGTATAATTGCAGAAATTTCACTTATATCAGGGCATAATTCCAAAATTCTTTTTATTTCGGTGCAAAATGACAGAAATTCTGTTTATTTTTAGGTAGAAAGGCAGAAATTTCACTTATTTTGAGGTTAAAAGGCAGAAATTCCTCTTATTTTGGGGCAAAAATGAAGAAATTTCCCTTTTTTGTGGCGAAAGGTATACATTCCCCTTATTTTCGGGCAAAAAGGCAGAAATTCCCCGTATTTTGGAGCAAAATTGCAGAAATTCCCCTAATTGCGGGGCAAAAAGGCAAAAATTCCCTATATGTTAGGGCAAAAGTCAGATATTCTCATTATTTTGGGGCAAAACTCAAAATTCCAATTATTTTGGGGCAAAATTTCAGAAATTTCCCTTATTTGGGGCAAAATTGCAGAAATTTCACTTATTTTGGGGCAAAATTGCAGAAATTTCACTTATTTCAGTGAAAAAAAGGCAGAAATTTTCCTTATTTTGGGGCAAAAAGGCAGAAATTTCCTAGTATTTTGTGGCAAAAATGCTGAAATTCCCATTATTTTGAGGTAAAAAGGCTGAAATTCCCCTTATTTTGGGGGCAAAATTCCAGAAATTTCCCTTATTTTTGGGCAAAATTCCAGAAATTTCACTTATTTTGGGGCAAAATTGCAGAAATTTCACTTATTTCAGGGCATAATTCAAAAATTCCTTTTATTTTGGGGCAAAAAGAGAGAAATTCCGTTTATTTTGGGTAAAAAGGCAGAAATTTCACTTATTTTGAGGTAAAAATGCAGAAATTCCTCTTATTTTGGGGCAAAAATGAAGAAATTTCACATTTTTGTGGCAAAAGGTATACATTCCCCTTATTTTCGGGCAAAATAGCAGAAATGCCTGTATTTTGGAGCAAAATTGCAGAAATTCCTCAAATTGTGGGGCAAAAAGGCAGAAATTCCCTATATGATGAGGCTAAAAGACAAAAATTCTCCACATTTTTGGGCACAACTCAGAAATTCCACTTATTCTGAGGCAAAATTCCAGACATTTCCCTTATTTTGGGGCATAATTCCAGAAATTTCCCTTATTTTAGGGCAAAATTGCAGAAATTTCACTTATTTCATGGAAAAAAGGCAGAAATTTTCCTTATTTTGGAGCAAAAAGGCAGAAATTCCTAATAGTTTGTGGCAAAATTGCAGAAATTCCCCTTAATTTGAGGTAAAAAGGCTGAAATTTCCCTTATTTGGGGGCAAAAAGAGATAAATTTCCCTTATTTTGGGGCAAAAAGACAGAAATTTCCCTTATTTTGTGGCAAAAAGGCAGAAATTTCTTTTATTTTGGGAAAAAATTGCAGAAATATCACTTATTTCAGGGCATAATTCAAAAATTCCTTTTATTAAGGGGAAAAAAGACAGAAATTCCGTTTATTGTTGGGTAAAAAGGCAGAAATTTCACTTATTTTGAGGTAAAAATGCAGAAATTCCTCTTATTTTGGGGCAAAAATAAAAAAAATTCTTTTTTTGTGGCAAAAGGTATACATTATTTTTATTTTCCGGCCAAAAAGAAGAAATTCCATGTATTTTGGAGCAAAATTGCAGAAATTCCCCTAATTGTGGGGCAAAAATGCAGAAATTCCCTATATGTTGTGGCAACAAGACAGAAATTCTTTATTTTGGGGCAAAAAGGCAGAAATTCCTAATATTTTGTGGCAAAAATGATGAAATTCCCATTATTTTGAGGTAAAAAGGCTGAAATTCCCCATATTTGGGGGCAAAATTCCAGAAATTTTCCTTATTTTGGGGCAAAATTCCAGGAATTTCACTTATTTTGGGGCAAAATTGCAGAAATTTCACTTATTTCAGGGAAAAAAAGGCAGGAATTTTCCTTATTTTGGGGCAAAAAGGCAGAAATTTCTAATATTTTGTGTCAAAAAGGCAGAAATTTCTCTTATTTTGGGGCAAAATTGCAGAAATTTCACTTATTTCAGGGCATAATTCAAAAATTCCTTTTATTTTGGGGCAAAAAGACAGAAATTCCGTTTATTTTTGAATAAAAAGCCAGAAATTTCACTTATTTTGAGGTTAAAAGGAAGAAATTCCTCTTATTTTGGGGCAAAAATGAAGAAATTTTGCTTTTTTGTGGCAAAAGGTATACATTCCTCTTATTTTTGGGAAAAAAAGCAGAAATTCTCCGTATTTTGGAGCAAAATTGCAGAAATTCCCCTAGTTGTGGGGCAAAAAGGCAGAAATACCCTATATGTTAGGGCTGAAACACAGAATTTCTTTTAATTTTGGGGAAAATTCCAGAAATTTTCCTTATTTTGGGGCAAAATTGCAGAAATTTCACTAATTTTTGGGCAAAATTGCAGAAATTTAACTTATTTCAGGGAAAAAAGGCAGAAATTTTCAATATTTTGGAGCAAAATTGCAGAAATTCTCAATATTTTGTGCCAAAAATGCAGAAATTCCCCTTATTTTGAGGTATAAAGGCTAAAATTCCCCTTATTTTGGGACAAAAAGGCAGAAATTTCCCTTATTTTGGGGCAAAAAGACAGAAATTGCCCTTATTTTATGGCAAAAAGGCAGAAATTTCTTTTATTTTGGGGGAAAATTGCAGAAATATCAGTTATTTCAGGGAATAATTCAAAATTTCCTTTTATTTTGGGGCAAAAAGACAGAAATTCCGTTTATTTTTGGGTAAAAAGCCAAAAATTTCACTTATTTTGAGGACAAAATGCAGAAGTTCCTCTTATTTGGAGGCAAAAATGAAGAAATTTTTTTTTGTGGCAAAAGGTATACATTATTTTTATTTTCGGGCTAAAAAGAAGAAATTCCCCGTATTTTGGAGCAAAATTGCAGAAATTCCTCTTATTGTGGGGCAAAAATGCAGAAATTTCCTATATGTTGGGGCAAAAAGACAGAAATTCTTTTTATTTTGGGGCAAAACTCAGAAATTCCATTTATTTTTGGGAAAATTCCAGAAATTTCCCTTATTTTGGGGCAAAATTGCAGAAATTTCACTTATTTTGTGGCAAGATTGCAGAAATTTAACTAATTTCAGGGAAAAAAGGCAGAAATTTTTGATATTTTGGAGCAAAATGGCAGAAATTATCAATATTTTGTGGCAAAAATGCAGAAATTCCCCTATTTTGAGGTAAAAAGGCTGAATTTCCCCTTATTTCGGAACAAAAAGGCCAAAATTTCCCTTATTTTGGGGCAAAATTGCAGAAATTTCACTTATTTCAGGAAAAAAAGGCAGAAATTTTCTTATTTTGGGGCAAACTCAGAAATTCCTAATATTTTGTTGCAAAAATGCAGAAATTCCCCTTATTTTGTGTCAAAAAGGCAGAAATTTCTTTTATGTTGGGGCAAAATTGCATAAATTTCCCTTATTTCAGGGCAAAATTTAAAAATTCCTATTATTTTGGGGCAAAAAGACAGAAATTCCGTTTTTTTTGGGTAAAAAGGCAGAAATTTCACTTATTTTGAGGTAAAAATGCAGAAATTCCTCTTATTTTATGGCAAAAATGAAAAAATTTCTTTTTTTGTGGCAAAAGGTATACATTAATTTTATTTTCGGGCTAAAAAGCAGAAATTCCCCGTATTTTGGAGCTAAATTGCAGAAATTCCCCTAATTGTGGGGCAAAAATGCAGAAATTCCCTATATGTTGGGGCAAAAAGACAGAAATTCTTTATTTTGGGGCAAAACTCAGAAATTCCATTTATTTTGGGGAAAATTCCAGAAATTTCCCTAATTTTGGGGCTAAATTGCAGAAATTTAAATATTTTGGGGCAAAATTGCAGAAATTTCACTTATTTCAGGAAAAAAAGGCAGAAATTTTTGATATTTTGGAGCAAAATGGCAGAAATTCTCAATATTTTGTGGCAAAATGCAGAAATTCCCTTTATTTTGAGGTAAAAAGCCTGAAATTCCCCTTATTTTGGAACAAAAAGGCAGAAATTTCCCTTATTTTTGGGCAAAAATACAGAAATTCCTTTTATTTTTTGGCAAAAAGGCAGAAATTTCTTTTATTTTGGGATAAAATTGCAGAAATTTCACTTATTTCAGGGCATAATTCAAAAATTCCTTTTATTTTGGGGCAAAATGACAGAAATTCCATTTATTTTTGGGTAGAAAGGCAGAAATTTCACTTATTTTGAGGTTAAACGGCAGAAATTCTTCTTATTTTGGGGCAAAAATGAAGAAATTTCCCTTTTTTTTGGCAAAAGGTATACATTCCCCTTATTTTCGGGCAAAAAGGCAGAAATTCCCCGTATTTTGGAGCAAAATTGCAGAAATTCCTCTAATTGCCGTGCAAACAGGCAAAAATTCCCTATATGTTAGGGAAAAAGTCAGATATTCTCCTTATTTTGGGGCAAAACTCAAAATTCCAATTATTTTGGGGAAAATTCCAGAAATTTCCCTATTTGGGGCAAAATTCCAGAAATTTCACTTATTTTAGGGCAAAATTGCAGAAATTTAACTTATTTCAGGAATAAAAGGCAGAAATTTTTCTTATTTTGGGGCAAAAAGGCAGAAATTCCTAATATTTTGTGGCAAAAATGCTGAAATTCCCATTATTTTGAGGTAAAAAGGGTGAAATTCCCCTTATTTGGGGGCAATATTCCAGAAATTTCCCTTATTTTGGGAAAAAATTAAAGAAATTTCACTTATTTTGGGGCAAAATTGCAGAAATTTAACTTATTTCAGGGAAAAAAAAGCAGGAATTTTCCTTATTTTGGGGCAAAAAGGCAAAAATTCCTAATATTTTGTGTCAAAAAGGCAGAAATTTCTCTTATTTTGGGACAAAATTGCAGAAATTTCACTTATTTCAGGGCATAATTTAAAAATTCCATTTATTTTGGGGCAAAAAGACAGAAATTCCATTTATTTTGAAATAAAAAGGCAAAAATTTCACTTATTTTGAGGTTAAAAGGCAGAAATTCCTCTTATTTTTGGGCAAAAATGAAGAAATTTCCCTTTTTTGTGGCGAAACGTATGCATTCCTCTTATTTTTGGGAAAAAAAGCAGAAATTCCCCGTATTTTGGAGCAAAATTGCAGAAATTCCCCTAGTTGTGGGGCAAAAAGGCATAAATTCCCTATATGTTGGGGCAAAAACACAGAAATTCTTTTTATTTTGGGGTAAAACCCAGAAATTCCATTTATTTTGGGGAAAATTCCAGAAATTTCCCTTATTTTGAGGCAAAATTGTAGAAATTTCACTTATTTTTGGGCAAAATTTCAGAAATTTCACTAATTTTAGGGAAAAAAGACAGAAATTTTCAATATTTTGGAGCAAAATTGCAGAAATTCTCAATATTTTGTGCCAAAAATGCAGAAATTCCCCTTATTTTGAGGTATAAAGGCTGAAATTCCCCTTATTTCGGGACAAAAAGGCAGAAATTTCCCTTATTTTGTGGCAAAAAGCAAAAATTTCTTTTATTTTGGGGAAAAATTGCAAAAATATCACTTATTTCAGGGCATAATTCCAAAATTCCTTTTATTTTGTGGCAAAAAGACAGAAATTCCGTTTATTTTTAGGTAAAAAGGCAGAAATTTCACTTATTTTGAGGTAAAAATGCAGAAATTTCTCTTATTTTGAGGTAAAAATTAAGAAATTTCTATTTTTTGTGGCAAAAGGTATACATTATTTATATTTTCGGGCTAAAAAGCAGAAATTCCCCGTATTTTGGAGCAAAATTGCAGAAATTCCTCTAATTGTGGGGCAAAAATGCAGAAATTCCCTATATGTTGGGGCAAATAGACAGAAATTCTTTTTATTTTGGGGCAAACCTCAGAAATTCCATTTATTTTGGGGAAAATTCCGGAAATTTCCTTTATTTTGGGGCAAAATTGCAGAAATTTCACTTATTTTGGGGCAACATTGCAGAAATTTCACTTATTTTAGGGGAAAAAAGCAGAAATTTTTGATATTTTGGAGCAACATGGCAGAAATTATCAATATTTTGTGGCAAAAATGCAGAAATTCCCCTATTTTGAGGTAAAAAGGCTGAAATTCTCCTTATTTCGGAACAAAAAGGCAGAAATTTCCCTTATTTTGGGGCAAAAAGACAGAAATTCCTTTTATTTTGTGGCAAAAAGGCAGAAATTTCTTTTATTTTGTGGTAAAATTGCAGAAATTTCACTTATTTCAAGGCATAATTCAAAAATTCTTTTTATTTCAGGGCAAAATGACAGAAATTCTGTTTATTTTTGGTAGAAAGGCAGAAATTTCACTTATTTTGAGGTTAAAAGGCAGAAATTCCTCTTATTTTGGGGCAAAAATGAAGAAATTTCCTTTTTTTGTGGCAAAAGGTATACATTCCCCTTATTTTCGGGCAAAAAGGCAGAAATTCCCCGTATTTTGGAGCAAAATTGCAGAAATTCCCCTAATTGCGGGGCAAAAAGGCAAAAATTCCCTATATGTTAGGGCAAAAGTCAGATATTCCCCTTATTTTTGGGCAAAACTCAAAATTCCAATTATTTTGGGGCAAAATTCCAGAAATTTCCCTTATTTGGGGCAAAATTGCAGAAATTTCACTTATTTTGGGGCAAAATTGCAGAAATTTCACTTATTTCAGGAAAAAAGGCATAAATTTTCCTTATTTTGGGGCAAAAAGGCAGAAATTCCTAATATTTTGTGGCAAAAATGCTGAAATTCCCATTATTTTGAGGTAAAAAGGCTGAAATTCGCCTTATTTGGGGGCAAAATTCCAGAAATTTCCCTTATTTTGGGGCAAAATTCCAGAAATTTCACTTATTTCAGGGCATAATTCAAAAATTCCTTATATTTTGGGGCAAAAAGACAGAAATTCCGTTTATTTTTGAATAAAAAGGCAGAAATTTCACTTATTTTGAGGTTAAAAGGCAGAAATTCCTCTTATTATGGGGCAAAAATGAAGAAATTTCCCTTTTTTGTGGCAAAAGGTATACATTCCTCTTATTTTTGGGAAAAAAGCAGAAATTCACCGTATTTTGGAGCAAAATTGCAGAAATTCCCCTAGTTCTGGGGCAAAAAGGCAGAAATTCCCTATATGTTGGGGCAAAAACACAGAAATTCATTTATTTTGGGGTAAAACTCAGAAATTCCATTTATTTTGGGGAAAATTCCAGAAATTTTTCTTATTTTGGGGCAAAATTGCAGAAATTTCACTTATTTTGGGGCAAAATTGCAGAAATTTCACTTATTTCAAGGAAAAAAGGCAGAAATTTTCAATATTTTGGAGCAAAATTGCAGAAATTCTCAATATTTTGTGACAAAAATGCAGAAATTTCCCTTATTTTGAGGTATAAAGGCTGAAATTCCCCTTATTTCGGGACAAAAAGGCAGAAATTTCCTTTAATTTGGGGCAAAAAGACAGAAATTGCCCTTATTTTGTGGCAAAAAGGCAGAAATTTCTTTTATGTTGGGGAAAAATTGCAGAAATTTCACTTATTTCAGGGCATAATTCAAAAATTCCTTTTATTTTGGGGCAAAAAGACAGAAATTCCGTTTATTTTTGGGTAAAAAGGCAGAAATTTCACTTATTTTGAGGTAAAAATGCAGAAATTCCCCTTATTTTGAGGCAAAAATGAAGAAATTTCTTTTTTTTGTGGCAATAGGTATACATCATTTTTATTTTCGGGCTAAAAAGCAGAAATTCCCCGTATTTTGGAGCAAAATTGCAGAAATTCCTCTAATTGTGGGGCAAAAACGCAGAAATTCCCTGTATGTTGGGGCAAAAAGACAGAAATTCTATTTATTTTGGGGCAAAACATAGAAATTCCATTTATTTTGGGGAAAATTCCAGAAATTTTCCTTATTTTGGGTCTAAATTGCAGAAACTTCACTTATATTGGGGCAAAATTGCAGAAATTTCACTTATTTCAGGGAAAAAAGGCAGAAATTTTCGATATTTTGGAGCAAAATGGCAGAAGTTCTCAATATTTTGTGGCAAAAATGCAGAAATTCCTTTATTTTGAGGTAAAAAAGCTGAAATTCCCCTTATTTCGGAACAAAAAGGCAGAAATTTCCCTTATTTTTGGGCAAAAAAACAGAAATTCCTTTTATTTTGTGGCAAAAGGCAGAAATTTCTTTTATTTTGGGGTAAAATTGCAGAAACTTCACTTATTTCAGGGCATAATTCAAAAATTCCTTTTATTTTGGGGCAGAAAGACAGAAATTCCGTTTATTTTTGAATAAAAAGGCAGAAATTTCACTTATTTTGAGGTTAAAAGGCAGAAATTCCTCTTATTATGGGGCAAAAATGAAGAAATTTCCCTTTTTTGTGGCAAAAGGTATACATTCCTCTTATTTTTGGGAAAAAAGCAGAAATTCACCGTATTTTGGAGCAAAATTGCAGAAATTCCCCTAGTTCTGGGGCAAAAAGGCAGAAATTCCCTATATGTTGGGGCAAAAACACAGAAATTCATTTATTTTGGGGTAAAACTCAGAAATTCCATTTATTTTGGGGAAAATTCCAGAAATTTTTCTTATTTTGGGGCAAAATTGCAGAAATTTCACTTATTTTGGGGCAAAATTGCAGAAATTTCACTTATTTCAAGGAAAAAAGGCAGAAATTTTCAATATTTTGGAGCAAAATTGCAGAAATTCTCAATATTTTGTGACAAAAATGCAGAAATTTCCCTTATTTTGAGGTATAAAGGCTGAAATTCCCCTTATTTCGGGACAAAAAGGCAGAAATTTCCCTTAATTTGGGGCAAAAAGACAGAAATTGCCCTTATTTTGTGGCAAAAAGGCAGAAATTTCTTTTATGTTGGGGAAAAATTGCAGAAATTTCACTTATTTCAGGGCATAATTCAAAAATTCCTTTTATTTTGGGGCAAAAAGACAGAAATTCCGTTTATTTTTGGGTAAAAAGGCAGAAATTTCACTTATTTTGAGGTAAAAATGCAGAAATTCCTCTTATTTTGAGGCAAAAATGAAGAAATTTCTTTTTTTTGTGGCAATAGGTATACATCATTTTTATTTTCGGGCTAAAAAGCAGAAATTCCCCGTATTTTGGAGCAAAATTGCAGAAATTCCTCTAATTGTGGGGCAAAAACGCAGAAATTCCCTGTATGTTGGGGCAAAAAGACAGAAATTCTTTTTATTTTGGGGCAAAACATAGAAATTCCATTTATTTTGGGGAAAATTCCAGAAATTTTCCTTATTTTGGGTCTAAATTGCAGAAACTTCACTTATATTGGGGCAAAATTGCAGAAATTTCACTTATTTCAGGGAAAAAAGGCAGAAATTTTCGATATTTTGGAGCAAAATGGCAGAAGTTCTCAATATTTTGTGGCAAAAATGCAGAAATTCCTTTATTTTGAGGTAAAAAAGCTGAAATTCCCCTTATTTCGGAACAAAAAGGCAGAAATTTCCCTTATTTTTGGGCAAAAAACAGAAATTCCTTTTATTTTGTGGCAAAAGGCAGAAATTTCTTTTATTTTGGGGTAAAATTGCAGAAACTTCACTTATTTCAGGGCATAATTCAAAAATTCCTTTTATTTTGGGGTAAAATGACAGAAATTCCATTTATTTTTGGGTAGAAAGGCAGAAATTTCACTTATTTTGAGGTTAAAAGGCAGAAATTCCTCTTATTTTGGGGCAAAAATGAAGAAATTTCCCTTTTTTGTTGCAAAAGGTATACATTCCCCTTATTTTCGGGCAAAAAGGCAGAAATTCCCCGTGTTTTGGAGCAAAATTGCAGAAATTCCTCTAATTGCCGTGCAAATAGGCAAAAATTCCCTATATGTAAGGGCAAAAGTCAGATATTCTCCTTATTTTGGGGCAAAACTCAAAATTCCAATTATTTTGGGGCAAAATTTCAGATATTTCCCTTATTTGGGGCAAAATTGCAGAAATTTCACATATTTTGGGGCAACATTGAAGAAATTTCACTTAATTCAGGGAAAAAAGGCAGAAATTTTTGATATTTTGGAGCAAAATGGCAGAAATTCTCAATATTTTGTGGCAAAAATGCAGAAATTCTTATATTTTGAGGTAAAAAGGCTGAAATTCCCCTTATTTCGGAACAAAAAGGCAGAAATTTCCCTTATTTTTGGGCAAAAAGACAGAAATTTCCCTTATTTGGGGCAAAATTGCAGAAATTTCACTTATTTTGGGGCAAAAGTGCAGAAATTTCACTTATTTCAGGGAAAAAAGGCAGAAATTTTCCTTATTTTGGGCAAAAAGGCAGAAATTCCTAATATTTTGTGGCAAAACTGCTGAAATTCCCATTATTTTGAGGTAAAAAGGCTGAAATCCCCCTTATTTGGGGGCAAAATTCCAGAAATTTCCCTTATTTTGGGGATAAATTCCAGAAATTTCACTTATTTTGGGGCAAAATTGCAGAAATTTCACTTATTTCAGGGAAAAAATGCAGGAATTTTCCTTATTTTGGGGCAAAAAGGCAGAAATTCCTAATATTTTGTGTCAAAAAGGCAGAAATTTCTCTTATTTTGGGGCAAAATTGCAGAAATTTCACTTATTTCTGGGCATAATTCAAAAATTCCTTTTATTTTGGGGCAAAAAGACAGAAATTCCATTTATTTTTGAATAAAAAGGCAGAAATTTCACTTATTTTGAGGTTAAAGGCAGAAATTCCTCTTATTTTGGGGCAAAAATGAAGTAATTTCCCTTTTCTGTGGCAAAAGGTATACATTCCTCTTATTTTTGGGCAAAAAAAGCAGAAATTCCCCGTATTTTAAAGCAAAATTGCAGAAATTCCCCTAGTTCTGGGGCAAAAAGGCAGAAATTCCCTATATGTTGGGGCAAAAACACAGAAATTCTTTTTATTTTGGAGTAAAACTCAGAAATTCCATTTATTTTTGGGATAATTCAAGAAATTTCCATTATTTTGGGGCAAAATTGCAGAAATTTAACTTATTTTGGGGCAAAATTGCAGAAATTTCACTTATTTCAAGAAAAAAAGCAGAAATTTTCAATATTTTGGAGCAAAATTGCAGAAATTCTCAATATTTTGTGAAAAAATGCAGAAATTCCCCTTATTTTGAGGTATAAAGGCTGAAATTCCCCTTATTTTGGGACAAAAAGGCAGAAATTTCCCTTATTTTGGGGCAAAAAGACAGAAATTGCCCTTATTTTGTGGCAAAAAGGCAGAAATTTCTTTTATGTTGGGGAAAAATTGCAGAAATATCACTTATTTCAGGGCATAATTCAAAAATTCCTTTTATTTTGGGGCAAAAAGACAGAAATTCCGTTTATTTTTGGGTAAAAAGGCAGAAATTTCACTTATTTTGAGGTAAAAATGCAGAAATTCCTCTTATTTTGAGGCAAAAATGAAGAAATTTGTTTTTTTTTGTGGCAAAAGGTATACATTATTTTTATTTTCGGGCTAAAAAGCAGAAATTCCCCGTATTTTGGAGCAAAATTGCAGAAATTCCTCTACTTGTGGGGCAAAAATGCAGAAATTCCCTATATGTTGGGGCAAAAAGACTAAAATTCTTTTTATTTTGGGGCAAAACTCAGAAATTCCATTTATTTTGGGGAAAATTCCAGAAATTTCCCTTATTTTGGGGCAAAATTGCAGAAATATCACTTATTTGGGGCAACATTGCAGAAATTTCACTTATTTCAGGGAAAAAAGGCAGAAATTTTCGATATTTTGGAGCAAAATGGCAGAAATTCTCAATATTTTGTGGCAAAAATGCAGAAATTCCCCTATTTTGAGGTAAAAAGGCTGAAATTCCCCTTATTTCGGAACAAAAATGCAGAAATTTCCCTTATTTTGGGGCAAAATTGCAGAAATTTCACTTATTTTAGGGAAAAAAGGCAGAAATTTTCTTATTTTGGGGCAAAAAGTCAGAAATTCCTAATATTTTCTGGCAAAAATGCAGAAATTCCCCTTAATTTGTGTCAAAAAGGCAGAAATTTCTTTTATGTTGAGGCAAGATTGCAGAAATTTCCCTTATTTCAGGGCAAAATTCATAAATTCCTTTTATTTTGGTGCAAAAAGACAGAAATTCCGTTTATTTTTGGATAAAAAGGCAGAAATTTCACTTATTTTGAGGTAAAAATGCAGAAATTCCTTTTATTTTAGGGCAAAAATGAAAAAATTTCTTTTTTTGTGGCAAAAGGTATACATTACTTTTATTTTCGGGCTAAAAAGCAGAAATTCCCCGTATTTGGAGCAAAATTGCAGAAATTCCCCTAATTATGGGGCAAAAATGCAGAAATTCCCTATATGTAGAAGCAAAAGACAGAAATTCTTTATTTTGGGGCAAAACTCAGAAATTCCATTTATTTTGGGGAAAATTCCAGAAATTTCCCTTATTTTGGGGCTAAATTGCAGAAATTTTACTTACTTTGGGGCAAAATTGCAGAAATTTCACTTATTTCAGGGAAAAAAGGCAGAAATTTTCGATATTTTGGAGCAAAATGGCAGAAATTCTCAATATTTTGTGGCAAAAATGCAGAAATTCCCTTTATTTTGAGGTAAAAAGGCTAAAATTTCCATTATTTTGGAACAAAAAGGCAGAAATTTCCCTTATTTTTGGGCAAAAAGACAGAAATTCCTTTTATTTTGTGGTAAAAAGCAGAAATTTCTTTTATTTTGGGGTAAAATTGCAGAAATTTCACTTTTTTCAGGGCATAATTCAAAAATTCCTTTTATTTTGGGGCAAAATAACAGAAATTCCATTTATTTTTGGGTCGATAGGCAGAAATTTCACTTATTTTGGGGCAAAAAGACAGAAATTGCCCTTATATTGTGGCAAAAAGGCAGAAATTTCTTTTATTTTGGGAGATAATTGCAGAAATATCACTTATTTCAGGGAATAATTTAAAATTTCCTTTTATTTTGGGGCAAAAAGACAGAAATTCCATTTAATTTTGGGTAAAAAGGCAGAAATTTCACTTATTTTGAGGTCAAAATGCAAAAGTTCCTCTTATTTTAAGGCAAAAAGAAGAAATTTTTTTTTGTGGCAAAAGGTATACATTTTTTTTATTTTCAGGCTAAAAAGCAGAAATTCCCCGTATTTTGGAGCAAAATTGCAGAAATTCCTCTAATTGTGGGGCAAAAATGCAGAAATTTCCTATATGTTGGAGCAAAAAGACAGAAATTCTTTTTATTTTGGGGCAAAACTCAGAAATTCCATTTATTTTTGGGAAAATTCCAGAAATTTCCCTTATTTTGGGGCAAAATTGCAGAAATTTCACTTATTTTAGGGAAAAAAGGCAGAAATTTTCTTATTTTGGGGCAAAAAGTCAGAAATTCCTAATATTTTCTGGCAAAAATGCAGAAATTCCCCTTATTTTGTGTCAAAAAGGCAGAAATTTCTTTTATGTTGAGGCAAGATTGCAGAAATTTCCCTTATTTCAGGGCAAAATTCATAAATTCCTTTTATTTTGGTGCAAAAAGACAGAAATTCCGTTTATTTTTGGATAAAAAGGCAGAAATTTCACTTATTTTGAGGTAAAAATGCAGAAATTCCTTTTATTTTAGGGCAAAAATGAAAAAATTTCTTTTTTTGTGGCAAAAGGTATACATTACTTTTATTTTCGGGCTAAAAAGCAGAAATTCCCCGTATTTGGAGCAAAATTGCAGAAATTCCCCTAATTATGGGGCAAAAATGCAGAAATTCCCTATATGTAGAAGCAAAAGACAGAAATTCTTTATTTTGGGGCAAAACTCAGAAATTCCATTTATTTTGGGGAAAATTCCAGAAATTTCCCTTATTTTGGGGCTAAATTGCAGAAATTTTACTTACTTTGGGGCAAAATTGCAGAAATTTCACTTATTTCAGGGAATAAAGGCAGAAATTTTCGATATTTTGGAGCAAAATGGCAGAAATTCTCAATATTTTGTGGCAAAAATGCAGAAATTCCCTTTATTTTGAGGTAAAAAGGCTAAAATTTCCATTATTTTGGAACAAAAAGGCAGAAATTTCCCTTATTTTTGGGCAAAAAGACAGAAATTCCTTTTATTTTGTGGTAAAAAGCAGAAATTTCTTTTATTTTGGGGTAAAATTGCAGAAATTTCACTTTTTTCAGGGCATAATTCAAAAATTCCTTTTATTTTGGGGCAAAATAACAGAAATTCCATTTATTTTTGGGTCGATAGGCAGAAATTTCACTTATTTTGGGGCAAAAAGACAGAAATTGCCCTTATATTGTGGCAAAAAGGCAGAAATTTCTTTTATTTTGGGAGATAATTGCAGAAATATCACTTATTTCAGGGAATAATTTAAAATTTCCTTTTATTTTGGGGCAAAAAGACAGAAATTCCATTTAATTTTGGGTAAAAAGGCAGAAATTTCACTTATTTTGAGGTCAAAATGCAAAAGTTCCTCTTATTTTAAGGCAAAAAGAAGAAATTTTTTTTTGTGGCAAAAGGTATACATTATTTTTATTTTCAGGCTAAAAAGCAGAAATTCCCCGTATTTTGGAGCAAAATTGCAGAAATTCCTCTAATTGTGGGGCAAAAATGCAGAAATTTCCTATATGTTGGAGCAAAAAGACAGAAATTCTTTTTATTTTGGGGCAAAACTCAGAAATTCCATTTATTTTTGGGAAAATTCCAGAAATTTCCCTTATTTTGGGGCAAAATTGCAGAAATTTCACTTATTTTGTTGAAACATTGCAGAAATTTCACTTATTTCAGGGAAAAAAGGCAAAAATTTTTGATATTTTGGAGCAAAATGGCAGAAATTATCAATATTTTGTGGCAAAAATGCAGAAATTCCCCTATTTTGAGGTAAAAAAGCTGAAATTCCCCTTATTTCGGAACAAAAAGGCAAAAATTTCCCTTATTTTGAGGCAAAATTGCAGAAATTTCACTTATTTCAGGGAAAAAATGCAGAAATTTTCTTATTTTGGGGCAAACTCAGAAATTCCTAATATTTTGTGGCACAAAGGCAGAAATTCCCCAAATTTGTGTCAAAAAGGCAGAAATTTCTTTTATGTTGGGGCAAAATTGCAGAAATTTCCCTTATTTAAGGGCAAAATTTATAAATTCCTTTTATTTTGGGGTAAAAAGACAGAAATTCCGTTTATTTTTGGGTAAAAAGGCAGAAATTTCACTTATTTTGAGGTAAAAATGCAGAAATTCCTCTTATTTTGGGGCAAAAATGAAAAAATTTCTTTTTTTGTGGCAAAAGGTATACATTATTTTTATTTTCGGGCTAAAAAGCAGAATTTCCCCGTATTTTGGAGCTAAATTGCAGAAATTCCCCTAATTGTGGGGCAAAAATGCAGAAATTCCCTATATGTTAGGGAAAAAGTCAGATATTCTCCTTATTTTGGGGCAAAACTCAAAATTCCAATTATTTTGGGGCAAAATTCCAGAAATTTTCCTTATTTGGGGCAAAATTGCAGAAATTTCACTTATTTCAGGGCATAATTCAAAAATTCCTTATATTTTGGGGCAAAAAGACAGAAATTCCGTTTATTTTTGAATAAAAAGGCAGAAATTTCACTTATTTTGAGGTTAAAAGGCAGAAATTCCTCTTATTATGGGGCAAAAATGAAGAAATTTCCCTTTTTTGTGGCAAAAGGTATACATTCCTCTTATTTTTGGGAAAAAAGCAGAAATTCACCGTATTTTGGAGCAAAATTGCAGAAATTCCCCTAGTTCTGGGGCAAAAAGGCAGAAATTCCCTATATGTTGGGGCAAAAACACTAAAATTCTTTTTATTTTGGGGTAAAACTCAGAAATTCCATTTATTTTGGGGAAAATTCCAGAAATTTCCCTTATTTTGAGGCAAAATTGCAGAAATTTCACTTATTTTTGAGCAAAATTGCAGAAATTTCACTTATTTCAGGGAAAAAAGGAAGAAATTTTCAATATTTTGGAGCAAAATTGGAGAAATTCTCAATATTTTGTGCCAAAAATGCAGAAATTCCCCTTATTTTGAGGTATAAAGGCTGAAATTCCCCTTATTTCGGGACAAAAAGGCAGAAATTTCCCTTATTTTGGGGCAAAAAGACATTAATTGCCCTTATTTTGTGGCAAAAAGCAGAAATTTCTTTTATTTTGGGGAAAATTGCAGAAATATCACTTATTTCAGGGCATAATTCAAAAATTCCTTTTATTTTGGGGCAGAAGACAGAAATTCCGTTTATTTTTGGGTAAAAAGGCAGAAATTTCACTTATTTTGAGGTAAAAATGCAGAAATTCCTTATATTTTGAGGCAAAAATGAAGAAATTTCTTTTTTTTTGTGGCAAAAGGTATACATTATTTTTATTTTCGGGCTAAAAAGCAGAAATTCCCCTTATTTTGGAGCAAAATTGCAGAAATTCCTCTAATTGTGGGGCAAAAATGCAGAAATTCCTTATATGTTGGGGCAAAAAGACAGAAATTCTTTTTATTTTGGGGCAAAACTCAGAAATTCCATTTATTTTGGGGAAAATTCCAGAAATTTCCCTTATTTTGGGGCAAAATTGCAGAAATTTCACTTATTTTGGGGCAACATTGCAGAAATTTCACTTATTTCAGGGAAAAAAGGCAGAAATTTTTAATATTTTAGAGCAAAATGGCAGAAATTATCAATATTTTGTGGCAAAAATGCAGAAATTCCTCTATTTTGAGGTAAAAAGGCTGAAATTCTCCTTATTTCCGAACAAAAAGACAGAAATTTCCCTTATTTTGGGGCAAAAAGACAGAAATTCCTTTTATTTTGTGGCAAAAAGGCAGAAATTTCTTTTATTTTGGGGTATAATTGCAGAAATTTCACTTATATCAGGGCATAATTCCAAAATTCTTTTTATTTCGGTGCAAAATGACAGAAATTCTGTTTATTTTTGGGTAGAAAGGCAGAAATTTCACTTATTTTGAGGTTAAAAGGCAGAAATTCCTCTTATTTTGGGGCAAAAATGAAGAAATTTCCCTTTTTTGTGGCGAAAGGTATACATTCCCCTTATTTTCGGGCAAAAAGGCAGAAATTCCCCGTATTTTGGAGCAAAATTGCAGAAATTCCCCTAATTGCGGGGCAAAAAGGCAAAAATTCCCTATATGTTAGGGCAAAAGTCAGATATTCTCATTATTTTGGGGCAAAACTCAAAATTCCAATTATTTTGGGGCAAAATTTCAGAAATTTCCCTTATTTGGGGCAAAATTGCAGAAATTTCACTTATTTTGGGGCAAAATTGCAGAAATTTCACTTATTTCAGTGAAAAAAAGGCAGAAATTTTCCTTATTTTGGGGCAAAAAGGCAGAAATTTCCTAGTATTTTGTGGCAAAAATGCTGAAATTCCCATTATTTTGAGGTAAAAAGGCTGAAATTCCCCTTATTTTGGGGGCAAAATTCCAGAAATTTCCCTTATTTTTGGGCAAAATTCCAGAAATTTCACTTATTTTGGGGCAAAATTGCAGAAATTTCACTTATTTCAGGGCATAATTCAAAAATTCCTTTTATTTTGGGGCAAAAAGAGAAAAATTCCGTTTATTTTGGGTAAAAAGGCAGAAATTTCACTTATTTTGAGGTAAAAATGCAGAAATTCCTCTTATTTTGGGGCAAAAATGAAGAAATTTCACATTTTTGTGGCAAAAGGTATACATTCCCCTTATTTTCGGGCAAAATAGCAGAAATGCCTGTATTTTGGAGCAAAATTGCAGAAATTTCTCAAATTGTGGGGCAAAAAGGCAGAAATTCCCTATATGATGAGGCTAAAAGACAAAAATTCTCCACATTTTTGGGCACAACTCAGAAATTCCACTTATTCTGAGGCAAAATTCCAGACATTTCCCTTATTTTGGGGCATAATTCCAGAAATTTCCCTTATTTTAGGGCAAAATTGCAGAAATTTCACTTATTTCATGGAAAAAAGGCAGAAATTTTCCTTATTTTGGAGCAAAAAGGCAGAAATTCCTAATAGTTTGTGGCAAAATTGCAGAAATTCCCCTTATTTTGAGGTAAAAAGGATGAAATTTCCCTTATTTGGGGGCAAAAAGAGATAAATTTCCCTTATTTTGGGGCAAAAAGACAGAAATTTCCCTTATTTTGTGGCAAAAAGGCAGAAATTTCTTTTATTTTGGGGAAAAATTGCAGAAATATCACTTATTTCAGGGCATAATTCAAAAATTCCTTTTATTAAGGGGAAAAAAGACAGAAATTCCGTTTATTGTTGGGTAAAAAGGCAGAAATTTCACTTATTTTGAGGTAAAAATGCAGAAATTCCTCTTATTTTGGGGCAAAAATAAAAAAAATTCTTTTTTTGTGGCAAAAGGTATACATTATTTTTATTTTCCGGCTAAAAAGAAGAAATTCCCCGTATTTTGGAGCAAAATTGCAGAAATTCCCCTAATTGTGGGGCAAAAATGCAGAAATTCCCTATATGTTGTGGCAACAAGACAGAAATTCTTTATTTTGGGGCAAAAAGGCAGAAATTCCTAATATTTTGTGGCAAAAATGATGAAATTCCCATTATTTTGAGGTAAAAAGGCTGAAATTCCCCTTATTTGGGGGCAAAATTCCAGAAATTTTCCTTATTTTGGGGCAAAATTCCAGAAATTTCACTTATTTTGGGGCAAAATTGCAGAAATTTCACTTATTTCAGGGAAAAAAAGGCAGGAATTTTCCTTATTTTGGGGCAAAAAGGCAGAAATTTCTAAAATTTTGTGTCAAAAAGGCAGAAATTTCTCTTATTTTGGGGCAAAATTGCAGAAATTTCACTTATTTCAGGGCATAATTCAAAAATTCCTTTTATTTTGGGGCAAAAAGACAGAAATTCCATTTATTTTTGAATAAAAAGGCAGAAATTTCACTTATTTTGAGGTTAAAAGGAAGAAATTCCTCTTATTTTGGGGCAAAAATGAAGAAATTTTGCTTTTTTGTGGCAAAAGTTATACATTCCTCTTATTTTTGGGAAAAAAAGCAGAAATTCCCCGTATTTTGGAGCAAAATTGCAGAAATTCCCCTAGTTGTGGGGCAAAAAGGCAGAAATACCCTATATGTTAGGGCTAAAACACAGAAATTCTTTTTATTTTGGGGAAAATTCCAGAAATTTTCCTTATTTTGGGGCAAAATTGCAGAAATTTCACTAATTTTTGGGCAAAATTGCAGAAATTTAACTTATTTCAGGGAAAAAAGGCAGAAATTTTCAATATTTTGGAGCAAAATTGCAGAAATTCTCAATATTTTGTGCCAAAAATGCAGAAATTCCCCTTATTTTGAGGTATAAAGGCTAAAATTCCCCTTATTTTGGGACAAAAAGGCAGAAATTTCCCTTATTTTGGGGCAAAAAGACAGAAATTGCCCTTATTTTATGGCAAAAAGGCAGAAATTTCTTTTATTTTGGGGGAAAATTGCAGAAATATCAGTTATTTCAGGGAATAATTCAAAATTTCCTTTTATTTTGGGGCAAAAAGACAGAAATTCCGTTTATTTTTGGGTAAAAAGCCAAAAATTTCACTTATTTTGAGGACAAAATGCAGAAGTTCCTCTTATTTGGAGGCAAAAATGAAGAAATTTTTTTTTGTGGCAAAAGGTATACATTATTTTTATTTTCGGGCTAAAAAGAAGAAATTCCCCGTATTTTGGAGCAAAATTGCAGAAATTCCTCTTATTGTGGGGCAAAAATGCAGAAATTTCCTATATGTTGGGGCAAAAAGACAGAAATTCTTTTTATTTTGGGGCAAAACTCAGAAATTCCATTTATTTTTGGGAAAATTCCAGAAATTTCCCTTATTTTGGGGCAAAATTGCAGAAATTTCACTTATTTTGTGGCAAGATTGCAGAAATTTAACTAATTTCAGGGAAAAAAGGCAGAAATTTTTGATATTTTGGAGCAAAATGGCAGAAATTATCAATATTTTGTGGCAAAAATGCAGAAATTCCCCTATTTTGAGGTAAAAAGGCTGAAATTCCCCTTATTTCGGAACAAAAAGGCCAAAATTTCCCTTATTTTGGGGCAAAATTGCAGAAATTTCACTTATTTCAGGAAAAAAAGGCAGAAATTTTCTTATTTTGGGGCAAACTCAGAAATTCCTAATATTTTGTTGCAAAAATGCAGAAATTCCCCTTATTTTGTGTCAAAAAGGCAGAAATTTCTTTTATGTTGGGGCAAAATTGCATAAATTTCCCTTATTTCAGGGCAAAATTTAAAAATTCCTATTATTTTGGGGCAAAAAGACAGAAATTCCGTTTTTTTTGGGTAAAAAGGCAGAAATTTCACTTATTTTGAGGTAAAAATGCAGAAATTCCTCTTATTTTATGGCAAAAATGAAAAAATTTCTTTTTTTGTGGCAAAAGGTATACATTAATTTTATTTTCGGGCTAAAAAGCAGAAATTCCCCGTATTTTGGAGCTAAATTGCAGAAATTCCCCTAATTGTGGGGCAAAAATGCAGAAATTCCCTATATGTTGGGGCAAAAAGACAGAAATTCTTTATTTTGGGGCAAAACTCAGAAATTCCATTTATTTTGGGGAAAATTCCAGAAATTTCCCTTATTTTGGGGCTAAATTGCAGAAATTTAAATATTTTGGGGCAAAATTGAAGAAATTTCACTTATTTCAGGAAAAAAAGGCAGAAATTTTTGATATTTTGGAGCAAAATGGCAGAAATTCTCAATATTTTGTGGCAAAAATGCAGAAATTCCCTTTATTTTGAGGTAAAAAGCCTGAAATTCCCCTTATTTTGGAACAAAAAGGCAGAAATTTCCCTTATTTTTGGGCAAAAATACAGAAATTCCTTTTATTTTTTGGCAAAAAGGCAGAAATTTCTTTTATTTTGGAATAAAATTGCAGAAATTTCACTTATTTCAGGGCATAATTCAAAAATTCGTTTTATTTTGGGGCAAAATGACAGAAATTCCATTTATTTTTGGGTAGAAAGGCAGAAATTTCACTTATTTTGAGGTTAAACGGCAGAAATTCTTCTTATTTTGGGGCAAAAATGAAGAAATTTCCCTTTTTTTGGCAAAAGGTATACATTTCCCTTATTTTCGGGCAAAAAGGCAGAAATTCCCCGTATTTTGGAGCAAAATTGCAGAAATTCCTCTAATTGCCGTGCAAACAGGCAAAAATTCCCTATATGTTAGGGAAAAAGTCAGATATTCTCCTTATTTTGGGGCAAAACTCAAAATTCCAATTATTTTGGGGAAAATTCCAGAAATTTCCCTATTTGGGGCAAAATTCCAGAAATTTTACTTATTTTAGGGCAAAATTGCAGAAATTTAACTTATTTCAGGAATAAAAGGCAGAAATTTTTCTTATTTTGGGGCAAAAAGGCAGAAATTCCTAATATTTTGTGGCAAAAATGCTGAAATTCCCATTATTTTGAGGTAAAAAGGGTGAAATTCCCCTTATTTGGGGGCAATATTCCAGAAATTTCCCTTATTTTGGGAAAAAATTAAAGAAATTTCACTTATTTTGGGGCAAAATTGCAGAAATTTAACTTATTTCAGGGGAAAAAAAGCAGGAATTTTCCTTATTTTGGGGCAAAAAGGCAAAAATTCCTAATATTTTGTGTCAAAAAGGCAGAAATTTCTCTTATTTTGGGGCAAAATTGCAGAAATTTCACTTATTTCAGGGCATAATTCAAAAATTCCATTTATTTTGGGGCAAAAAGACAGAAATTCCATTTATTTTGAAATAAAAAGGCAAAAATTTCACTTATTTTGAGGTTAAAAGGCAGAAATTCCTCTTATTTTTGGGCAAAAATGAAGAAATTTCCCTTTTTTGTGGCGAAACGTATGCATTCCTCTTATTTTTGGGAAAAAAAGCAGAAATTCCCCGTATTTTGGAGCAAAATTGCAGAAATTCCCCTAGTTGTGGGGCAAAAAGGCATAAATTCCCTATATGTTGGGGCAAAAACACAGAAATTCTTTTTATTTTGGGGTAAAACCCAGAAATTCCATTTATTTTTGGGAAAATTCAAGAAATTTCCCTTATTTTGAGGCAAAATTGTAGAAATTTCACTTATTTTTGGGCAAAATTTCAGAAATTTCACTTATTTTAGGGAAAAAAGACAGAAATTTTCAATATTTTGGAGCAAAATTGCAGAAATTCTCAATATTTTGTGCCAAAAATGCAGAAATTCCCCTTATTTTGAGGTATAAAGGCTGAAATTCCCCTTATTTCGGGACAAAAAGGCAGAAATTTCCCTTATTTTGTGGCAAAAAGCAAAAATTTTTTTTATTTTGGGGAAAAATTGCAAAAATATCACTTATTTCAGGGCATAATTCCAAAATTCCTTTTATTTTGTGGCAAAAAGACAGAAATTCCGTTTATTTTTGGGTAAAAAGGCAGAAATTTCACTTATTTTGAGGTAAAAATGCAGAAATTTCTCTTATTTTGAGGTAAAAATGAAGAAATTTCTATTTTTTTGTGGCAAAAGGTATACATTATTTTTATTTTCGGGCTAAAAAGCAGAAATTCCCCGTATTTTGGAGGAAAATTGCAGAAATTCCTATAATTGTGGGGCAAAAATGCAGAAATTCCCTATATGTTGGGGCAAATAGACAGAAATTCTTTTTATTTTGGGGCAAACCTCAGAAATTCCATTTATTTTGGGGAAAATTCCGGAAATTTCCTTTTTTTGGGGCAAAATTGCAGAAATTTCACTTATTTTGGGGCAACATTGCAGAAATTTCACTTATTTTAGGGAAAAAAAGCAGAAATTTTTGATATTTTGGAGCAACATGGCAGAAATTATCAATATTTTGTGGCAAAAATGCAGAAATTCCCCTATTTTGAGGTAAAAAGGCTGAAATTCTCCTTATTTCGGAACAAAAAGGCAGAAATTTCCCTTATTTTGGGGCAAAAAGACAGAAATTCCTTTTATTTTGTGGCAAAAAGGCAGAAATTTCTTTTATTTTGTGGTAAAATTGCAGAAATTTCACTTATTTCAAGGCATAATTCAAAAATTCTTTTTATTTCAGGGCAAAATGACAGAAATTCTGTTTATTTTTGGTAGAAAGGCAGAAATTTCACTTATTTTGAGGTTAAAAGGCAGAAATTCCTCTTATTTTGGGGCAAAAATGAAGAAATTTCCTTTTTTTGTGGCAAAAGGTATACATTCCCCTTATTTTCGGGCAAAAAGGCAGAAATTCCCCTTATTTTGGAGCAAAATTGCAGAAATTCCCCTAATTGCGGGGCAAAAAGGCAAAAATTCCCTATATGTTAGGGCAAAAGTCAGATATTCCCCTTATTTTGGGGCAAAACTCAAAATTTTAATTATTTTGGGGCAAAATTCCAGAAATTTCCCTTATTTGGGGCAAAATTGCAGAAATTTCACTTATTTTGGGGCAAAATTGCAGAAATTTCACTTATTTCAGGAAAAAAAGGCATAAATTTTCCTTATTTTGGGGCAAAAAGGCAGAAATTCCTAATATTTTGTGGCAAAAATGCTGAAATTCCCATTATTTTGAGGTAAAAAGGCTGAAATTCGCCTTATTTGGGGGCAAAATTCCAGAAATTTCCCTTATTTTGGGGCAAAATTCCAGAAATTTCACTTATTTTGGGGCAAAATTTCAGAAATTTCACTTATTTCAGGGCATAATTCAAAAATTCCTTATATTTTGGGGCAAAAAGACAGAAATTCCGTTTATTTTTGAATAAAAAGGCAGAAATTTCACTTATTTTGAGGTTAAAAGGCAGAAATTCCTCTTATTATGGGGCAAAAATGAAGAAATTTCCCTTTTTTGTGGCAAAAGGTATACATTCCTCTTATTTTTGGGAAAAAAGCAGAAATTCACCGTATTTTGGAGCAAAATTGCAGAAATTCCCCTAGTTCTGGGGCAAAAAGGCAGAAATTCCCTATATGTTGGGGCAAAAACACAGAAATTCATTTATTTTGGGGTAAAACTCAGAAATTCCATTTATTTTGGGGAAAATTCCAGAAATTTTTCTTATTTTGGGGCAAAATTGCAGAAATTTCACTTATTTTGGGGCAAAATTGCAGAAATTTCACTTATTTCAGGGAAAAAAGGCAGAAATTTTCAATATTTTGGAGCAAAATTGCAGAAATTCTCAATATTTTGTGACAAAAATGCAGAAATTTCCCTTATTTTGAGGTATAAAGGCTGAAATTCCCCTTATTTCGGGACAAAAAGGCAGAAATTTCCCTTAATTTGGGGCAAAAAGACAGAAATTGCCCTTATTTTGTGGCAAAAAGGCAGAAATTTCTTTTATGTTGGGGAAAAATTGCAGAAATTTCACTTATTTCAGGGCATAATTCAAAAATTCCTTTTATTTTGGGGCAAAAAGACAGAAATTCCGTTTATTTTTGGGTAAAAAGGCAGAAATTTCACTTATTTTGAGGTAAAAATGCAGAAATTCCTCTTATTTTGAGGCAAAAATGAAGAAATTTCTTTTTTTTGTGGCAATAGGTATACATCATTTTTATTTTCGGGCTAAAAAGCAGAAATTCCCCGTATTTTGGAGCAAAATTGCAGAAATTCCTCTAATTGTGGGGCAAAAACGCAGAAATTCCCTGTATGTTGGGGCAAAAAGACAGAAATTCTTTTTATTTTGGGGCAAAACTCAGAAATTCCATTTATTTTGGGGAAAATTCCAGAAATTTCCCTTATTTTGGGTCTAAATTGCAGAAACTTCACTTATATTGGGGCAAAATTGCAGAAATTTCACTTATTTCAGGGAAAAAAGGCAGAAATTTTCGATATTTTGGAGCAAAATTGCAGAAATTCTCAATATTTTGTGGCAAAAATGCAGAAATTCTTATATTTTGAGGTAAAAAGGCTGAAATTCCCCTTATTTCGGAACAAAAAGGCAGAAATTTCCCTTATTTTTGGGCAAAAAGACAGAAATTTCTTTTATTTTGTGGCAAAAAGGCAGAAATTTCTATTATTTTGGGGTAAAATTGCAGAAACTTCACTTATTTCAGGGCATAATTCAAAAATTCCTTTTATTTTGGGGTAAAATGACAGAAATTCCATTTATTTTTGGGTAGAAAGGCAGAAATTTCACTTATTTTGAGGTTAAAAGGCAGAAATTCCTCTTATTTTGGGGCAAAAATGAAGAAATTTCCCTTTTTTGTGGCAAAAGGTATACATTCCCCTTATTTTCGGGCAAAAAGGCAGAAATTCCCGGGGTTTTGGAGCAAAATTGCAGAAATTCCTCTAATTGCCGTGCAAAAAGGCAAAAATTCCCTATATGTAAGGGCAAAAGTCAGATATTCTCCTTATTTTGGGGCAAAACTCAAAATTCCAATTATTTTGGGGCAAAATTTCAGATATTTCCCTTATTTGGGGCAAAATTGCAGAAATTTCACATGTTTTGGGGCAACATTGCAGAAATTTCACTTATTTCAGGGAAAAAAGGCAGAAATTTTTGATATTTTTGAGCAAAATGGCAGAAATTCTCAATATTTTGTGGCAAAAATGCAGAAATTCTTATATTTTGAGGTAAAAAGGCTGAAATTCCCCTTATTTCGGAACAAAAAGGCAGAAATTTCCCTTATTTTTGGGCAAAAAGACAGAAATTTCTTTTATTTTGTGGCAAAAAGGCAGAAATTTCTATTATTTTGGGGTAAAATTGCAGAAATTTCACTTATTTCAGGGCATAATTCAAAAATTCCTTTTATTTTGGGGCAAAATGACAGAAAGTCCATTTATTTTTGGGTAGAAAGGCAGAAATTTCACTTATTTTGATGTTAAAAGGCAGAAATTCCTCTTATTTTGGGGCAAAAATGAAGAAATTTCCCTTTTTTGTGGCAAAAGGTATACATTCCCCTTATTTTCGGGCAAAAAGGCAGAAATTCCCCGTGTTTTGGAGCAAAATTGCAGAAATTCCTCTAATTGCCGTGCAAAAAGGCAAAAATTCCCTATATGTAAGGGCAAAAGTCAGATATTCTCCTTATTTTGGGGCAAAACTCAAAATTCCAATTATTTTGGGGCAAAATTTCAGATATTTCCCTTATTTGGGGAAAAATTGCAGAAATTTCACATATTTTGGGGCAACATTGCAGAAATTTCACTTATTTCAGGGAAAAAAGGCAGAAATTTTTGATATTTTGGAGCAAAATGGCAGAAATTCTCAATATTTTGTGGCAAAAATGCAGAAATTCTTATATTTTGAGGTAAAAAGGCTGAAATTCCCCTTATTTCGGAACAAAAAGGCAGAAATTTCCCTTATTTTTGGGCAAAAAGACAGAAATTTCTTTTATTTTGTGGCAAAAAGGTAGAAATTTCTATTATTTTGGGGTAAAATTGCAGAAATTTCACTTATTCAGGGCATAATTCAAAAATTCCTTTTATTTTGGGGCAAAATGACAGAAAGTCCATTTATTTTTGGGTAGAAAGGCAGAAATTTCACTTATTTTGAGGTTAAAAGGCAGAAATTCCTCTTATTTTGGGGCAAAAATGAAGAAATTTCCCTTTTTTGTGGCAAAAGGTATACATTCCCCATATTTTCGGGCAAAAATGCACAAATTCCCCGTATTTTGGAGCAAAATTGCAGTAATTCCTCTAATTGCCGTGCAAAAAGGCAAAAATTCCCTATATGTTAGGGCAAAAGTCAGATATTCTCCTTATTTTGGGGCAAAACTCAAAATTCCAATTATTTTGGGGCAAAATTCCAGAAATTTCCCTTATTTGGGGCAAAATTGCAGAAATTTCACTTAATTTGGGGCAAAATTGCAGAAATTTCACTTATTTCAGGAAAAAAAGGCATAAATTTTCCTTATTTTGGGGCAAAAAGGCAGAAATTCCTAATATTTTGTGGCAAAACTGCTGAAATTCCCATTATTTTGAGGTAAAAAGGCTGAAATCCCCCTTATTTGGGGGCAAAATTCCAGAAATTTCCCTTATTTTGGGGATAAATTCCAGAAATTTCACTTATTTTGGGGCAAAATTGCAGAAATTTCACTTATTTCAGGGAAAAAATGCAGGAATTTTCCTTATTTTGGGGCAAAAAGGCAGAAATTCCTAATATTTTGTGTCAAAAAGGCAGAAATTTCTCTTATTTTGGGGCAAAATTGCAGAAATTTCACTTATTTCCGGGCATAATTCAAAAATTCCTTTTATTTTGGGGCAAAAAGACAGAAATTCCATTTATTTTTGAATAAAAAGGCAGAAATTTCACTTATTTTGAGGTTAAAGGCAGAAATTCCTCTTATTTTGGGGCAAAAATGAAGTAATTTCCCTTTTCTGTGGCAAAAGGTATACATTCCTCTTATTTTTGGGCAAAAAAAGCAGAAATTCCCCGTATTTTAAAGCAAAATTGCAGAAATTCCCCTAGTTCTGGGGCAAAAAGGCAGAAATTCCCTATATGTTGGGGCAAAAACACAGAAATTCTTTTTATTTTGGGGTAAAACTCAGAAATTCCATTTATTTTGGGGAAAATTCCAGAAATTTCCATTATTTTGGGGCAAAATTGCAGAAATTTAACTTATTTTGGGGCAAAATTGCAGAAATTTCACTTATTTCAGGAAAAAAAGGCAGAAATTTTCAATATTTTGGAGCAAAATTGCAGAAATTCTCAATATTTTGTGACAAAAATGCAGAAATTCCCCTTATTTTGAGGTATAAAGGCTGAAATTCCCCTTATTTTGGGACAAAAAGGCAGAAATTTCCCTTAATTTGGGGCAAAAATACAGAAATTGCCCTTATTTTGTGGCAAAAAGGCAGAAATTTCTTTTATGTTGGGGAAAAATTGCAGAAATATCACTTATTTCAGGGCATAATTCAAAAATTCCTTTTATTTTGGGGCAAAAAGACAGAAATTCCGTTTATTTTTGGGTAAAAAGGCAGAAATTTCACTTATTTTGAGGTAAAAATGCAGAAATTCCTCTTATTTTGAGGCAAAAATGAAGAAATTTGTTTTTTTTTGTGGCAAAAGGTATACATTATTTTTATTTTCGGGCTAAAAAGCAGAAATTCCCCGTATTTTGGAGCAAAATTGCAGAAATTCCTCTACTTGTGGGGCAAAAATGCAGAAATTCCCTATATGTTGGGGCAAAAAGACTAAAATTCTTTTTATTTTGGGGCAAAACTCAGAAATTCCATTTATTTTGGGGAAAATTCCAGAAATTTCCCTTATTTTGGGGCAAAATTTCAGAAATATCACTTATTTGGGGCAACATTGCAGAAATTTCACTTATTTCAGGGAAAAAAGGCAGAAATTTTCAATATTTTGGAGCAAAATTGCAGAAATTCTCAATATTTTGTGACAAAAATGCAGAAATTCCCCTTATTTTGAGGTATAAAGGCTGAAATTCCCCTTATTTTGGGACAAAAAGGCAGAAATTTCCCTTAATTTGGGGCAAAAAGACAGAAATTGCCCTTATTTTGTGGCAAAAAGGCAGAAATTTCTTTTATGTTGGGGAAAAATTGCAGAAATATCACTTATTTCAGGGCATAATTCAAAAATTCCTTTTATTTTGGGGCAAAAAGACAGAAATTCCGTTTATTTTTGGGTAAAAAGGCAGAAATTTCACTTATTTTGAGGTAAAAATGCAGAAATTCCTCTTATTTGAGGCAAAAATGAAGAAATTTGTTTTTTTTTTTGTGGCAAAAGGTATACATTATTTTTATTTTCGTGCTAAAAAGCAGAAATTCCCCGTATTTTGGAGCAAAATTGCAGAAATTCCTCTACTTGTGGGGCAAAAATGCAGAAATTCCCTATATGTTGGGGCAAAAAGACTAAAATTCTTTTTATTTTGGGGCAAAACTCAGAAATTCCATTTATTTTGGGGAAAATTCCAGAAATTTCCCTTATTTTGTGGCAAAATTGCAGAAATATCACTTATTTGGGGCAACATTGCAGAAATTTCACTTATTTCAGAGAAAAAAGGCAGAAATTTTTGATATTTTGGAGCAAAATGGCAGAAATTCTCAATATTTTGTGGCAAAAATGCAGAAATTCCCCTATTTTGAGGTAAAAAGGCTGAAATTCCCCTTATTTCGGAACAAAAATGCAGAAATTTCCCTTATTTTGGGGCAAAATTGCAGAAATTTCACTTATTTTAGGGAAAAAAGGCAGAAATTTTCTTATTTTGGGGCAAAAAGTCAGAAATTCCTAATATTTTCTGGCAAAAATGCAGAAATTCCCCTTATTTTGTGTCAAAAAGGCAGAAATTTCTTTTATGTTGGGGCAAGATTGCAGAAATTTCCCTTATTTCAGGGCAAAATTCATAAATTCCTTTTATTTTGGTTCAAAAAGACAGAAATTCCGTTTATTTTTGGATAAAAAGGCAGAAATTTCACTTATTTTGAGGTAAAAATGCAGAAATTCCTTTTATTTTAGGGCAAAAATGAAAAAATTTCTTTTTTTGTGGCAAAAGGTATACATTACTTTTATTTTCGGGCTAAAAAGCAGAAATTCCCCGTATTTGGAGCAAAATTGCAGAAATTCCCCTAATTATGGGGCAAAAATGCAGAAATTCCCTATATGTAGAAGCAAAAGACAGAAATTCTTTATTTTGGGGCAAAACTCAGAAATTCCATTTATTTTGGGGAAAATTCCAGAAATTTCCCTTATTTTGGGGCTAAATTGCAGAAATTTTACTTACTTTGGGGCAAAATTGCAGAAATTTCACTTATTTCAGGGAAAAAAGGCAGAAATTTTCGATATTTTGGAGCAAAATGGCAGAAATTCTCAATATTTTGTGGCAAAAATGCAGAAATTCCCTTTATTTTGAGGTAAAAAGGCTAAAATTTCCATTATTTTGGAACAAAAAGGCAGAAATTTCCCTTATTTTTGGGCAAAAAGACAGAAATTCCTTTTATTTTGTGGCAAAAAGCAGAAATTTCTTTTATTTTGGGGTAAAATTGCAGAAATTTCACTTTTTTCAGGGCATAATTCAAAAATTCCTTTTATTTTGGGGCAAAATAACAGAAATTCCATTTATTTTTGGGTCGATAGGCAGAAATTTCACTTATTTTGAGGTTAAAAGGCAGAAATTCCTCTTATTTTGGTGCAAAAATGAAGAAATTTCCCTTTTCTGTGGCAAAAGGTATACATTCCTCTTATTTTTGAGAAAAAAAGGCAGAAATTCCCCGTATTTTAAAGCAAAATTGCAGAAATTCCCCTAGTTCTGGGGCAAAAAGGCAGAAATTCCCTATATGTTGGGGCAAAAACACAGAAATTCTTTTTATTTTGGGGTAAAACTCAGAAATTCCATTTATTTTGGGGAAAATTCCAGAAATTTCCATTATTTTGGGGCAAAATTGCAGAAATTTCACTTATTTTGGGGCAAAATTGCAGAAATTTCACTTATTTCAGGAAAAAAAGGCAGAAATTTTCAATATTTTGGAGCAAAATTGCAGAAATTCTCAATATTTTGTGACAAAAATGCAGAAATTCCCCTTATTTTGAGGTATAAAGGCTAAAATTCCCCTTATTTTGGGACAAAAAGGCAGAAATTTCCCTTATTTTGGGGCAAAAATACAGAAATTGCCCTTATTTTGTGGCAAAAAGGCAGAAATTTCTTTTATTTTGGGGAAAAATTGCAGAAATATCACTTATTTCAGGGCATAATTCAAAATTTCCTTTTATTTTGGGGCAAAAAGACAGAAATTCCATTTATTTTTGAGTAAAAAGGCAGAAATTTCACTTATTTTGAGGTAAAAATGCAGAAATTCCTCTTATTTTGAGGCAAAAATGAAGAAATTTCTTTTTTTTTGTGGCAAAAGGTATACATTTTTTTATTTTCGGGCTAAAAAGCAGAAATTCCCCGTATTTTGGAGCAAAATTGCAGAAATTCCTCTACTTGTGGGGCAAAAATGCAGAAATTCCCTATATGTTGGGGCAAAAAGACAGAAATTCTTTTTATTTTGGGGCAAAACTCAGAAATTCCATTTATTTTGGGGAAAATTCCAGAAATTTCCCTTATTTTGGGGCAAAATTGCAAAAATTTCACTTATTTTGGGGCAACATTGCAGAAATTTCACTTATTTCAGAGAAAAAAGGCAGAAATTTTCGATATTTTGGAGCAAAATGGCAGAAATTCTCAATATTTTGTGGCAAAAATGCAGAAATTCCCCTATTTTGAGGTAAAAAGGCTGAAATTCCCCTTATTTCGGAACAAAAATGCAGAAATTTCCCTTATTTTGGGGCAAAATTGCAGAAATTTCACTTATTTTAGGGAAAAAAGGCAGAAATTTTCTTTTTTTGGGGCAAAAAGTCAGAAATTCCTAATATTTTCTGGCAAAAATGCAGAAATTCCCCTTATTTTGTGTCAAAAAGGCAGAAATTTCTTTTATGTTGGGGCAAGATTGCAGAAATTTCCCTTATTTCAGGGCAAAATTCAAAAATTCCTTTTATTTTGGGGCAAAAAGACAGAAATTCCGTTTATTTTTGGATAAAAAGGCAGAAATTTCACTTATTTTGAGGTAAAAATGCAGAAATTCCTTTTATTTTAGGGCAAAAATGAAAAAATTTCTTTTTTTGTGGCAAAAGGTATACATTACTTTTATTTTCGGGCTAAAAAGCAGAAATTCCCCGTATTTGGAGCAAAATTGCAGAAATTCCCCTAATTATGGGGCAAAAATGCAGAAATTCCCTATATGTAGAAGCAAAAGACAGAAATTCTTTATTTTGGGGCAAAACTCAGAAATTCCATTTATTTTTGGGGAAAATTCCAGAAATTTCCCTTATTTTGGGGCTTAATTGCAGAAATTTTACTTACTTTGGGGCAAAATTGCAGAAATTTCACTTATTTCAGGGAAAAAAGGCAGAAATTTTCGATATTTTGGAGCAAAATGGCAGAAATTCTCAATATTTTGTGGCAAAAATGCAGAAATTCCCTTTATTTTGAGGTAAAAAGGCTAAAATTTCCATTATTTTGGAACAAAAAGGCAGAAATTTCCCTTATTTTTGGGCAAAAAGACAGAAATTCCTTTTATTTTGTGGCAAAAAGCAGAAATTTCTTTTATTTTGGGGTAAAATTGCAGAAATTTCACTTTTTTCAGGGCATAATTCAAAAATTCCTTTTATTTTGGGGCAAAATAACAGAAATTCCATTTATTTTTGGGTCGATAGGCAGAAATTTCACTTATTTTGAGGTTAAAAGGCAGAAATTCCTCTTATTTTGGTGCAAAAATGAAGAAATTTCCCTTTTCTGTGGCAAAAGGTATACATTCCTCTTATTTTTGAGAAAAAAAGGCAGAAATTCCCCGTATTTTAAAGCAAAATTGCAGAAATTCCCCTAGTTCTGGGGCAAAAAGGCAGAAATTCCCTATATGTTGGGGCAAAAACACAGAAATTCTTTTTATTTTGGGGTAAAACTCAGAAATTCCATTTATTTTGGGGAAAATTCCAGAAATTTCCATTATTTTGGGGCAAAATTGCAGAAATTTCACTTATTTTGGGGCAAAATTGCAGAAATTTCACTTATTTCAGGAAAAAAAGGCAGAAATTTTCAATATTTTGGAGCAAAATTGCAGAAATTCTCAATATTTTGTGACAAAAATGCAGAAATTCCCCTTATTTTGAGGTATAAAGGCTAAAATTCCCCTTATTTTGGGACAAAAAGGCAGAAATTTCCCTTATTTTGGGGCAAAAATACAGAAATTGCCCTTATTTTGTGGCAAAAAGGCAGAAATTTCTTTTATTTTGGGGAAAAATTGCAGAAATATCACTTATTTCAGGGCATAATTCAAAATTTCCTTTTATTTTGGGGCAAAAAGACAGAAATTCCATTTATTTTTGAGTAAAAAGGCAGAAATTTCACTTATTTTGAGGTAAAAATGCAGAAATTCCTCTTATTTTGAGGCAAAAATGAAGAAATTTCTTTTTTTTGTGGCAAAAGGTATACATTTTTTTATTTTCGGGCTAAAAAGCAGAAATTCCCCGTATTTTGGAGCAAAATTGCAGAAATTCCTCTACTTGTGGGGCAAAAATGCAGAAATTCCCTATATCTTGGGGCAAAAAGACAGAAATTCTTTTTATTTTGGGGCAAAACTCAGAAATTCCATTTATTTTGGGGAAAATTCCAGAAATTTCCATTATTTTGGGGCAAAATTGCAAAAATTTCACTTATTTTGGGGCAACATTGCAGAAATTTCACTTATTTCAGAGAAAAAAGGCAGAAATTTTCGATATTTTGGAGCAAAATGGCAGAAATTCTCAATATTTTGTGGCAAAAATGCAGAAATTCCCCTATTTTGAGGTAAAAATTCTGAAATTCCTTTTATTTCGGAACAAAAAGGCAGAAATATCCCTTACTTTGGGGCAAAATTGCAGAAATTTCACTTATTTCAGGGAAAAAATACAGAAATTTTCTTATTTTGGGGCAAAAAGTCAGAAATTCCTAATATTTTGTGGCAAAAATGCAGAAATTTCCCTTATTTTGTGTCAAAAAGGCAGAAATTTCTTTTATGTTGAGGCAAAATTGCAGAAATTTCCCTTATTTCAGGGCAAAATTCAAAAATTCCTTTTATTTTGGGGCAAAAAAACAGAAATTCCGTTTATTTTTGGGTAGAAAGGCAGAAATTTCACTTATTTTGCGGTTAAAAGGCAGAAATTCCTCTTATTTTGGGGCAAAAATGAAGAAATTTCCCTTTTTTGTGGCAAAAGGTATATATTCCCCTTATTTTCGGGCAAAAAGGCAGAAATTCCCCGTATTTTGGAGCAAAATTTCAGAAATACCCCTAATTGCGGGGCAAAAAGGCAAAAATTTCCTATGTGTTAGGGCAAAAGTCAGATATTCTCCTTATTTTGAGGAAAAACTAAAAATTCCAATTATTTTGGGGCAAAATTCCAGAAATTTCCCTTATTTGGGGCAAAATTGCAGAAATTTCACTTATTTTGGGGCAAATTGCAGAAATTTCACTTATTTCAGGGAAAAAAGGCAGAAATTTTTCTTATTTTGGGGCAAAAAGGCAGAAATTCCTAATATTTTGTGGCAAAAAAGCTGAAATTCCTATTATTTTGAGGTAAAAAGGCTGAAATTCCCCTTATTTGGGGGCAAAATTTCAGAAATTTCCCTTATTTTGGGGCAAAATTCCAGAAATTTCACTTATTTTGGAGCAAAATTGCAGAAATTTCACTTATTTCAGGGAAAAAAGGCAGGAATTTTCCTTATTTTGGGGCAAAAAGGCAGAAATTCCTAATATTTTGTGCCAAAAATGCAGAAATTCCCCTTACTTTGAGGTATAAAGGCTGAAATTCCCTTTTTTTCGGGACAAAAAGGCAGAAATTTAATTATTTTGGGGCAAAAAGACAGAAATTGCCTTTATTTTGTGGCAAAAAGGCAGAAATTTCTTTTATTTTTGGGGAAAAATTGCAGAAATATCACTTATTTCAGGGCATAATTCAAAAATTCCTTTTATTTTGGGGCAAAAAAAACAGAAATTCTGTTTATTTTTGGGTAAAAAGGCAGAAATTTCACTTATTTTTAGGTAAAAATGTAGAAATTCCTTTTATTTTGAGGCAAAAATGAAGAAATTTCTTTTTTTGTGGCAAAAGGTATACATTATTTTTATTTTCGGGCTAAAAAGCAGAAATTCCCCGTATTTTGGAGCAAAATTGCAGAAATTCCTCTAATTGTGGGGCAAAAATGCAGAAATTCCCTATATGTTGGGGCAAAAAGACAAAATTCTTTTTATTTTGGGGCAAAACTCAGAAATTCCATTTATTTTGGGGAAAATTCCAGAAATTTCTCTTATTTTTGGGCAAAATTGCAGAAATTTCACTTATTTTGGGGCAAAATTACAGAAATTTCACTTATTTCAGGGAATAAAGGCAGAAATTTTCTTATTTTGGGGCAAAAAGTCAGAAATTCCTAATATTTTGTGGCAAAAATGCAGAAATTCCCCTTATTTTGTGACAAAAAAGCAGAAATTACTTTTATGATAAGGCAAAATTGCAGAAATTTCCCTTATTTCAGGGCAAAATTCAAAAATTCCTTTTATTTTGGGGCAAAAAGACAGAAATTCCGTTTATTTTGGGTAAAAAGGCAGAAATTTCACTTATATTGATGTAAAAAGGCAGAAATTCCTATTATTTTGGGGCAAAAATGAAGAAATTTCCCTTTTTTTTGGCCAAAGGTATACATTCCCCTTATTTTTGGAAGAAAAAGCAGAAATTCCCTGTATTTTTGGAGCAAAATTGCAGAAATTCCCCTAGTTGTGGGGCAAAAAAGGAGAAATTTTCTATTTGTTGGGGCAAAAAGACAGAAATTCTCCTTATTTTGGGGCAAAACTCCGAAATTCCACTTATTTTGGGGCAAAATTGCAGAAATTTCACTTATTTTGGGGCAAAATTGCAGAAATTTCTTTTATTTCAGAGAAGAAAGACAGAAATTTTCTTTATTTTGGGGCAAAAAGACAGAAATTCCTAAATTTTGTGGCAAAAATGCAGAAATTCCCCTTAGATTGTGTCAAAAAGTCAGAAATTTCCCTTATTTTGGGGCAAAATTGAAGAAATTTCACTTATTTCAGGGCATAATTCAAAAATTCCTTTTATTTTGGGGCAAAAAGATAGAAATTCCGTTTATTTTTTGGGAAAAAAGGCAGAAATTTCACTTATTTTGAGGTAAAAATGCAGAAATTCCTCTTATTTTGGGGCAAAAATGAAGAAATTTCCTTCTTTTGTGGCAAAAGGTATACATTCCCCTTATTTTCGGGATAAAAAGGAGAAATTCCCCATATTTTGAAGCAAAATTGCAGAAATTCTCCAAATTGTGGGGCAAAAATGCAGAAATTCCCTATATGTGGGGTAAAAAGACAGAAATTCTTTTTATTTTGGGGCAAAACTCAGAAATTCCACTTATTTTTGGGCAAAATTCCAGAAATTTCCCTTATTTTTGGGCAACATTGCAGAAATTTTAGTTATTTTGGGGAAAAAATTGTCAAAATTTCACTTATTTTGGGCAAAATTGCAGAAATTTCACTAATTTCAGGGAAAAAATGCAGAAATTTTCCTTATTTTGGGGCAAAAAGGCAGAAATTCCCAATATTTTTTGAAAAAATGCAGAAATTTCCATTATTTTGTGTCAAAAAGGCAGAAATTTCACTTATTTTGGGGCAAAATTGCAGAAATTTCACTTATTTCAGGGCATAATTCAAAAATTCCTTTTATTTTGTGGCAATAAGACAGAAATTCCGTTTATTTTGGGTAAAAAGGCAGAAATTTCACTTATTTTGAGGTAAAAATGCAGAAATTCCTCTTATTTTGGGGCAAAAATGAAGAAATTTCATTTTTGTGGCAAAAGATATACATTCCCCTTATTTTCAGGCAAAAAAGCAAAAATTCCCGTATTTTGGAGCAAAATTGCAGAAATTCCCCTAATTGTGGGGCAAAAAGGCAGAAATTCCCTATATGTTGAGGCAAAAAGACAAAAATTCTCCACATTTTTGGGCACAACTCAGAAATTCCACTTATTCTGAGGCAAAATTCCAGAAATTTCCCTTATTTTGGAGCAAAATTCCAGAAATTTTGCTTATTTTAGGGCAAAATTGCAGAAATTTCACTTATTTCATGGAAAAAAAGCAGAAATTTTCCTTATTTTGGAGCAAAAAGGCAGAAATTCCTAATATTTTGTCGCAAAAATGCAGAAATTCCCCTTATTTTGAGGTAAAAAGGCTGAAATTTCCCTTATTTGGGGGCAAAAAGGGATAAATTTCCCTTATTTTGGGGCAAAAAGACAGAAATTCCCCTTATTTTGTGGCAAAAAGGCAGAAATTTCTTTATTTTGGGGTAAAATTGCAGAAATTTCACTTATTTCAGGGCATAATTCAAAAATTCCTTTTATTTCGGGGCAAAATGACAGAAATTCCGTTTATTTTTGGGTAGAAAGGCAGAAATTTCACTTATTTTGAGGTTAAAAGGCAGAAATTCCTCTTATTTTGGGGCAAAATTGAAGAAATTTCCTTTTTTTGGCAAAAGGTATACAATCCCCTTATTTTCGGGCAAAAAGGCAGAAATTCCCCGTATTTTGGAACAAAATTTCAGAAATACCCCTATTTGTGGGGCAAAATGGCAAAAATACCCTATATCTTAGGGCAAAAGTCAGATATTCTCCTTATTTTGGGGCAAAACTCAAATTTCCAATTATTTTGGGGCAAAATTCCAGAAATTTCCCTTATTTGGGGCAAAATTGCAGAAATTTCACTTATTTTGGGGCAAAATTGCAGAAATTTCACTTATTTCAGGGAAAAAAGGCAGAAATTTTCCTTATTTTGAGGCAAAAAGGCAGAAATTCCTAATATTTTGTGGCAAAAATGCTGAAATTCCCATTATTTTGAGATAAAAAGGCTGAAATACCCCTTATTTGGAGGCAAAATTCCAGAAATTTCCCTTATTTTGGGGCAAAATTCCAGAAATTTCACTTATTTTGGGGCAAAATTGCAGAAATTTCACTTATTTCAGGGAAAAAAAGGCAGGAATTTTCCTTATTTTGGGGCAAAAAGGCAGAAATTCCTAATATTTTGTGTCAAAAAGGCAGAAATTTCTCTTATTTTGGGGCAAAATTCCAGAAATTTCACTTATTTCAGGGCATAATTCAAAAATCCCTTTTATTTTGGGGCAAAAGGCAGAAATTCCGTTTATTTTTAATAAAAAGGCAGAAATTTCACTTATTTTGAGGTTAAAAGGCAGAAATTCCTCTTATTTTGGGGCAAAAATGAAGAAATTTTCCTTTTTGTGGTAAAAGGTATACATTCTTCTTATTTTTGGGAAAAAAAGCAGAAATTCCCCGTTTTTTGGAGCAAAATTGCAGAAATTCCCCTAGTTGTGGGGTAAAAATGCAGAAATTCCCTATATGTTGGGGCCAAAACACAGAAATTCTTTTTATTTTGGGGTAAAACTCAGAAATTCCAATTATTTTGGGGAAAATTCCGGAAATTTCCCTTATTTTGGGGCAAAATGGCAGAAATTTCACATATTTTGGGGCAAAATTGCAGAAATTTCACTTATTTCAGGGAAAAAAGGCAGAAATTTTCAATATTTTGGAGCAAAATTTCAGAAATTCTAAATATTTTGTGCCAAAAATGCAGAAATTCCCCTTATTTTGAGGTATAAAGGCTGAAATCCCCCTTATTTCGGGACAAAAGGCAGAAATTTCCCTTATTTTTGGGCAAAATAACAGAAATTCCTTTTATTTTGTGGCAAAAAGGCAGAAATTTCTTTTATTTTTGGGCAAAATTGCAGAAATTTCACTTATTCCAGGGCATAATTCAAAGATTCCTTTTATTTGGGGGCAAAAAGACAGAAATTCCGTTTATTTTTGGGTAGAAAGGCAGAAATTTCACTTATTTTGAGGTAAAAAGGCAGAAATTCCTCTTATTTTGGGGCAAAAATGAAGAAATTTCCGTTTTTTGGCAAAAGGTATACATTCCCCTTACTTTCGGGCAAAAGGGAGAAATTCCCTTTATTTTGGTGCAAAATTGCAGAAATTCCCCTAATTGTGGGGCAAAAGGCAGAAATTCCCTATATGTTAGGGCAAAAGTCAGATATTCTCCTTATTGTGGGGCAAAAGTCAGAAATTCCAATTATTTTGGGGCAAAATTCCAGAAATTTCTTTTATTTGGGGCAAAATTGCAGAAAATTCACTTATTTTGGGGCAAAATTGCAGAAATTTCACTTATTTCAGGGAAAAAGGCAGAAATTTTCTTTATTTTGGGGCAAAAAGGCAGAAATTCTTAATATTTTGTGGCAAAAATGCTGAAATTCCCCTTATTTTGAGGTAAAAAGGATGATATTCCCTTTATTTGGGAACAAAATTCATGAAATTTCCCTCATTTTGAAGCAAAATTGCATAAATTTCACTTATTTTGGGGCAAAATTTCAGAAATTTCACTTATTTCAGAGATAAAAGGCAGGAATTTTCCTTATTTTGGGGCAAAAAACCAGAAATTCCTAATATTTTGTGGCAAAAATGCAGAAATTCCCATTATTTTGTGTCAAAAAGGCAGAAATTTCTCTTATTTTGGGGCAAAATTGCAGAAATTTCACTTATTACAGGGCATAATTCCAAATTCCTTTTATTTTGGGACAAAAAGACAGACATTCCGTCTATTTTTTTTGGAAAAAAGGCAGAAATTTCACTTATTTTGAGGTAAAAAGGCAGAAATTCCTCTTATTTTGGGGCAAAAATAAAGAAATTTCTCTTTTTTGTGGCAAAAAGTATATATTCCTCTTATTTTTGGTAAAAAAAGCAAAAATTCCTCGTATTTTGGAGCAAAATTGCAGAAAATCTCCTAGTTGTTGGGCAAAAAAGCAGAAATTCCCTATTTGTTGGGTGAAAAAGACACAAATTCTCCTTATTTTGGGGCAAAATTACAGAAATTCCACTTATTTTGAGGCAAAATTCCAGAAATTTCCCTTATTTTGGGGCAAAATTGCAGAAATTTCACTTGTTTTTGAGCAAAATTGCAGAAATTTCACTTATTTCAGGGTAATAAGTCAAAAATTCCCCTTATTATTGGGCAAAAAAGACAGAAATTTCCTTTGATTTGGGAGAAAAAGACAGAAATTCCACTTATTTAGAGGCAAAAAGGCAGAAATTCCCCTTATTTTGGAGCAAAAATGAAGAAATTTTTCTTTTTTATGGCAAAAAGGTATGCATTCCCCTTATTTTCGGGCAAAAAGGCAGAAATTCCCCGTATTTTGGAACAAAATTGCAGAAATTCCCCTAATTTTGGGGCAAAAGGAAGAAATTCCCTTTATTTTGGTTCAAAAATCAGAAATTCCTCTTATTTTGGGGCAATATTCCAGAAATTTCCTGTATTTTGGGGCAAAAAGGCAGAAATTCCTAATATTTTGTGGCAAAAATGCTGAAATTCCCTTTATTTTGAGGTAAAAAGGCTGAAATTCCCCTTATTTGGGGGCAAAATTCCAAAAATTTCCCTTATTTCGTTGCAAAATTGCAGAAATTTCACTTATTTTGGGGCAAAATTGCAGAAATTTCACTTATTTCAGGGAAAAAAGGCAGGAATTTTTCTTATTTTGGGGCAAAAAGTCAGAAATTCCTGCTATTTTGTGACAAAATTCAGAAATTCTCCTTATTTTGTGTCAAAAAGGCAGAAATTTCTCTTAATTTGTTGCAAAATTGCAGAAATTTCACTAATTTCAGGGCATAATTCAAAAATTCCTTTTATTTTGGGGCAAAAAGACAGAAATTCCGTTTATTTTTGTATAAAAATGCAGAAATTTCATTTATTTTTAGGTTAAAAGGCAGAAAAACCTTTTATTTTGAGGCAAAAATGAAGAAATTTCCCTTTTTTGTTGCAAAAGGTATACATTCCTCTTATTTTTGGGAAAAAAAGCAGAAATTTCCCGTATTTTGGAGCAAAATTGCAGAAATTCCCCTAGTTGTGGGGCAAAAAGGCAGAAATTCCCTATTTGTTGGGTCAAAAAGACAGAAATTCTCCTTATTTTGGGGCAAAACTCAGAAATTCCACTTATTTTGGGGCAAAATTCCAGAAATTTCCCTTATTTTGGGGATAAATTGGAGAAATTTCACTTATTTTGGGGCAAAATTGCAGAAATTTCACTTATTTCAGTGTAATAAGTCAGAAATTCCCCTTATTATTGGGCAAGAAAGACAGAAATTCCCTTTGTTTGGGGAGAAAAGGACAGCAATTTCAATTATGTAGAGGCAGAAATTCCCCTTATTTTGGAGCAACAATGAAGAAATTTTTTTTATGGCCAAAAGGTATGCATTCCACTCATTTTCGGGCAAAAGGGCAGAAATTCCCTGTATTTTGGAACAAAATTGTAGAAATTCCCCTAATTTTGAGGCAAAAGGCAGAAATTCCCTTTATTTTGGTGCAAAAATCAGAAATTCCCCTTATTTTGGGGCAAAATTCCAGAAATTTCCTTTATTTTTGGGCGAAATTGCAAAAATTTACCTTATTTTGAGGTAAAATTGCAGAAATTTCACTTATTTTCAGGTAAAAAGCCTGAAATTTCCTTTATTTTGGGGCAAACAGGGAGAAATTCCCCTTATTTTGGGGCAAAATTAGCAGAAAATTTACTTATTTTGGGGCAAAAAAGCAGAAATTCCTTATATTTTGCGGCAATAATGCAGAAATTCCCCTTATTTTGAGGAATTAAGGCTGAAATTCCCCTTATTTTGGGTCAAAAAGGCAGAAATTTCCCTTATTTTGGGGTAAAATTGCTGAAATTTCAAATATTTCATGGCAAAATGGCAGAAATTCCTTTTATTTTGAGGCAAAAAATGAAATCCCTAATTTTTGGCTAAACTTGAAGAAATTTCACTTATTTTGGTACAAAAAGGCAGAAATTCCACTTCATTTGGGCATAAAGGCAGAAATGACCCGTATTATGGAGCAAAATTGTAGAAATTCCCCTAATATTGGTGCAAAAATGCAGAAATTCCCTTTATTTTGGGCAAAAAGACAGAAATTCTCCATATTTTAGGGCAAAAAGGCTGAATTTCCTTTTATTTTGAGGTAAAATGTTGAAATTCCCCATATTTGGGTTCAAAAGGCAGAAATTCCCCTTATTTTGGGGCAAAAAAGCACAAATTTCCCTTATTTTCGGGGAAAAATGCAGAAATTTCATTTATTTCAGAGCAAAAAGTCAGAAATTCCCTTTATTTTGGGGCAAAAAGCAGAAATTTCTTTTATTATGGTACAAAATTGAAGAAATTTTCATTATTTTGAAACAAAAAGCAGAAATTCCCCATATTTTGGGGCAAAAGGCAAAAATTCTTCTTATTTTGAGTTAAAATGCAGAAATTCCCCTTATTTAGAGGTAAAATGCAGAAATTCCCCAAATATTGGGGGAAAATGCAGAAATTCCCTTTATTTTGGAGCTAAAAGGCAGAAATTCCCCATATTTTGAAGCAAAATTGCAGAAATTCTCATAATTTTCGGGCAAAAAAGCAGAAAATCTCCTTTTTTCGGGAGCAAAAATCAGAAATTCCCCTTATTTTGGGGCAAAATTGCAGAAATTTCCTTGACATTGGGGCAAAATTGCAGAAATTTCCCTTATTTTGGGGCAAAATTGCAGAAATTTCACTTATTTCAGAGAAAAGGCAGAAATTTTCTTATTTTGGGGCAAAAAGGCAGAAATTTCTTTTATTTTGAAACAAAATTGCAGAAATTTTTTTATTTTGGGCCAAAAAGGCAGAAATTCCCCATATTTTGGGGCAAAAAGGCAGAAATTCCCCTTATTTTGAGGTAAATACCCTGAAATTCCCCTTATTTTCGGGCAAAAAGTCAGAAATTCCCCTTATTTTGGGGGAAAAAGACAGAAATTTCATTTATTTTGGGGGAAAAGGCAGAAATTTCAGTTATTTTGAGTCAAAAAGGCGGAAAATCCCCTTATTTTCGGGCAATAATGAAGAAATTTCCCTTTTTTATGGCAAAAAGATATACATTCCTATTATTTTCGGGCAAGAAGGCAGAAATTCCACGTATTTTGGAGCAAAATTGCAGATTCCCCTAATTTTGTGGCAAAAAGGGAGAAATTCCCCTTATTTTGGGGTAAAACTGCATAAATTTCACTTATTTTGCGGCAAAATGCAGAAATTCCCCTTATTTTCGGCGAAAAAGGCAGATAATCACCGTATTACGGAGCAAAATTGAAGAAACTCACCTAATTTTGGGGTAAAAAATACAGTAATTTTCTTTATTTTTGGACACAAAGGCAGAAATTCTCCTTATTTTGGGGAAAAAGGCAGAAATTCCCCTTATTTTAGGGCAAAATTGCAAAAATTTCCCTTATTTGTGGGCAAAAATCAGAAATTCCTCTTACTTTGGGGCAAAAATGAAGAAATTTCCAATTTTTATGGCAAAAAGGTATGCATTCCCCTAATTTTCGTGCGAAAAGGCAGAAATTCCCCGTATTTTGGAGCAAAATTGAAGAAATTCCCTTAACTGTGGGGCAAAAAGGCAGAAATTCCCTATATGTTGGGGAAAAAGACAGAAATTCTCCTTATTTTGGGGTAAACCTCAAAAATTCCTCTTATTTTGGGGCAAAATTACAGAAATTTCCCTTATTTTGGGGCAAAAATGCAGAAATTTCACTTATTTCAGGAAAAAAGGCAGAAATTTTCCTTATTTTGGGGCAAAAAGGCAGAAATTCCTAATATTTTGGTGCAAAAATGCAGAAATTCCCCTTATTTTGAGGTAAAAAGGCTGAAATCCCTTTATTTGGGGGCAAAAAGGCAGAAATTTCCTATATGTTGGGGCAAAATTGCAGAAATTTCACTTATTTCACGGTTATACCTCAGAAATTCCCCTTATTTTGGGGCAAAAAAGACAGAAATTCCCTTTGTTTTGGGTGAAAACGACAGAAATTCCACTTATTTAGAGGCAAAAATGCAGAAATTCCCCTTATTTTGGAGTAAAAATGAAGAAATTTTTCTTTTTTATGGCAAAAAGGTATGCATTCCCCTTATTTTCGGGCAAAAAGGCAGAAGTTCCCCGTATTTTGGAGCAAAGTGGCAGAAATTCCCCTTATCTTCGGGCAAAAAGTTGACATCCCTAATTTTTGACTAAAATTGAAGAAATTTCACTTATTTCGGGAAAAAAAGGCAGAAATTCCACTTAATTTCGGGCATAAAGGCAAAAATGACCCGTATTTTGGAGCAAAATTGCAGAAATTCCCCTAATATTGGTGCAAAAATGCAGAAATTCTTTTTATTTTGGGGCAAAAAGGCAGAAATTCTCCATATTTTGGTGAAAAAAGTCTGAAATTCCCCTTATTTTGAGGTAAAATGTTGTAATTCCCCATATTTTGGAGCAAAAGGCAGAAATTTCTTTTATTTGGGGCAAAAAGGCATAAATTTCCCTTATTTTCGGGCAAAATTGCAGAAATTTCATTTATTTCATGGCAAAAAGTCAGAAATTTCCCTTATTTTGTGGTAAAAAGCAGAAATTTCTTTTGTTATGGTACAAAATTGAAGAAATTTTCCTTATTTTGGAACAAAAAGGCAGAAATTCCCCGTATTTTGGGGCAAAAGGCAGAAATTCTTATTTTGAGGTAAAATGCAGAAATTCCCCTTATTTAGTGGTAAAATGCAGAAATTCCCCAAATATTGGGGAAAAATTCAGAAAATCCCTTTATTTTGGGCTAAAAGGCAGAAATTTCCCGTATTTTAAAGGAAAATTGCAGAAATTCTCATAATTTTCGAGCAAAAAGGCAGAAATTCTCGTTCTTTTGGGTCAAAAAAAAACAGAAATTCTCCTTATTTTGGGGCAAAACTCAGAAATTCCACTTATTTTGGGGCAAAATTGCAGAAATTTCTTTTATTTTGGGGCAAAATTGCAGAAATTTCACTTATTTCATGGTAATAAGTCAGAAATTCCCCTTATTATTGGGCAAAAAAGACAGAAATTCCCTTTGTTTTGGAGAAAAAGACAGAAATTCCACTTATTTAGAGGCAAAAAGGCAGAAATTTCCCTTATTTTGGAGCAAAAATAAAGAAATTTCCCTTTTTTATGGCCAAAAGGTATACATTCCCCTTATTTTCGGGCAAAAAGGCAGAAATTCCCTGTATTTTGGAACAAAATTGCAGAAATTCCCCTAATTTTGGGGCAAAAGGCAGAAATTCCCTTTATTTTGGTGCAAAAATCAGAAATTCCCCTTATTTTGGGGCAAAATTCCAGAAATTTCCTTTATTTTGGGGCAAAATTGCAGGAATTTACCTTATTTTGAGGTAAAATTGCAGAAATTTCACTTATTTTCAGATAAAAAGTCTGAAATTTCCTTTATTTTGGGGCAAAAAAGGAGAAATTCCCCTTATTTTGGGGCAAAAAGGCAGAAATTCCTTATATTTTGGGGAAAAAAAGCAGAAATTCCTTATATTTTGTGGCAAAAATGCAGAAATTCCCCTTATTTTGAGGTGATAAGGCTGAAATTCTCTTTATTTTTGCGCAAAAAGGCAGAAATTTCCCTTATTTTGGGGTAAAATTGCTGAAATTTCAAATATTTCATGGCAAAATAGCAGAAATTCCTATTATTTTGGGGCAAAAAATGAAATCCCTAATTTTTGGCTAAAATTGAAGAAATTTCACTTATTTTGGGACAAAATGGCAGAAATTCCACTTAATTTCGGGTAAAAAGGTAGAAATGACCCGTATTTTGGAGCAAAATTGCAGAAATTCCCCTAATATTGGTGCAAAAATGCAGAAATTCCCTTTATTTGGGGCAAAAAGGCAGAAATTCTCCTAATTTTTGTGCAAAAAGGCTGAAATTCCCTTTATTTTGAGGTAAAATGCAGAAATTCCCCAAATATTGTGGGAAAATGCAGAAATTCCCTTTATTTTGGAGCTAAAAGGCAGAATTTCCCCATATTTTGAAGCAAAATTGCAGAAATTCTCATAATTTTCAGGCAAAAGGCAGAAATTCTCTTTATTTTGGGGCAAAAAGACAGAAAATCTCCTTTTTTCGGGAGTAAAAATCAGAAATTCCCCATATTTTGGGGCAAAATTGCAGAAATTTCCTTGACATTGGGGCAAAATTGCAGAAATTTCCCTTATTTTGTGGCAAAATTGCAGAAATTTCACTTATTTCAGAGAAAAGGCAGAAATTTTGTTGTTTTGGGGCAAAAAGGCAGAAATTTCTTTTATTTTCGAACAAAATTGCAGAAATTTTTCTTATGTTGGGTCAAAATGGAAGAAATTCCCCATATTTTGGGGCAAAAAGGCAGAAATTCTTATTTTGGGGGAAAAAGACATAAATTTCATTTATTTTGGGGGAAAAGGCAGAAATTTCAGTTATTTTGAGTCAAAAAGCCGGAAAATCCCCTTATTTTCGGGCAAAAATGAAGAACTTTCCCTTTTTTATGGCAAAAAGGTATACATTCGTATTATTTTTGGGCAAGAAGGCAGAAATTCCCTGTATTTTGGAGCAAAATTGCAGAAATTCCCCTAATTTTGTGGCAAGAGGCAGAAATTCCCCTTATTTTGGGGTAAAACTGCATAAATTTCACTTATTTCGCGGCAAAATGCAGAAATTCCCCTTATTTTCGGCGAAAAAGGCAGAAAATCCCCATATTTCGGAGCAAAATTGAAGAAACTCACCTAATTTTGGGGTAAAAAATGCAGTAATTTTCTTTATTTTGGGGCAAAAATGCAGAAATTCTCCTTATTTTGGAGAAAAAGGCAGAAATTCCCCTTATTTTAGGGCAAAATTGCAAAAATTTCCCTTATTTTTGGGCAAAAATCAGAAATTCCTCTTACTTTGGGGCAAAAATGAAGAAATTTCCAATTTTTATGGCAAAAAGGTATGCATTCCCCTAATTTTCGTGCGAAAAGGCAGAAATTCCCCATATTTTGGAGCAAAATTGCAGAAATTTCCCTAACTGTGGGGCAAAAAGGCAGAAATTCCCTATATGTTGGGACAAAAAGACAGAAATTCTCCTTATTTTGGGGTAAACCTCAAAAATTCCACTTATTTTGGGGCAAAATTTTAGAAATTTCCCTTATTTTGAGGCAAAAATGCAGAAATTTCACTTATTTCAGGAAAAAAGGCAGAAATTTTCCTTATTTTGGGGGAAAAAGGCAGAAATTCCTAATATTTTGTGGCAAAAATGCAGAAATTCCCCTTATTTTGAGGTAAAAAGGCTGAAATCCCCTTATTTGGGGGCAAAAAGGCAGATATTTCCTATATGTTGGGGCAAAATTGCAGAAATTTCACTTATTTCAGGGTAATACCTCAGAAATTCCCCTTATTTTGGGGCAAAAAAGACAGAAATTCCCTTTGTTTTGGGGGAAAACGACAGAAATTTTACATATTTAGAGGCAAAAATGCAGAAATTCCCCTTATTTTGGAGCAAAAATGAAGAAATTTCCCTTTTTTATGGCAAAAAGGTATGCATCCCCCTTATTTTCGGGCAAAAAAGCAGAAGTTCCCTGTATTTTGGAGCAAAATTGCAGAAATTCCCCTTATCTTGGGGCAAAAAGATGAAATCCCTAATTTTTGGCTAAAATTGAAGAAATTTCACTTATTTCGGGACAAAAAGGCAGAAATTCCACTTAATTTCGGGCATAAAGGCAGAAATGACCCGTATTTTGGAGCAAAATTGCAGAAATTCCCCTAATATTGGTGCAAAAATGCAGAAATTCCTTTTATTTTGAGGCAAAAAGGCAGAAATTCTCCATATTTTGGTGTAAAAAGTCTGAAATTCCCCTTATTTTGAGGTAAAATGTTGTAATTCCCCATATTTTAGAGCAAAAGGCAGAAATTCCTTTTATTTTGGAGCAAAAAGGCACAAATTTCTCTTATTTTTGGGCAAAATTGCAGAAATTTCATTAATTTCATTGCAAAAAGTCAGAAATTTCCCTTATTTTGGGGTAAAAAGCAGAAATTTCTTTTGTTATGGTACAAAATTGAAGAAATTTTCCTTATTTTGGAACAAAAAGGCAGAAATTCCCCGTATTTTGGGGCAAAAAGCAGAAATTCTTCTTATTTTGAGGTAAAATGCAGAAATTCCTTTTATTTAGAGGTAAAATGAAGAAATTCCCCAAATATTGGGGGAAAATTCAGAAAATCCCTTTATTTTGGGCTAAAAGGCAGAAATTTCCCGTATTTTAAAAAAAAAAATTGCAGAAATTCTCATAATTTTCGGGCAAAAAGGCAGAAATTCTCCTTCTTTTGGGTCAAAAAGACAGAATTTCTTCTTATTTTGGGGCAAAACTCAGAAATTCCACTTATTTTGGGGCAAAATTCCAGAAATTTCTCTTATTTTGGGGCAAAATTGCAGAAATTTCACTTATTTTGGGGCAAAATTGCAGAAATTTCACTTATATCAGGGTAATAAGTCAGAAATTCCCCTTATTATTTGGCAAAAAGGACAGAAATTCCGTTTGTTTTGAGGAAAAAGACAGAAATTCCACTTATTTAAAGGCAAAAAGGCAGAAATTCGCCTTATTTTGGAGCAAAAATGAAGAACTTTCCCTTTTTTATGGCCAAAAGGTATGCATTCCCCTTATTTTCGGGCAAAAAGGCAGAAATTCCCTGTATTTTGGAACAAAATTGCAGAAATTTCCCTAATTTTGGGGCAAAAGGCAGAAATTCCCTTTATTTTGGTGCAAAAATCAGAAATTCCCCTTATTTCGGGGCAAAATTCCAGATATTTCCTTTATTTTGGGGCAAAATTGCAGGAATTTACCTTATTTTGAGGTAAAATTGCAGAAATTTCACTTATTTTCAGGAAAAAGTCTGAAATTTCCTCTATTTTGGGGCAAAAAAGGAGAAATTCCCCTTATTTTGGGGCAAAAAGGCAGAAATTCCTTATATTTTGGGGCAAAAAAGCAGAAATTCCTTATATTTTGTGGCAAAAATGCAGAAATTCCCCTTAGTTTGAGGTAATAAGGATGAAATTCCCCTTATTTTGGTGCAAAAAGGCAGAAATTTCCCTTATTTTGGAGTAAAATTGCTGAAATTTCAAATATTTCATGGGAAAATGGCAGAAATTCCCCTCATTTTGGGGCAAAAAATGAAATTCCTAATTTTTGGCTAAAATTGAAGAAATTTCACTTATTTTGGGACAAAATTGCAGAAATTCTACTTAATTTCAGGTAAAAAGGTAGAAATGACCCGTATTTTGGAGCAAAATTGCAGAAATTTCCCTAATATTGGTGCAAAAATGCAGAAATTCCCTTTATTTGGGGCAAAAAGGCAGAAATTCTCCATATTTTTGTGCAAAAAGGCTGACATTCCCTTTATTTTGAGGTAAAATGCAGAAATTTCCCAAATATTGTGGGAAAATGCAGAAATTCCCTTTATTTTGGACTTAAAAGGCAGAAATTCCCCATATTTTGAAGCAAAATTGCAGAAATTCTCATAATTTTCGGGCAAAAGGGCAGAAATTCTTCTTATTTTGGGGCAAAAAGACAGAAAATCTCCATTTTTCGGGAGTAAAAATCAGAAATTCCCCTTATTTTGGGGCAAAATTGCAGAAATTTCACTTATTTCAGAGAAAAGGCAGAAATTTTCTTATTTTGGGGCAAAAAGGCAGAAATTTCTTTTATTTTCGAACAAAATTGCAGAAATTTTTTTATTTTGGGTAAAAATGGCAGAAATTTCCCTTATTTTGGGGCAAAAAGGCAGAAATTCCCCTTATTTTGGGGGAAAAAGACAGAAATTTCATTTATTTTGGGGGAAAAGGCAGAAATTTCAGTTATTTTGAGTCAAAAAGGCGGAAAATCCCCTTAATTTCGGGCAAAAATGCAGAAATTCCCTTTATTTGGGGCAAAAAGGCAGAAATTCTCCATATTTTTGTGCAAAAAGTCTGACATTCCCTTTATTTTGAGGTAAAATGCAGAAATTTCCCAAATATTGTGGGAAAATGCAGAAATTCCCTTTATTTTGGACCTAAAAGGCAGAAATTCCCCATATTTTGAAGCAAAATTGCAGAAATTCTCATAATTTTCGGTCAAAAGGGCAGAAATTCTTCTTTTTGGGGCAAAAAGACAGAAAATCTCCTTTTTTCGGGAGTAAAAATCAGAAATTCCCCTTATTTTGGGGCAAAATTGCAGAAATTTTTTTGACATTGGGGCAAAATTGCATAAATTTCCCTTATTTTGGGGCAAAATTGCAGAAATTTCACTTATTTCAGAGAAAAGGCAGAAATTTTCTTATTTTGGGGCAAAAAGGCAGAAATTTCTTTTATTTTCGAACAAAATTGCAGAAATTTTTCTTATTTTGGGTCAAAATGGCAGAAATTCCCCATATTTTGGGGCAAAAAGGCAGAAATTCCCCTTATTTGGGGGGAAAAAAGACAGAAATTTCATTTATTTTGGGGGAAAAGGCAGAAATTTCAGTTATTTTGAGTCAAAAAGGCGGAAAATCCCCTTAATTTCGGGCAAAAATGAAGAAATTTCCTTTTTTATGGCAAAAAGGTATACATTCCTATTATTTTCGGGCAAGAAGGCAGAAATTCCCCGTATTTTGGAGCAAAATTGCAGAAATTCCCCTAATTTTGTGGCAAAAAGGCAGAAATTCTCCTTATTCTGGGGTAAAACTGCATAAATTTCACTTATTTCGCGGTAAAATGCAGAAAGTCCCCTTATTTTCGGCGAAAAAGGCAGAAAATCCCCATATTTCGGAGTAAAATTGAAAAAACTCACCTAATTTTGGGGTAAAAAATACAGTAATTTTCTTTGTTTTTGGGCAAAAAGGCAGAAATTCTCCTTATTTTGGGGAAAAAGGCAGAAATTCCCCTTATTTTAGGGCAAAATTGCAAAAATTTCCCTTATTTGTGGGCAAAAATCAGAAATTCCTCTTACTTTGGGGCAAAAATGAAGAAATTTCCAATTTTTATGGCAAAAAGGTATGCATTCCCCTAATTTTCGTGCGAAAAGGCAGAAATTCCCCGTATTTTGGAGCAAAATTGCAGAAATTCCCCTAACTGTGGGGCAAAAAGGCAGAAATTCCCTATATGTTGGGGCAAAAAGACAGAAATTCTCCTTATTTTGGGGTAAACCTCAAATATTCCACTTATTTTGGGGCAAAATTCTAGAAATTTCCCTTATTTTGGGGCAAAAATGCAGAAATTTCACTTATTTCAGGAAAAAAGGCAGAAATTTTCTTTATTTTGGGGCAAAAAGGCAGAAATTCCTAATATTTTGTGGCAAAAATGCAGAAATTCCCCTTATTTTGAGGTAAAAAGGCTGAAATCCACTTATTTGGGGGCAAAAAGGCAGAAATTTCCTATATGTTGGGGCAAAATTGCAGAAATTTCACTTATTTCAGGGTAATACCTCAGAAATTCCCCTTATTATGGGGCAAAAAAGACAGAAATTCCCTTTGTTTTGGGGGAAAACGACAGAAATTCCACTTATTTAGAGGCAAAAATGCAGAAATTCCCTTTATTTTGGAGCAAAAATGAAGAAATTTCCCTTTTTTATGGCAAAAAGGTATGCATTCCCCTTATTTTCGGGCAAAAAGGCAGAAATTCCCTGTATTTTGGAGCAAAATGGCAGAAATTCCTTTTATTTTGGGGCAAAAAGATGAAATCGCTAATTTTTGGCTAAAATTGAAAAAATTTCACTTATTTCGGGACAAAAAGGCAGAAATTCCACTTAATTTCGGGCATAAAGGCAAAAATGACCCGTATTTTGTAGCAAAATTGCAGGAATTCCTCTAATATTGGTGCAAAAATGCAGAAATTTCCTTTATTTTGGGGCAAAAAGGCAGAAATTTTACATATTTTAGTGTAAAAAGTCTGAAATTCCCCTTATTTTGAGGTAAAATGTTGTAATTCCCCATATTTTGGAGCAAAAGGCAGAAATTCCTTTATTTTGGGGCAAAAAGGCACAAATTTTTCTTATATTCGGGCAAAATTGCAGAAATTTCATTTATTTCATGGCAAAAAGTCAGAAATTTCCCTTATTTTGGGGTAAAAAGCAGAAATTTCTTTTGTTATGGTACAAAATTGAAGAAATTTTCCTTATTTTGGAACAAAAAGGCAGAAATTCTCCGTATTTTGGGGCAAAAGGCATCAATTCTTCTTATTTTAAGGTAAAATGCAGAAATTCCCCTTATTTAGAGGTAAAATGCAGAAATTCCCCGAATATTGGGAAAAAATGCAGAAATTCCCTTTATTTTGGGGCAAAAAGGCAGAAATTTCCCTTATTTTGGAGTAAAATTGCTGAAATTTCAAATATTTCATGGGAAAATGGCAGAAATTCCCCTCATTTTGGGGCAAAAAATGAAATCCCTAATTTTTGGCTAAAATTGAAGAAATTTCACTTATTTTGGGACAAAATTGCAGAAATTCCACTTAATTTCAGGTAAAAAGGTAGAAATGACCCGTATTTTGGAGCAAAATTGCAGAAATTCCCCTAATATTGGTGCAAAAATGCAGAAATTCCCTTTATTTGGGGCAAAAAGGCAGAAATTCTCCATATTTTTGTGCAAAAAGGCTGACATTCCCTTTATTTTGAGGTAAAATGCAGAAATTTCCCAAATATTGTGGGAAAATGCAGAAATTCCCTTTATTTTGGACCTAAAAGGCAGAAATTCCCCATATTTTGAAGCAAAATTGCAGAAATTCTCATAATTTTCGGGCAAAAGGGCAGAAATTCTTCTTATTTTGGGGCAAAAAGACAGAAAATCTCCTTTTTTCGGGAGTAAAAATCAAAAATTCCCCTTATTTTGGGGCAAAATTGCAGAAATTTCACTTATTTCAGAGAAAAGGCAGAAATTTTCTTATTTTGGGGCAAAAAGGCAGAAATTTCTTTTATTTTCTAACAAAATTGCAAAAATTTTTCTTATTTTGCGTAAAAATGGCAGAAATTTCCCATATTTTGGGGCAAAAAGGCAGAAATTCCCCTTATTTTGGGTGAAAAAGACAGAAATTTCATTTATTTTGGGGGAAAAGGCAGAAATTTCAGTTATTTTGAGTCAAAAAGGCGGAAAATCCCCTTAATTTCGGGCAAAAATGCAGAAATTCCCTTTATTTGGGGCAAAAAGGCAGAAATTCTCCATATTTTTGTGCAAAAAGTCTGACATTCCCTTTATTTTGAGGTAAAATGCAGAAATTTCCCAAATATTGTGGGAAAATGCAGAAATTCCCTTTATTTTGGACCTAAAAGGCAGAAATTCCCCATATTTTGAAGCAAAATTGCAGAAATTCTCATAATTTTCGGGCAAAAGGGCAGAAATTCTTCTTATTTTGGGGCAAAAAGACAGAAAATCTCTTTTTTTTGTGAGTAAAAATCAGAAATTCCCCTTATTTTGAGGCAAAATTGCAGAAATTTTTTGACATTGGGGCAAAATTGCAGAAATTTCCCTTATTTTGGGGCAAAATTGCAGAAATTTCACTTATTTCAGAGAAAAGGCAGAAATTTTCTTATTTTGGGGCAAAAAGGCAGAAATTTCTTTTATTTTCGAATAAAATTGCAGAAATTTTTCTTATTTTGGGTCAAAATGGCAGAAATTCCCCTTATTTTGGGGGAAAAAGACAGAAATTTCATTTATTTTGGGGGAAAAGGCAGAAATTTCAGTTATTTTGAGTCAAAAAGGCGGAAAATCCCCTTAATTTCGGGCAAAAATGAAGAAATTTCCTTTTTTATGGCAAAAAGGTATACATTCCTATTATTTTCGGGCAAGAAGGCAGAAATTCCCTGTATTTTGGAGCAAAATTGCAGAAATTCCCCTAATTTTGTGGCAAAAAGGCAGAAATTCTCCTTATTCTGGGGTAAAACTGCATAAATTTCACTTATTTCGCGGTAAAATGCAGAAATTCCCCTTATTTTCGGCGAAAAAGGCAGAAAATCCCCGTATTTCGGAGCAAAATTGAAAAAACTCACCTAATTTTGGGGTAAAAAATACAGTAATTTTCTTTGTTTTTGGGCAAAAAGGCAGAAATTCTCCTTATTTTGGGGAAAAAGGCAGAAATTCCCCTTATTTTAGGGCAAAATTGCAAAAATTTCCCTTATTTGTGGGCAAAAATCAGAAATTCCTCTTACTTTGGGGCAAAAATGAAGAAATTTCCAATTTTTATGGCAAAAAGGTATGCATTCCCCTAATTTTCGTGCGAAAAGGCAGAAATTCCCCGTATTTTGGAACAAAATTGCAGAAATTCCCCTAACTGTGGGGCAAAAAGGCAGAAATTCCCTATATGTTGGGGCAAAAAGACAGAAATTCTCCTTATTTTGGGGTAAACCTCAAAAATTCCACTTATTTTGGGGCAAAATTCCAGAAATTTCCCTTATTTAGGGGCAAAAATGCAGAAATTTCACTTATTTCAGGAAAAAAGGCAGAAATTTTCCTTATTTTGGGGTAAAAAGGCAGAAATTCCTAATATTTTGTGGCAAAAATGCAGAAATTCCCCTTATTTTGAGGTAAAAAGGCTGAAATCCCTTTATTTGGGGGCAAAAAGGCAAAAATTTCCTATATGTTGGGGCAAAATTGCAGAAATTTCACTTATTTCAGGGTAATACCTCAGAAATTCCCCTTATTATGGGGCAAAAAAGACAGAAATTCCCTTTGTTTTGGGGGAAAACGACAGAAATTCCACTTATTTAGAGGCAAAAATGCAGAAATTCCCTTTATTTTGGAGCAAAAATGAAGAAATTTCCCTTTTTTATGGCAAAAAGGTATGCATTCCCCTTATTTTCGGGCAAAAAGGCAGAAATTCCCTGTATTTTGGAGCAAAATGGCAGAAATTCCTTTTATTTTGGGGCAAAAAGATGAAATCGCTAATTTTTGGCTAAAATTGAAAAAATTTCACTTATTTCGGGACAAAAAGGCAGAAATTCCACTTAATTTCGGGCATAAAGGCAAAAATGACCCATATTTTGTAGCAAAATTGCAGAAGTTCTTCTAATATTGGTGTAAAAATGCAGAAATTCCCTTTATTTTGGGGCAAAAAGGCAGAAATTTTACATATTTTAGTGTAAAAAGTCTGAAATTCCCCTTATTTAGAGGTAAAATGTTGTAATTCCTCATATTTTGGAGCAAAAGGCAGAAATTCCTTTATTTTGGGGCAAAAAGGCACAAATTTTTCTTATTTTCGGGCAAAATTGCAGAAATTTCATTTATTTCATGGCAAAAAGTCAGAAATTTCCCTTATTTTGGGGTAAAAAGCAGAAATTTCTTTTGTTATGGTACAAAATTGAAGAAATTTTCCTTATTTTGGAACAAAAAGGCAGAAATTCTCCGTATTTTGGGGCAAAAGGCAGAAATTCTTCTTATTTTGAGGTAAAATGAAGAAATTCTTCTTATTTAGACGTAAAATGCAGAAATTCCCCAAATATTGGGGAAAAATGAAAAAATTCCCTTTATTTTGGGGGAAAAAGGAAGAAATTCCCTTTGTTTTGGGGGAAAAAAACAAATTCTACTTATTTAGAGGCAAAAAGGCAGAAATTTCCCTTATTTTGGAGCAAAAATGAAGAAATTTCCCTTTTTTATGGCAAAAAGTTATGTATTCCCTTTATTTTCGCGCAAAAAGGCAGAAATTCGCAGTATTTTGGAGCAAAATGGCAGAAATTCCCCTTATTTTTGGGCAAAAAGATGAAATCCCTAATTTTTGCCTAAAATTGAAGAAATTTCACTTATTTCGGGACAAAAAGGCAGAAATTCTACTTAATTTTGGGCATAAAGGCAGAAATGACCCGTATTTTGGATTAAAATTGCAGACATTCTTGTAATATTGGTGCAAAAAATGCAGAAATTCCATTTATTTTGGGGAAAAAAGGCAGAAATTCTCCATATTTTGGTGCAAAAAGGCTGAAATTCCCCTTATTTTGAGGTAAAATGCTGAAATTCCCCATATTTTGGGGCAAAAGGCAGAAATTCCCCTTATTTTGGGGCAAAAAGGCACAAATTTCCCTTATTTTCAGACAAAATTGCAGAAGTTTCATTTATTTCAGGGCAAAAAGTCAGAAATTACCCTTATTTTGGTGCAAAAGGCAGAAATTTCTTTTGTTATGGTACAAAATTGAAGAAATTTTCTTTATTTTGGAACAAAAAGGCAAAAATTTCCCATATTTTGGGGCAAATGGCAGAAATTCTTCTTATTTTAAGGTAAAATGCAGAAATTTCCCTTATTGTGGGGCAAAAATTCAGAAATTCCCTATATGTTTGGGCAAAAAGACAGAAATTCACCAAATTTTGGGGCAAACCTCAGAAATTCCACTTATTTTGGGGCAAATATCCAGAAATTTCTCTTATTTTGGGGAAAAATTGCAGAAATTTCACTTATTTTGTGGCAAGATTGAAGAAATTTCACTTATTTCAAGAAAAAAAGGCAGAAATTTTCCTTATTTTGAGGCAAAAATGCAGAAATTCCTAATATTTTCTTGTAAAATGCAGAAATTCCCTTTATTTTGAGGTAAAAAGGCTGAAATTCGCCTTATTTGGAGGCAAAAAGGGTGAAATGTCTCTTATGTTGGTACAAAATTGCAGAAATTTCACTTATTTCAGGGTAATAAGTCAGAAATTCCCCTTATTTTGGGGCAAAAAATACAGAAATTCCTTTTGTTTTGGGGGAAAAAGACAGAAATTCCACTTATTTAGAGCAAAGAGGCAGAAATTCCTCTTATTTTTGAGCAAAAATGAAGAAATTTCCCTTTTTTATGGCAAAAAGGTATGCATTCCCCTTATTTTCGGGCAAAAAAACAGAAATTCCCAGTATTTTGGAGCAAAATTGCAGAAATTCCCCTAATTTTGGGGCAAAAGGAAGAAATTCCCTTTAATTTGGGGCAAAAATCAGAAATTCCCCGTATTTTGGGACAAAATTCCAAAAATTTCCTTTATTTTTGGGCAAAATTGCAGAAATTCACCTTATTTAGGGGCAAAATTGCAGAAATTTAACTAATTTGGGGCAAAATTGCAGAAATATAACTTATTTGGGGCAAAATTGCAGTAATTTCACTTATTTTCAGGTAAAAAGGCTGAAATTTTCTTTATTTTGGGGCAAAGGGGGAGAAATTCTCTTTATTTTGGGGCAAAATTGAAGAAATTTATTTTACTTTGAGGCAAAAAGGCAGAAATTCCTTATATTTTGTGGCAAAAAGGCAGAAATTTCCCTTATTTTGATGTAATAAGGCTGAAATTACCCTTATTTTGGGGCAAAAAGGCAGATATTCCCCTTATTTTGTGGTAAAATTGCAGAAATTTCAAATATTTCAGGGCAAAATGGCAGAAATTCCACTTATTTTGGGGCAAAAAGATGAAATCCCTAATTTTTGGCTAAAATTGAAGAAATTTCACTTATTTCGGGACAAAAAGGCAGAAATTCCACTTAATTTCGGGCAAAAAGGCAGAAATGACCCGTATTTTGGAGCAAAATTGGAAAAATTCTTCTAATATTGGTGCAAAAATGCAGAAATTCCCTTTATTTTGGGGCAAAAAGGCAGAAATTCTCCATATTTTGGTGCAAAAAGTCTGAAATTCCCCATATTTTGGGGTAAAATGCTGAAATTCCCCATATTTTGGGGCAAAGGCAGAAATTCCCCTTAATTTGGTGAAAAAAGGCACAAATTTCCCTGATTTTCGGGCAAAATTGCAGAAATTTCATTTATTTCAGGGCAAAAAGTCAGAAATTCCCCTTATTTTGGGGCAAAAAGCAAAAATTTCTTTTATTATGATACAAAATTGAAGAAATTTTCCTTATTTTCAAACATAAAGGCAGAAATTAGCCATATTTTGGGGCAAAAGGCAGAAATCCTTCTTATTTTGAGGTAAAATGCAGAAATTCCCCTTATTTAGAGGTAAAATGCAGAAATTCCCCAAATATTGGGGGAAAATTCAGAAAATCCCTTTATTTTGGGCTAAAAGGCAGAAATTCTTCGTATTTTAAAGCAAAATTGCAGAAATTATAATTTTCGGGCAAAAAGGCAGAAATTCTCCTTATTTTGGGGCAAAAAGACAGCAAATCTCCTTTTTTTCGGAGCAAAAAGTCAGAAATTCCTTTTATTTTGAGGAAAATTGTAGAAATTTCCTTTACATTTGACAAAATTGCAGAAATTTCCCTTATTTTGGGGCATTATTGCAGAAATTTCACTTATTTTAGGGAAAAAAAGCAGAAATTTTCTTATTTTGGGGCAAAAAGGCAGAAATTTCTTTTATTTTGGTTCCAAATTGCAGAAATTTTTCTTATTTTTGGGCAAAAAGCCAGAAATTTTCCATATTTTGGGGCAGAAATGCAGAAATTCCCATTATTTTGAGGTAAAAAGGCTGAAATTCCCCTTATTTTGTGGCAAAAAGGCAGAAATTCCCCTTAATTTGGGGCAAAAAGCAGACATTTTTCTTATTTTGGGGAAAAATTTTAGAAATTCTACTTATTTCAGGGCAAAACGTCAGAAATTCTGCTTATTTTGGGGCAAAAAGACAGAAATTCCGTTTATTTTTGGGGTAAAGTCAGAAATTGCACTTATTTTTACAAAATTGCGGAAAATCCCCTTATTTTGGGGTAAAAATGAAAAAATTTCCCTTTTTTATGGCAAAATGGTATACATTCCCTTTATTTTTGAGCAAAAAGGCAGAAATTCCTTGTATTTTGGAGCAAAATTGCAGAAATTCCCATAATTTTGGGGCCAAAAATGCAGAAATTCCTCTTATTTTGGGGTAAAACTGCAGAAATTTCACTTATTTCGCAACAAAATGGCAGAAATTCACCTTTTTTTCGGCGAAATAGGAAGAAAATCCCCGTATTTTGGAGCAAAATTGCAGAAATTCACTTAATTTTGGGGTAAAACATGTAGTAATTTTCTTTATTTTGGGGCAAAAAGGTAATAATTCCCATTATTTTGGGGCAAAAGGCAGAAATTCCCCATATTATAAGGCAAAATTGCAGAAATTTCCCTTATTTGGTGACAAAAAACAGAAATTCCCTTTATTTTGGGGCAAAATTGCAGAAAATTCCTTTATTATGGAAAAAAATTGAAGAAATTTCTTTTATTTTAAGGCAAAATTGCAGAAATTTCACTTATTTCAGAGAAAAAAAGCAAAAATTTTTCTTATTGTGGGGCAAAAAGGCAGAAATTCCCATTATATTGGGGCAAAGAGGCAGAAATTCCCCTTATTTGGAATAAAATTGCAGAAATTTTTCTTGTTTGGAGGCAAAAACGCCCAAAATCCCCTTAATTTCGGGCAAAAAGGCAGAAATTCCTTGTATTTTGGAGCAAAATTGCAGAAATTCCCCTAATATTGGGGAAAATGCAGAAATTCCCTTTATTTGGGGCAAATCGGAAGAAGTTCCTCTTATTTTCGGGAAAAGAGGCAGAAATTTCCTGTATTTTGAAGCAAAATTGTAGAAAGTCCCCTAATTTTGGGTTAAAAGGCAGAAATTCCCTTTATTTTGGGGCAAAAATACAGAAATTCTCCTTATTTCAGGGCAAAAATCAGAAATTTCCCTTATTTTCGGGCAAAATTGTAAAAATTTATTTTATTTTGGTACAGACTTGCAGAAATTTTTCTTATTTTGTGGCAAAAAGGCAGAAATTCCCCATATTTTGTTGCAAAAAGGCGGAAATTCCCCTTATTTTGAGGTAAAATGCTGAAATTCCCTATATTTTGTGGCAAAAAGGCAGAAATTCCCCTCATTTTGGGGCAAAAAGACACAAATTTCCCTTTTTTTCAGGCAAAATTGCAGAAATTTCATTTATTTCAGGGCAAAAATTCAGAAATTACTTTTATTTTGGTACAAAATTGAAGAAATTTTCCTTATTTTGGAACAAAAATTCAGAAATTCCCCATATTGTGGGCAAAAGGAAGAAATTCCCCTTATTTTGAGGTAAAAAGCTGAAATTCCCGTTATTTTGGGGCAAAAAGGCAGAAATTCCCTTTACTTTGTGGCAAAAAGGAGGAAATTCCTGTTAATTGGGGCAGAAAAGCAAAAATTTTTCTTATTTGGGGGCAATAAGCAGAAATTCCCCATATTATGTGTCAAAAATTCAGAAATTCCCCTTATTTGGAAGTAAAATGCTGAAATTCCCATTATTTTGGCAAAAAGGCAGAAATTCCCCTTATTTTGGGGCAAAATTGCAGAAATTTCACTTATTTCAGGGCAAAAAGTCCGAAATTTGCCTTGTTTTGGGGCAAAAACAGAAATTCTTGTAATTTTGGGGCCAAAAACAGAAATTCCCCTTATTTTGGGGTAAAATTGCGGAAATTTCAAATATTTAAGGGCAAAAAGGCAGAAATTCCACTTTATTTCGGGCAATAAGGTTAAAATTCCCCGTATTTTGGAGCAAAATTTCAGAAATTCCCTTTTTATATTGGTGCAAAAATGCAGAAATTCCCCTTATTTTGTTGCAATAAGGCAGAAATTCCACGTATTTTGAGCAAAATTGCACATATTCCCCTAATTTTGAAGGAAAATGCAGAAATTAACATTATTTTGGGGCAAAAAGACAGAAATTCTCCTTATTTCAGGGCAAAAAGTCAGAAATTCCCCTTATTTTGGGGCAAAATTACAGAAATTTCACTTATTTCAGGTAAAAAACACGGAAATTTCTCTTAATTGGGACAAAATGCAGAAATTACTTTTATTTTGGTACAAAATTGCAGAAATTTTCTTTATTTTGGGGCAAAAATACAGAAATTTTCCATATTTTAGGGCAAAAAGGCAGAGATTCCCATTATTATGAGGTAAAAAGGCTGAAATTCCCCTTGTTTTCGGGCAAAAAGGCAGAAATTCCCCTTATTTTGTGGTAAAATTTCAGAAATTTCAAATATTTCAGGGCAAAATGGCAGAAATTCCACTTATTTTGGGGCAAAAAGATGAAATCCCTAATTTTTGGCTAAAATTAAAGAAATTTCACTTATTTCGGGACAAAAAGGCAGAAATTCCACTTAATTTCGGGCAAAAAGGCAGAAATGACCCGTATTTTGGAGCAAAATTGCAGAAATTCCCCTAATATTGGTGCAAAAATGCAGAAATTCCCTTTATTTTGGGGCAAAAAAGCAGAAATTCTCCATATTTTGGTGCAAAAAGGCTGAAATTCCCCTTATTTTGAGGTAAAATGTTGAAATTCCCCATATTTTAGGGCAAAGGCAGAAATTCCCCTTAATTTGGGGAAAAAAGGCACAAATTTCCCTTATTTTCGGGCAAAATTGCAGAAATTTCATTTATTTCAGGGCAAAAAGTCAGAAATTCCCCTTATTTTGGGGCAAAAAGCAGAAATTTATTTTATTATGATACAAAATTGAAGAAATTTTCCTTATTTTTGAACATAAAGGCAGAAATTAGCCATATTTTGGGGCAAAAGGCAGAAATCCTTCTTATTTTGAGGTAAAATGCAGAAATTCCCCTTATTTAGAGGTAAAATGCAGAAATTCCCCAAATATTGGGGGAAAATTCAGAAAATCCCTTTATTTGGGTTAAAGGCAGAAATTCCCCGTATTTTAAAGAAAATTTGCAGAAATTCTCATAATTTTTGGGCTAAAAGGCAGAAATTCTCCTTATTTTGGGGCAAAAAGACAGAAAATCTCCTTTTTTTCGGAGCAAAAAGTCAGAAATTCCTCTTATTTTGAGGAAAATTGTAGAAATTTCCTGTACATTTGGCAAAATTGCAGAAATTTCCCTTATTTTGGGGCAAAATTGCAGAAATTTCACTTATTTCAGGGAAAAAAAGCAGAAATTTTCTTATTTTGAGGAAAAAAGGCAGAAATTTCTTTTATTTTGGTTCCAAATTTCAGAAATTTTTCTTATTTTTGGGCAAAAAGCCAGAAATTTTCCATATTTTGGGGCAGAAATTCAGAAATTCCCATTATTATGAGGTAGAAATGGTGAAATTCCCCTTATTTTGAAGCAAAAATGCAGAAATTCCCCTTATTTTGGGGCAAAAAGGCAGAAATTTCCCTTATTTTGGGGCAAAAAGCAGACATTTCCCTTATTTTGGGGAAAAATTTTAGAAATTTAACTTATTTCAGGGCAAAACGTCAGAAATTCCGCTTATTTTGGGGCAAAAAGACAGAAATTCCGTTTATTTTTGGGGAAAAGTCAGAAATTGCACTTATTTTTTGTCAAAAATGCGGAAAATCCCCTTATTTTAGGGTAAAAATGAAGAAATTTCTTTTTTTTATGGCAAAAAGCTATACATTCTCCTTATTTTCGGGCAAAAAGGCAGAAATTCCCCGTATTTTGGAGCAAAATTGCAGAAATTCACCTAATTTTGGGGTAAAACATGCAGTAATTTTCTTTATTTTGGGGCAAAAAGGTAAAAATTCCCCTTATTTTGAGGCAAAAGGCAGAAATTCCCCTTAATTTAGAACAAAATTGCAGAAATTTCCCTTATTTGGGGACAAAAAACAGAAATTCCCTTTATTTTGGGGCAAAATTGCAGAAAATTCCTATATTATGGAAAAAAATTGAAGAAATTTCTTTTATTTTAAGGCAAAATTGCAGAAATTTCACTTATTTCAGAGAAAAAAAGCAAAAATTTTTCTTATTGTGGGGCAAAAAGGCAGAAATTCCCATTATATTGGGGCAAAAAGGCAGAAATTCCCCTTATTTGGGATAAAATTGCAGAAATTTCCCTTGTTTGGGGGCAAAAATGCAGAAAATCTCCTTAATTTCAGGCAAAAAGGCAGAAATTCCTTGTATTTTAGAGCAAAATTGCAGAAATTCCCCTAATATTGGGGAAAAATGCAGAAATTCCCTTTATTTGGGGCAAATCGAAAGAAGTTCCTCTTATTTTCGGGAAAAGAGGCAGAAATTTCCTGTATTTTGAAGCAAAATTGCAAAAACTCCTCTAATTTTGGGGCAAAAAGGCAGAAATTCCCCTTATTTTGGGGCAAAAATACAGAAATTCTCCTTATTTCGGGGCAAAAATCAGAAATTCCCCTTATTTTCGGGCAAAATTGTAAAAATTTATTTTATTTTGTTACAGAATTGCAGAAATTTTTCTTATTTTGTGGCAAAAAGGCAGAAATTCCCCATATTTTGTTGCAAAAAGGCCGAAATTCTCCTTATTTTGAGGTAAAATGCTGAAATTCCCTATATATTGTGGCAAAAAGGCAGAAATTCCCCTCATTTTGGGGCAAAAAGACACAAATTTCCCTTTTTTTCAGGCAAAATTGCAGAAATTTCATTTATTTCAGGGCAAAAACTCAGAAATTACTTTTATTTTGGTACAAAATTGCAGAAATTTTCCTTATTTTGGAACAAAAATTCAGAAATTCCCCATATTGTGGGCAAAAGGCAGAAATTCCCCTTATTTTGAGGTAACAAGCTGAAATTCCCGTTATTTTGGGGCAAAAAGGCAGAAATTCCCTTTACTTTGTGGCAAAAAGGAGGAAATTCCTGTTAATTGGGGCAGAAAAGCAAAAATTTTTCTTATTTGGAAGCAATAGGCAGAAATTCCCCATATTATGTTCGAATAAGGAAGAAATTCCCCTTATTTGGAGGTAAAATGCTGAAATTCCCCTTATTTTGGCAAAAAGGCAGAAATTCCCCTTATTTTGGGGCAAAATTGGAGAAATTTCACTTATTTCAGGGCAAAAGTCAGAAATTTGCCTTATTTTGGGGCAAAAAGCAGAAATTCTTGTAATTTTGGGGCCAAAAACAGAAATTCCCCTTATTTTGGGGTAAAATTGCGGAAATTTCAAATATTTCAGGGCAAAAAGGCAGAAATTCCACTTTATTTCGGGCAATAAGGTTAAAATTCCCCGTATTTTGGAGCAAAATTTCAGAAATTCCCCTTATATTGGTGCAAAAATGCAGAAATTCCCTTTATTTTGTTGCAATAAGGCAGAAATTCCACGTATTTTGAGCAAAATTGCACATATTCCCCTAATTTTGAAGGAAAATGCAGAAATTAACATTATTTTGGGGCAAAAAGACAGAAATTCTCCTTATTTCAGGGCAAAAAGTCAGAAATTCCCCTTATTTTGGGGCAAAATTACAGAAATTTCACTTATTTCAGGTAAAAAACACGGAAATTTCTCTTATTTTGGGACAAAATGCAGAAATTACTTTTATTTTGGTACAAAATTGCAGAAATTTTCTTTATTTTGGAGCAAAAATACAGAAATTTTCCATATTTTAGGGCAAAAAGGCAGAGATTTTCATTATTATGAGGTAAAAAGGCTGAAATTCCCCTTGTTTTCGGGCAAAAAGGCAGAAATTCCCCTTATTTTGTGGTAAAATTTCAGAAATTTCAAATATTTCAGGGCAAAATGGCAGAAATTCCACTTATTTTGGGGCAAAAAGATGAAATCCCTAATTTTTGGCTAAAATTGAAGAAATTTCACTTATTTCGGGACAAAAAGGCAGAAATTCCACTTAATTTCGGGCAAAAAGGCAGAAATGACCCGTATTTTGGAGCAAAATTGCAGAAATTCCCCTAATATTGGTGCAAAAATGCAGAAATTCCCTTTATTTTGGGGCAAAAAGGCAGAAATTCTCCATATTTTGGTGCAAAAAGGCTGAAATTCCCCTTATTTTGAGGTAAAATGTTGAAATTCCCCATATTTTGGGGCAAAGGCAGAAATTCCCCTTAATTTGGGGAAAAAAGGCACAAATTTCCCTTATTTTCGGGCAAAATTGCAGAAATTTCATTTATTTCAGGGCAAAAAGTCAGAAATTCCCCTTATTTTGGGGCAAAAGGCAGAAATTTATTTTATTATGATACAAAATTGAAGAAATTTTCCTTATTTTTGAACATAAAGGCAGAAATTAGCCATATTTTGGGGCAAAAGGCAGAAATCCTTCTTATTTTGAGGTAAAATGCAGAAATTCCCCTTATTTAGAGGTAAAATGCAGAAATTCCCCAAATATTGGGGGAAAATTCAGAAAATCCCTTTATTTTGGGCTAAAAGGCAGAAATTCCCCATATTTTAAAGCAAATTTGCAGAAATTCTCATAATTTTCGGGCAAAAAGGCAGAAATTCTCCTTATTTTGGGGCAAAAAGACAGAAAATCTCCTTTTTTTCGGAGCAAAAAGTCAGAAATTCCTCTTATTTTGAGGAAAATTGTAGAAATTTCCTGTACATTTGGCAAAATTGTAGAAATTTCCCTTATTTTGGGGCAAAATTGCAGAAATTTCACTTATTTCAAAGAAAAAAAGCAGAAATTTTCTTATTTTGGGGCAAAAAGGCAGAAATTTCTTTTATTTTGGTTCCAAATTTCAAAAATTTTTCTTATTTTTGGGCAAAAAGCTAGAAATTTTCCATATTTTGGGGCAGAAATGCAGAAATTCCCATTATTTTGAGGTAGAAAGGCTGAAATTCCCCTTATTTTGGGGCAAAAATGCAGAAATTCTCCTAATTTTGGGGCAAAAAGGCAGAAATTCCCCTTATTTGGGGGCAAAAAGCAGACATTTTCCTTATTTTGGGGAAAAATTTTAGAAATTTAACCTATTTCAGGGCAAAACGTCAGAAATTCCGCTTATTATGGGGCAAAAAGACAGAAATTCCGTTTATTTTTGGGGAAAAGTCAGAAATTGCACTTATTTTTTGTCAAAAATGCAGAAAATCCCCTTATTTTAGGGTAAAAATGAAGAAATTTCCCTTTTTTATGGCAAAAAGGTATACATTCTCTTTATTTTCGGGCAAAAAGGCAGAAATTCCCCGTATTTTGGAGCAAAATTGCAGAAATTCACCTAATTTTGGGGTAAAACATGCAGTAATTTTCTTTATTTTGGGGCAAAAAGGTAAAAATTCCCTTTATTTTGAGGCAAAAGGCAGAAATTCCCCTTAATTTAGAACAAAATTGCAGAAATGTCCCTTATTTGGGGACAAAAAACAGAAATTCCCTTTATTTTGGGGCAAAATTGCAGAAAATTCCTATATTATGGAAAAAAATTGAAGAAATTTCTTTTATTTTAAGGCAAAATTGCAGAAATTTCACTTATTTCAGAGAAAAAAAGCAAAAATTTTTCTTATTGTGGGGCAAAAAGGCAGAAATTCCCATTATATTGGGGCAAAAAGGCAGAAATTCCCCTTATTTGGGATAAAATTGCAGAAATTTCCCTTGTTTGGGGGCAAAAATGCAGAAAATCTCCTTAATTTCAGGCAAAAAGGCAGAAATTCCTTGTATTTTAGAGCAAAATTGCAGAAATTCCCCTAATATTGGGGAAAAATGCAGAAATTCCCTTTATTTGGGGCAAATCGGAAGAAGTTCCTCTTATTTTCGGGAAAAGAGGCAGAAATTTCCTGTATTTTGAAGCAAAATTGCAAAAACTCCTCTAATTTTGGGGCAAAAAGGCAGAAATTCCCCTTATTTTGGGGCAAAAATACAGAAATTCTCCTTATTTCGGGGCAAAAATCAGAAATTCCCCTTATTTTCGGGCAAAATTGTAAAAATTTATTTTATTTTGTTACAGAATTGCAGAAATTTTTCTTATTTTGTGGCAAAAAGGCAGAAATTTCCCATATTTTGTTGCAAAAAGGCCGAAATTCTCCTTATTTTGAGGTAAAATGCTGAAATTCCCTATATATTGTGGCAAAAAGGCAGAAATTCCCATCATTTTGGGGCAAAAAGACACAAATTTCCCTTTTTTTCGGGCAAAATTGCAGAAATTTCATTTATTTCTGGGCAAAAAGTCAGAAATTACTTTTATTTTGGTACAAAATTGAAGAAATTTTCCTTATTTTGGAACAAAAATTCAGAAATTCCCCATATTGTGGGCAAAAGGCAGAAATTCCCCTTATTTTGAGGTAACAAGCTGAAATTCCCGTTATTTTGGGGCAAAAAGGCAGAAATTCCCTTTACTTTGTGGCAAAAAGGAGGAAATTCCTGTTAATTGGGGCAGAAAAGCAAAAATTTTTTTTATTTGGAAGCAATAGGCAGAAATTCCCCATATTATGTGCGAATAAGGCAGAAATTCCCCTTATTTGGAGGTAAAATGCTGAAATTCCCCTTATTTTGGCAAAAAGGCAGAAATTCCCCTTATTTTGGGGCAAAATTGCAGAAATTTCACTTATTTCAGGGCAAAAAGTCAGAAATTTGCCTTATTTTGGGGCAAAAAGCAGAAATTCTTGTAATTTTGGGGCCAAAAACAGAAATTCCACTTATTTTGGGGTAAACTTGCGGAAATTTCAAATATTTCAGGGCAAAAAGGCAGAAATTCCACTTTATTTCGGGCAATAAGGTTAAAATTCCCCGTATTTTGGAGCAAAATTTCAGAAATTCCCCTTATATTGGTGCAAAAATGCAGAAATTCCCTTTATTTTGTTGCAATAAGGCAGAAATTCCACGTATTTTGAGCAAAATTGCACATATTCCCTTAATTTTGAAGGAAAATGCAGAAATTAACATTATTTTGGGGCAAAAAGACAGAAATTCTCCTTATTTCAGGGCAAAAAGTCAGAAATTCCCCTTATTTTGGGGCAAAATTACAGAAATTTCACTTATTTCAGGTAAAAAACACGGAAATTTCTCTTATTTTGGGACAAAATGCAGAAATTACTTTTATTTTGGTACAAAATTGCAGAAATTTTCTTTATTTTGGGGCAAAAATACAGAAATTTTCCATACTTTAGGGCAAAAAGGCAGAGATTCCCATTATTATGAGGTAAAAAGGCTGAAATTCCCCTTATTTTGGGGCAAAAAGGCAGAAATTCTTCTTATTTTGTGGTAAAATTTCAGACATTTCAAATATGTCAGGTCAAAATGGCAGAAATTCCACTTATTTTGGGGCAAAAAGATGAAATCCCTAATTTTTGGCTAAAATTGAAAAAATTTCACTTATTTCGGGACAAAAAGGCAGAAATTCCACTTAATTTCGGGCAAAAAGGCAGAAATGACCCGTATTTTGGAGCAAAATTGCAGAAATTCCCCTAATATTGGTGCAAAAATGCAGAAATTCCCTTTATTTTGGGGCAAAAAGGCAGAAATTTTCCATATTTTGGTGCAAAAAGGCTGAAATTCCCCTTATTTTGAGGTAAAATGTTGAAATTCCCCATATTTTGGGGCAAAGGCAGAAATTCCCCTTAATTTGGGGAAAAAAGGCACAAATTTCCCTTATTTTCGGGCAAAATTGCAGAAATTTCATTTATTTCAGGGCAAAAAGTCAGAAATTCCCCTTATTTTGTGGCAAAAAGCAGAAATTTCTTTTATTATGATACAAAATTGAAGAAATTTTCCTTATTTTTGAACATAAAGGCAGAAATTAGCCATATTTTGGGGCAAAAGGCAGAAATCCTTCTTATTTTGAGGTAAAATGCAGAAATTCCCCTTATTTAGAGGTAAAATGCAGAAATTCCCCAAATATTGGGGGAAAATTCAGAAAATTCCTTTATTTTGGGCTAAAAGGCAGAAATTCCCCGTATTTTAAAGCAAATTTGCAGAAATTCTCATAATTTTCGGGCAAAAAGGCAGAAATTCTCCTTATTTTGGGGCAAAAAGACAGAAAATCTCCTTTTTTTCGGAGCAAAAAGTCAGAAATTCCTCTTATTTTGAGGAAAATTGTAGAAATTTCCTGTACATTTGGCAAAATTGTAGAAATTTCCCTTATTTTGGGGCAAAATTGCAGAAATTTCACTTATTTCAGGGAAAAAAAGCAGAAATTTTCTTATTTTGGGGCAAAAAGGCAGAAATTTCTTTTATTTTGGTTCCAAATTTCAGAAATTTTTCTTATTTTTGGGCAAAAAGCCAGAAATTTTCCATATTTTGGGGCAGAAATGCAGAAATTCCCATTATTTTGAAGTAGAAAGGCTGAAATTCCCCTTATTTTGGGGCAAAAATGCAGAAATTCCCCTTATTTGGGGGCAAAAAAGCAGAAATTCCCCTTATTTGGGGGCAAAAAGCAGACATTTCCCTTATTTTGGGGAAAAATTTTAGTAATTTAACTTATTTCAGAGCAAAACGTCAGAAATTCCGCTTATTTTGGGGCAAAAAGACAGAAATTCCGTTTATTTTTGGGGAAAAGTCAGAAATTGCACTTATTTTTTGTCAAAAATGCGGAAAATCCCCTTATTTTAGGGTAAAAATGAAGAAATTTCCCTTTTTTATGGCAAAAAGGTATACATTCTCTTTATTTTCGGGCAAAAAGGCAGAAATTCCCCGTATTTTGGAGCAAAATTGCAGAAATTCACCTAATTTTGGGGTAAAACATGCAGTAATTTTCTTTATTTTGGGGCAAAAAGGTAAAAATTCCCCTTATTTTGAGGCAAAAGGCAGAAATTCCCCTTAATTTAGAACAAAATTGCAGAAATTTCCCTTATTTGGGGATAAAAAACAGAAATTCCCTTTATTTTGGGGCAAAATTGCAGAAAATTCCTATATTATGGAAAAAAATTGAAGAAATTTCTTTTATTTTAAGGCAAAATTGCAGAAATTTCACTTATTTCAGAGAAAAAAAGCAAAAATTTTTCTTATTGTGGGGCAAAAAGGCAGAAATTCCCATTATATTGGGGCAAAAAGGCAGAAATTCCCCTTATTTGGGATAAAATTGCAGAAATTTCCCTTGTTTGGGGGCAAAAATGCAGAAAATCTCCTCAATTTCAGGCAAAAAGGCAGAAATTCCTTGTATTTTAGAGCAAAATTGCAGAAATTCCCCTAATATTGGGGAAAAATGCAGAAATTCCCTTTATTTGGGGCAAATCGGAAGAAGTTCCTCTTATTTTCGGGAAAAGAGGCAGAAATTTCCTGTATTTTGAAGCAAAATTGCAAAAACTCCTCTAATTTTGGGGCAAAAAGGCAGAAATTCCCCTTATTTTGGGGCAAAAATACAGAAATTCTCCTTATTTCGGGGCAAAAATCAGAAATTTCCCTTATTTCGGGGAAAATTGTAAAAATTTATTTTATTTTGGTACAGAATTGCAGAAATTTTTCTTATTTTGTGGCAAAAAGGCAGAAATTCCCCATATTTTGTTCCCAAAAGGCTGAAATTCCCCTTATTTTGAGGTAAAATGCTGAAATTCCCTATATTTTGTGGCAAAAAGGCAGAAATTCCCCTCATTTTGGGGCAAAAAGACACAAATTTCCCTTTTTTTCGGGCAAAATTGCAGAAATTTCATTTATTTCAGGGCAAAAAGTCAGAAATTTCTTTTATTTTGGTACAAAATTGAAGAAATTTTCCTTATTTTGGAACAAAAATTCAGAAATTCCCCTTATTTTGAGGTAACAAGCTGAAATTCCCGTTATTTTGGGGCAAAAAGGCAGAAATTCCCTTTACTTTGTGGCAAAAAGGAGGAAATTCCTGTTAATTGGGGCAGAAAAGCAAAAATTTTTCTTATTTGGGGGCAATAGGCAGAAATTCCCCATATTATGTGGGAAAAAGGCAGAAATTCCCCTTATTTGGAGGTAAAATGCTGAAATTCCCCTTATTTTGGCAAAAAGGCAGAAATTCCCCTTATTTTGGGGCAAAATTGCAGAAATTTCGCTTATTTCAGGGCAAAAAGTCAGAAATTTGCCTTATTTTGGGGCAAAAAGCAGAAATTCTTGTAATTTTGGGGCCAAAAACAGAAATTCCCCTTATTTTGGGGTAAAATTGCGGAAATTTCAAATATTTAAGGGCACAAAGGCAGAAATTCCACTTTATTTCGGGCAATAAGGTTAAAATTCCCCGTATTTTGGAGCAAAATTTCAGAAATTCCCCTTATATTGGTGCAAAAATGCAGAAATTCCCTTTATTTTGTTGCAATAAGGCAGAAATTCCACGTATTTTGAGCAAAATTGCACATATTCCCCTAATTTTGAAGGAAAATGCAGAAATTAACATTATTTTGGGGCAAAAAGACAGAAATTCTCCTTATTTCAGGGCAAAAAGTCAGAAATTCCCCTTATTTTGGGGCAAAATTACAGAAATTTCACTTATTTCAGGTAAAAAACACGGAAATTTCTCTTATTTTGGGACAAAATGCAGAAATTACTTTTATTTTGGTACAAAATTGCAGAAATTTTCTTTATTTTGGGGCAAAAATACAGAAATTTTCCATATTTTAGGGCAAAAAGGCAGAGATTCCCATTATTATGAGGTAAAAAGGCTGAAATTCCCCTTGTTTTCGGGCAAAAAGGCAGAAATTCCCCTTATTTTGTGGTAAAATTTCAGAAATTTCAAATATTTCAGGGCAAAATGGCAGAAATTCCACTTATTTTGGGGCAAAAAGATGAAATCCCTAATTTTTGGCTAAAATTGAAGAAATTTCACTTATTTCGGGACAAAAAGGCAGAAATTCCACTTAATTTCGGGCAAAAAGGCAGAAATGACCCGTATTTTGGAGCAAAATTGCAGAAATTCCCCTAATATTGGTGCAAAAATGCAGAAATTCCCTTTATTTTGGGGCAAAAAGGCAGAAATTCTCCATATTTTGGTGCAAAAAGGCTGAAATTCCCCTTATTTTGAGGTAAAATGTTGAAATTCCCCATATTTTGGGGCAAAGGCAGAAATTCCCCTTAATTTGGGGAAAAAAGGCACAAATTTCCCTTATTTTCGGGCAAAATTGCAGAAATTTCATTTATTTCAGGGCAAAAAGTCAGAAATTCCCCTTATTTTGGGGCAAAAAGCAGAAATTTATTTTATTATGATACAAAATTGAAGAAATTTTCCTTATTTTTGAACATAAAGGCAGAAATTAGCCATATTTTGGGGCAAAAGGCAGAAATCCTTCTTATTTTGAGGTAAAATGCAGAAATTCCCCTTATTTAGAGGTAAAATGCAGAAATACCCCAAATATTGGGGGAAAATTCAGAAAATCCCTTTATTTTGGGCTAAAAGGCAGAAATTCCCCGTATTTTAAAGCAAATTTGCAGAAATTCTCATAATTTTTGGGCAAAAAGGCAGAAATTCTCCTTATTTTGGGGCAAAAAGACAGAAAATCTCCTTTTTTTCGGAGCAAAAAGTCAGAAATTCCTCTTATTTTGAGGAAAATTGTAGAAATTTCCTGTACATTTGGCAAAATTGTAGAAATTTCCCTTATTTTGGGGCAAAATTGCAGAAATTTTACTTATTTCAGGGAAAAAAAGCAGAAATTTTCTTATTTTGGGGCAAAAAGGCAGAAATTTCTTTTATTTTGGTTCCAAATTTCAGAAATTTTTCTTATTTTTGGGCAAAAAGCTAGAAATTTTCCATATTTTGGGGCAGAAATGCAGAAATTCCCATTATTTTGAGGTAGAAAGGCTGAAATTCCCCTTATTTTGGGGCAAAAATGCAGAAATTCTCCTAATTTTGGGGCAAAAGGCAGAAATTCCCCTTATTTTGGGGCAAAAAGCAGACATTTTCCTTATTTTGGGGAAAAATTTTAGAAATTTAACTTATTTCAGGGCAAAATGTCAGAAATTCCGCTTATTTTGGGGCAAAAAGACAGAAATTCCGTTTATTTTTGGGGAAAAGTCAGAAATTGCACTTATTTTTTGTCAAAAATGCAGAAAATCCCCTTATTTTAGGGTAAAAATGAAGAAATTTCCCTTTTTTATGGCAAAAAGGTATACATTCTCTTTATTTTCGGGCAAAAAGGCAGAAATTCCCTGTATTTTGGAGCAAAATTGCAGAAATTCACCTAATTTTGGGGTAAAACATGCAGTAATTTTCTTTATTTTAGGGCAAAAAGGTAAAAATTCCCCTTATTTTGAGGCAAAAGGCAGAAATTCCCCTTAATTTAGAACAAAATTGCAGAAATTTCCCTTATTTGGGGACAAAAAACAGAAATTCCCTTTATTTTGGGGCAAAATTGCAGAAAATTCCTATATTATGGAAAAAAATTGAAGAAATTTCTTTTATTTTAAGGCAAAATTGCAGAAATTTCACTTATTTCAGAGAAAAAAAAGCAAAAATTTTTCTTATTGTGGGGCAAAAAGGCAGAAATTCCCATTATATTGGGGCAAAAAGGCAGAAATTCCCCTTATTTGGGATAAAATTGCAGAAATTTCCCTTGTTTGGGGGCAAAAATGCAGAAAATCTCCTTAATTTCAGGCAAAAAGGCAGAAATTCCTTGTATTTTAGAGCAAAATTGCAGAAATTCCCCTAATATTGGGGAAAAATGCAGAAATTCTCTTTATTTGGGGCAAATCGGAAGAAGTTCCTCTTATTTTCGGGAAAAGAGGCAGAAATTTCCTGTATTTTGAAGCAAAATTGCAAAAACTCCTCTAATTTTGGGGCAAAAATGCAGAAATTCCCCTTATTTTGGGGCAAAAATACAGAAATTCTCCTTATGTCGAGGCAAAAATCAGAAATTTCCCTTATTTCGGGGAAAATTGTAAAAATTTATTTTATTTTGGTACAGAATTGCAGAAATTTTTCTTATTTTGTGGCAAAAAGGCAGAAATTCCCCATATTTTGTTGCCAAAAGGCTGAAATTCCCCTTATTTTGAGGTAAAATGCTGAAATTCCCTATATTTTGTGGCAAAAAGGCAGAAATTCTCCTCATTTTGGGACAAAAAGACACAAATTTCCCTTTTTTTCGGGCAAAATTGCAGAAATTTCATTAATTTCAGGGCAAAAACTCAGAAATTACTTTTATTTTGGTACAAAATTGAAGAAATTTTCCTTATTTTGGAACAAAAATTCAGAAATTCCCCTTTTTTTGAGGTAACAAGCTGAAATTTCCGTTATTTTGGGGCAAAAAGGCAGAAATTCCCTTTACTTTGTGGCAAAAAGGAGGAAATTCCTGTTAATTGGGGCAGAAAAGCAAAAATTTTTCTTATTTGGGGGCAATAGGCAGAAATTCCCCATATTATGTGGGAAAAAGGCAGAAATTCCCCTTATTTGGAGGTAAAATGCTGAAATTCCCCTTATTTTGGCAAAAAGGCAGAAATTCCCCTTATTTTGGGGCAAAATTGCAGAAATTTCACTTATTTCAGGGCAAAAAGTCAGAAATTTGCCTTATTTTGGGGCAAAAAGCAGAAATTCTTGTAATTTTGGGGCCAAAAACAGAAATTCCCCTTATTTTGGGGTAAAATTGCGGAAATTTCAAATATTTCAGGGCAAAAAGGCAGAAATTCCACTTTATTTCGGGCAATAAGGTTAAAATTCCCCGTATTTTGGAGCAAAATTTCAGAAATTCCCCTTATATTGGTGCAAAAATGCAGAAATTCCTTTTATTTTGTTACAATAAGGCAGAAATTCCACGTATTTTGAGCAAAATTGCACATATTCCCCTAATTTTGAAGGAAAATGCAGAAATTAACATTATTTTGGGGCAAAAAGACAGAAATTCTCCTTATTTCAGGGCAAAAAGTCAGAAATTCCCCTTATTTTGGGGCAAAATTACAGAAATTTCACTTATTTCAGGTAAAAAACACGGAAATTTCTCTTATTTTGGGACAAAATGCAGAAATTACTTTTATTTTGGTACAAAATTGCAGAAATTTTTATTATTTTGGGGCAAAAATACAGAAATTTTCCATATTTTAGGGCAAAAAGGCAGAGATTCCCATTATTATGAGGTAAAAAGGCTGAAATTCCCCTTATTTTGGGGCAAAAAGGCAGAAATTCCCCTTATTTTGTGGTAAAATTTCAGAAGTTTCAAATATTTCAGGGCAAAATGGCAGAAATTCCACTTATTTTGGGGCAAAAAGATGAAATCCCTAATTTTTGGCTAAAATTGAAGAAATTTCACTTATTTCGGGACAAAAAGGCAGAAATTCCACTTAATTTCGGGCAAAAAGGCAGAAATGACCCGTATTTTGGAGCAAAATTGCAGAAATTCCCCTAATATTGGTGCAAAAATGCAGAAATTCCCTTTATTTTGGGGCAAAAAGGCAGAAATTCTCCATATTTTGGTGCAAAAAGGCTGAAATTCCCCTTATTTTGAGGTAAAATGTTGAAATTCCCCATATTTTGGGGCAAAGGCAGAAATTCCCCTTAATTTGGGGAAAAAAGGCACAAATTTCCCTTATTTTCGGGCAAAATTGCAGAAATTTCATTTATTTCAGGGCAAAAAGTCAGAAATTCCCCTTATTTTGGGGCAAAAAGCAGAAATTTATTTTATTATGATACAAAATTGAAGAAATTTTCCTTATTTTTGAACATAAAGGCAGAAATTAGCCATATTTTGGGGCAAAAGGCAGAAATCCTTCTTATTTTGAGGTAAAATGCAGAAATTCCCCTTATTTAGAGGTAAAATGCAGAAATTCCCCAAATATTGGGGGAAAATTCAGAAAATCCCTTTATTTTGGGCTAAAAGGCAGAAATTCCCCGTATTTTAAAGCAAATTTGCAGAAATTCCATAATTTTCGGGCAAAAAGGCAGAAATTCTCCTTATTTTGGGGCAAAAAGACAGAAAATCTCCTTTTTTTCGGAGCAAAAAGTCAGAAATTCCTCTTATTTTGAGGAAAATTGTAGAAATTTCCTGTACATTTGGCAAAATTGTAGAAATTTCCCTTATTTTGGGGCAAAATTGCAGAAATTTCACTTATTTCAAAGAAAAAAAGCAGAAATTTTCTTATTTTGGGGCAAAAAGGCAGAAATTTCTTTTATTTTGGTTCCAAATTTCAAAAATTTTTCTTATTTTTGGGCAAAAAGCTAGAAATTTTCCATATTTTGGGGCAGAAATGCAGAAATTCCCATTATTTTGAGGTAGAAAGGCTGAAATTCCCCTTATTTTGGGGCAAAAATGCAGAAATTCTCCTAATTTTGGGGCAAAAAGGCAGAAATTCCCCTTATTTGGGGGCAAAAAGCAGACATTTTCCTTATTTTGGGGAAAAATTTTAGAAATTTAACCTATTTCAGGGCAAAACGTCAGAAATTCCGCTTATTTTGGGGCAAAAAGACAGAAATTCCGTTTATTTTTGGGGAAAAGTCAGAAATTGCACTTATTTTTTGTCAAAAATGCAGAAAATCCCCTTATTTTAGGGTAAAAATGAAGAAATTTCCCTTTTTTATGGCAAAAAGGTATACATTCTCTTTATTTTCGGGCAAAAAGGCAGAAATTCCCCATATTTTGGAGCAAAATTGCAGAAATTCACCTAATTTTGGGGTAAAACATGCAGTAATTTTCTTTATTTTGGGGCAAAAAGGTAAAAATTCCCTTTATTTTGAGGCAAAAGGCAGAAATTCCCCTTAATTTAGAACAAAATTGCAGAAATGTCCCTTATTTGGGGACAAAAACCAGAAATTCCCTTTATTTTGGGGCAAAATTGCAGAAAATTCCTATATTATGGAAAAAAATTGAAGAAATTTCTTTTATTTTAAGGCAAAATTGCAGAAATTTCACTTATTTCAGAGAAAAAAAGCAAAAATTTTTCTTATTGTGGGGCAAAAAGGCAGAAATTCCCATTATATTGGGGCAAAAAGGCAGAAATTCCCCTTATTTGGGATAAAATTGCAGAAATTTCCCTTGTTTGGGGGCAAAAATGCAGAAAATCTCCTTAATTTCAGGCAAAAAGGCAGAAATTCCTTGTATTTTAGAGCAAAATTGCAGAAATTCCCCTAATATTGGGGAAAAATGCAGAAATTCCCTTTATTTGGGGCAAATCGGAAGAAGTTCCTCTTATTTTCGGGAAAAGAGGCAGAAATTTCCTGTATTTTGAAGCAAAATTGCAAAAACTCCTCTAATTTTGGGGCAAAAAGGCAGAAATTCCCCTTATTTTGGGGCAAAAATACAAAAATTCTCCTTATTTCGGGGCAAAAAATCAGAAATTCCCCTTATTTTCGGGCAAAATTGCAAAAATTTATTTTATTTTGGTACAGAATTGCAGAAATTTTACTTATTTTGTGGCAAAAAGGCAGAAATTCCCCATATTTTGTTGCCAAAAGGATGAAATTCCCCTTATTTTGAGGTAAAATGCTGAAATTCCCTATATTTTGTGGCAAAAAGGCAGAAATTCCCCTCATTTTGGGGCAAAAAGACACAAATTTCCCTTTTTTTCGGGCAAAATTGCAGAAATTTCATTTATTTCAGGGCAAAAACTCAGAAATTACTTTTATTTTGGTACAAAATTAAAGAAATTTTCCTTATTTTGGAACAAAAATTCAGAAATTCCCCATATTGTGGGCAAAAGGCAGAAATTCCCCTTATTTTGAGGTAACAAGCTGAAATTCCCGTTATTTTGGGGCAAAAAGGCAGAAATTCCCTTTACTTTGTGGCAAAAAGGAGGAAATTCCTGTTAATTGGGGCAGAAAAGCAAAAATTTTTCTTATTTGGGGGCAATAGGCAGAAATTCCCCATATTATGTGGGAAAAAGGCAGAAATTCCCCTTATTTGGAGGTAAAATTCTGAAATTCCCCTTATTTTGGCAAAAAGGCAGAAATTCCCCTTATTTTGGGGCAAAATTGCAGAAATTTCACTTATTTCAGGGCAAAAAGTCAGAAATTTGCCTTATTTTGGGGCAAAAAGCAGAAATTCTTGTAATTTTGGGGCCAAAAACAGAAATTCCCCTTATTTTGGGGTAAAATTGCGGAAATTTCAAATATTTCAGGGCAAAAAGGCAGAAATTCCACTTTATTTCGGGCAATAAGGTTAAAATTCCCCGTATTTTGGAGCAAAATTTCAGAAATTCCCCTTATATTGGTGCAAAAATGCAGAAATTCCCTTTATTTTGTTACAATAAGGCAGAAATTCCACGTATTTTGAGCAAAATTGCACATATTCCCCTAATTTTGAAGGAAAATGCAGAAATTAACATTATTTTGGGGCAAAAAGACAGAAATTCTCCTTATTTCAGGGCAAAAAGTCAGAAATTCCCCTTATTTTGGGGCAAAATTACAGAAATTTCACTTATTTCAGGTAAAAAACACGGAAATTTCTCTTATTTTGGGACAAAATGCAGAAATTACTTTTATTTTGGTACAAAATTGCAGAAATTTTTATTATTTTGGGGCAAAAATACAGAAATTTTCCATATTTTAGGGCAAAAAGGCAGAGATTCCCATTATTATGAGGTAAAAAGGCTGAAATTCCCCTTGTTTTCGGGCAAAAAGGCAGAAATTCCCCTTATTTTGTGGTAAAATTTCAGAAGTTTCAAATATTTCAGGGCAAAATGGCAGAAATTCCACTTATTTTGGGGCAAAAAGATGAAATCCCTAATTTTTGGCTAAAATTGAAGAAATTTCACTTATTTCGGGACAAAAAGGCAGAAATTCCACTTAATTTCGGGCAAAAAGGCAGAAATGACCCGTATTTTGGAGCAAAATTGCAGAAATTCCCCTAATATTGGTGCAAAAATGCAGAAATTCCCTTTATTTTGGGGCAAAAAGGCAGAAATTCTCCATATTTTGGTGCAAAAAGGCTGAAATTCCCCTTATTTTGAGGTAAAATGTTGAAATTCCCCATATTTTGGGGCAAAGGCAGAAATTCCCTTTAATTTGGGGAAAAAAGGCACAAATTTCCCTTATTTTCGGGCAAAATTGCAGAAATTTCATTTATTTCAGGGCAAAAAGTCAGAAATTCCCCTTATTTTGGGGCAAAAAGCAGAAATTTATTTTATTATGATACAAAATTGAAGAAATTTTCCTTATTTTTGAACATAAAGGCAGAAATTAGCCATATTTTGGGGCAAAAGGCAGAAATCCTTCTTATTTTGAGGTAAAATGCAGAAATTCCCCTTATTTAGAGGTAAAATGCAGAAATTCCCCAAATATTGGGGGAAAATTCAGAAAATCCCTTTATTTTGGGCTAAAAGGCAGAAATTCCCCGTATTTTAAAGCAAATTTGCAGAAATTCCATAATTTTCGGGCAAAAAGGCAGAAATTCTCCTTATTTTGGGGCAAAAAGACAGAAAATCTCCTTTTTTTCGGAGCAAAAAGTCAGAAATTCCTCTTATTTTGAGGAAAATTGTAGAAATTTCCTGTACATTTGGCAAAATTGTAGAAATTTCCCTTATTTTGGGGCAAAATTGCAGAAATTTCACTTATTTCAAAGAAAAAAAGCAGAAATTTTCTTATTTTGGGGCAAAAAGGCAGAAATTTCTTTTATTTTGGTTCCAAATTTCAAAAATTTTTCTTATTTTTGGGCAAAAAGCTAGAAATTTTCCATATTTTGGGGCAGAAATGCAGAAATTCCCATTATTTTGAGGTAGAAAGGCTGAAATTCCCCTTATTTTGGGGCAAAAATGCAGAAATTCTCCTAATTTTGGGGCAAAAAGGCAGAAATTCCCCTTATTTGGGGGCAAAAAGCAGACATTTTCCTTATTTTGGGGAAAAATTTTAGAAATTTAACCTATTTCAGGGCAAAACGTCAGAAATTCCGCTTATTTTGGGGCAAAAAGACAGAAATTCCGTTTATTTTTGGGGAAAAGTCAGAAATTGCACTTATTTTTTGTCAAAAATGCAGAAAATCCCCTTATTTTAGGGTAAAAATGAAGAAATTTCCCTTTTTTATGGCAAAAAGGTATACATTCTCTTTATTTTCGGGCAAAAAGGCAGAAATTCCCCATATTTTGGAGCAAAATTGCAGAAATTCACCTAATTTTGGGGTAAAACATGCAGTAATTTTCTTTATTTTGGGGCAAAAAGGTAAAAATTCCCTTTATTTTGAGGCAAAAGGCAGAAATTCCCCTTAATTTAGAACAAAATTGCAGAAATGTCCCTTATTTGGGGACAAAAACCAGAAATTCCCTTTATTTTGGGGCAAAATTGCAGAAAATTCCTATATTATGGAAAAAAATTGAAGAAATTTCTTTTATTTTAAGGCAAAATTGCAGAAATTTCACTTATTTCAGAGAAAAAAAGCAAAAATTTTTCTTATTGTGGGGCAAAAAGGCAGAAATTCCCATTATATTGGGGCAAAAAGGCAGAAATTCCCCTTATTTGGGATAAAATTGCAGAAATTTCCCTTGTTTGGGGGCAAAAATGCAGAAAATCTCCTTAATTTCAGGCAAAAAGGCAGAAATTCCTTGTATTTTAGAGCAAAATTGCAGAAATTCCCCTAATATTGGGGAAAAATGCAGAAATTCCCTTTATTTGGGGCAAATCGGAAGAAGTTCCTCTTATTTTCGGGAAAAGAGGCAGAAATTTCCTGTATTTTGAAGCAAAATTGCAAAAACTCCTCTAATTTTGGGGCAAAAAGGCAGAAATTCCCCTTATTTTGGGGCAAAAATACAAAAATTCTCCTTATTTCGGGGCAAAAAATCAGAAATTCCCCTTATTTTCGGGCAAAATTGCAAAAATTTATTTTATTTTGGTACAGAATTGCAGAAATTTTACTTATTTTGTGGCAAAAAGGCAGAAATTCCCCATATTTTGTTGCCAAAAGGATGAAATTCCCCTTATTTTGAGGTAAAATGCTGAAATTCCCTATATTTTGTGGCAAAAAGGCAGAAATTCCCCTCATTTTGGGGCAAAAAGACACAAATTTCCCTTTTTTTCGGGCAAAATTGCAGAAATTTCATTTATTTCAGGGCAAAAACTCAGAAATTACTTTTATTTTGGTACAAAATTAAAGAAATTTTCCTTATTTTGGAACAAAAATTCAGAAATTCCCCATATTGTGGGCAAAAGGCAGAAATTCCCCTTATTTTGAGGTAACAAGCTGAAATTCCCGTTATTTTGGGGCAAAAAGGCAGAAATTCCCTTTACTTTGTGGCAAAAAGGAGGAAATTCCTGTTAATTGGGGCAGAAAAGCAAAAATTTTTCTTATTTGGGGGCAATAGGCAGAAATTCCCCATATTATGTGGGAAAAAGGCAGAAATTCCCCTTATTTGGAGGTAAAATTCTGAAATTCCCCTTATTTTGGCAAAAAGGCAGAAATTCCCCTTATTTTGGGGCAAAATTGCAGAAATTTCACTTATTTCAGGGCAAAAAGTCAGAAATTTGCCTTATTTTGGGGCAAAAAGCAGAAATTCTTGTAATTTTGGGGCCAAAAACAGAAATTCCCCTTATTTTGGGGTAAAATTGCGGAAATTTCAAATATTTCAGGGCAAAAAGGCAGAAATTCCACTTTATTTCGGGCAATAAGGTTAAAATTCCCCGTATTTTGGAGCAAAATTTCAGAAATTCCCCTTATATTGGTGCAAAAATGCAGAAATTCCCTTTATTTTGTTGCAATAAGGCAGAAATACCACGTATTTTGAGCAAAATTGCACATATTCCCCTAATTTTGAAGGAAAATGCAGAAATTAACATTATTTTGGGGCAAAAAGACAGAAATTCTCCTTATTTCAGGGCAAAAAGTCAGAAATTCCCCTTATTTTGAGGCAAAATTACAGAAATTTCACTTATTTCAGGTAAAAAACACGGAAATTTCTCTTATTTTGGGACAAAATGCAGAAATTACTTTTATTTTGGTACAAAATTGCAGAAATTTTCTTTATTTTGGGGCAAAAATACAGAAATTTTCCATGTTTTAGGGCAAAAAGGCAGAGATTCCCATTATTATGAGGTAAAAAGGCTGAAATTCCCCTTATTTTGGGGCAAAAAGGCAGAAATTCCCCTTATTTTGTGGTAAAATTTCAGAAGTTTCAAATATTTCAGGGCAAAATGGCAGAAATTCCACTTATTTTGGGGCAAAAAGATGAAATCCCTAATTTTTGGCTAAAATTGAAGAAATTTCACTTATTTCGGGACAAAAAGGCAGAAATTCCACTTAATTTCGGGCAAAAAGGCAGAAATGACCCGTATTTTGGAGCAAAATTGCAGAAATTCCCCTAATATTGGTGCAAAAATGCAGAAATTCCCTTTATTTTGGGGCAAAAAGGCAGAAATTCTCCATATTTTGGTGCAAAAAGGCTGAAATTCCCCTTATTTTGAGGTAAAATGTTGAAATTCCCCATATTTTGGGGCAAAGGCAGAAATTCCCCTTAATTTGGGGAAAAAAGGCACAAATTTCCCTTATTTTCCGGCAAAATTGCAGAAATTTCCTTTATTTCAGGGCAAAAAGTCAGAAATTCCCCTTATTTTGGGGCAAAAAGCAGAAATTTATTTTATTATGATACAAAATTGAAGAAATTTTCCTTATTTTTGAACATAAAGGCAGAAATTAGCCATATTTTGGGGCAAAAGGCAGAAATCCTTCTTATTTTGAGGTAAAATGCAGAAATTCCCCTTATTTAGAGGTAAAATGCAGAAATTCCCCAAATATTGGGGGAAAATTCAGAAAATCCCTTTATTTTGGGCTAAAAGGCAGAAATTCCCCGTACTTTAAAGCAAATTTGCAGAAATTCTCATAATTTACGGGCAAAAAGGCAGAAATTCTCCTTATTTTGGGGCAAAAAGACCGAAAATCTCCTTTTTTTCGGAGCAAAAAGTCAGAAATTCCTCTTATTTTGAGGAAAATTTTAGAAATTTCCTCTTCATTTGGCAAAATTGTAGAAATTTCCCTTATTCTGGGGCAAAATTGCAGAAATTTCACTTATTTCAGGGAAAAAAAGCAGAAATTTTCTTATTTTGGGGCAAAAAGGCAGAAATTTCTTTTATTTTGGCTCCTAATTTCAGAAATTTTTTTATTTTTGGGCAAAAAGCCAGAAATTTTCAATATTTTTGGGCAGAAATGCAGAAATTCCCATTATTTTGAGGTAGAAAGGCTGAAATTTCCCTTATTTTGGGGCAAAAATGCAGAAATTCCCCTTATTTTGGGGCAAAAAGGCAGAAATTCCCCTTATTTTGGGGCAAAAAGCAGACAATTTCCTAATTTTGGGGAAAAATTTTAGAAATTTAACTTATTTCAGGGCAAAAGGTCAGAAATTCCGCTTATTTTGGGGCAAAAAGACAGAAATTCCGTTTATTTTGGGGAAAAGTCAGAAATTGCACTTATTTTTTGTCAAAAATGCGGAAAATCCCCTTATTTTAGGGTAAAAATGAAGAAATTTCCCTTTTTTATGGCAAAAAGGTATACATTCTCTTTATTTTCGGGCAAAAAGGCAGAAATTCCCTGTATTATTGAGCAAAATTGCAGAAATTCACCTAATTTTGGGGTAAAACATGCAATAATTTTCTTTATTTTGGGGCAAAAAGGTAAAAATTCCCCTTATTTTGAGGCAAAAGGCAGAAATTCCCCTTAATTTAGAACAAAATTGCAGAAATTTCCCATATTTGGGGACAAAAAACAGAAATTCCCTTTATTTTGGGGCAAAATTGCAGAAAATTCCTATATATTGGAAAAAAATTGAAGAAATTTCTTTTATTTTAAGGCAAAATTGCAGAAATTTCACTTATTTCAGAGAAAAAAAGCAAAAATTTTTCTTATTGTGGGGCAAAAAGGCAGAAATTCCCATTATATTGGGGCAAAAAGGCAGAAATTCCCCTTATTTGGGATAAAATTGCAGAAATTTCCCTTGTTTGGGGGCAAAAATGCAGAAAATCTCCTAAATTTCAGGCAAAAAGGCAGAAATTCCTTGTATTTTAGAGCAAAATTGCAGAAATTCCCCTAATATTGGGGAAAAATGCAGAAATTCCCTTTATTTGGGGCAAATCGGAAGAAGTTCCTCTTATTTTCGGGAAAAGAGGCAGAAATTTCCTGTATTTTGAAGCAAAATTGAAAAAACTCTTCTAATTTTGGGGCAAAAAGGCAGAAATTCCCCTTATTTTGGGGCAAAAATACAGAAATTCTCCTTATTTCGGGGCAAAATCAGAAATTTCCCTTATTTTCGTGAAAAATTGTAAAAATTTATTTTATTTTGGTACAGAATTGCAGAAATTTTTCTTATTTTGTGGCAAAAAGGCAGAAATTCCCCATATTTTGTTGCCAAAAGGCTGAAATTCCCCTTATTTTGAGGTAAAATGCTGAAATTCCCTATATTTTGTGGCAAAAAAAAAGAAATTCCCCTCATTTTGGGGCAAAAGACACAAATTTCCCTTTTTTTCGGGCAAAATTGCAGAAATTTCATTTATTTCAGGGCAAAAACTCAGAAATTACTTTTATTTTGGTACAAAATTGAAGAAACTTTCCTTATTTTGGAACAAAAATTCAGAAATTCCCCATATTGTGGGCAAAAGGCAGAAATTCCCCTTATTTTGAGGTAACAAGCTGAAATTCCCGTCATTTTGGGGCAAAAAGGCAGAAATTCCCTTTACTTTGTGGCAAAAAGGAGGAAATTCCTGTTAATTGGGGCAGAAAAGCAAAAATTTTTCTTATTTGGGGGCAATAGGCAGAAATTCCCCATATTATGTGGGAAAAAGGCAGAAATTCCCCTTATTTGGAGGTAAAATGATGAAATTCCCCTTATTTTGGCAAAAAGGCAGAAATTCCCCTTATTTTGCGGCAAAATTGCAGAAATTTCACTTATTTCAGGGCAAAAAGTCAGAAATTTGCCTTATTTTGGGGCAAAAAGCAGAAATTCTTGTAATTTTGGGGCCAAAAACAGAAATTCCCCTTATTTTGGGGTAAAATTGCAGAAATTTCAAATATTTCAGGGCAAAAAGGCAGAAATTCCACTTTATTTCGGGCAATAAGGTTAAAATTCCCCGTATTTTGGAGCAAAATTTCAGAAATTCCCTTTATATTGGTGCAAAAATGCAGAAATTCCCTTTATTTTGTTGCAATAAGGCAGAAATTCCACGTATTTTGAGCAAAATTGCACATATTCCCCTAATTTTGAAGGAAAATGCAGAAATTAACATTATTTTGGGGCAAAAAGACAGAAATTCTCCTTATTTCAGAGCAAAAAGTCAGAAATTCCCCTTATTATGGGGCAAAATTACAGAAATTTCACTTATTTCAGGTAAAAAACACGGAAATTTCTCTTATTTTGGGACAAAATGCAGAAATTACTTTTATTTTGGTACAAAATTGCAGAAATTTTCTTTATTTTGGGGCAAAAATACAGAAATTTTCCATATTTTAGGGCAAAAAGGCAGAGATTCCCATTATTATGAGGTAAAAAGGCTGAAATTCCCCTTATTTTGGGGCAAAAAGGCAGAAATTCCCCTTATTTTGTGATAAAATTGCAGAAATTTCAAATATTTCAGGGCAAAATGGCAGAAATTCCACTTATTTTGGGGCAAAAAGATGAAATCCCTAATTTTTGGCTAAAATTGAAGAAATTTCACTTATTTCGGGACAAAAAGGCAGAAATTCCACTTAATTTCGGGCAAAAAGGCAGAAATGACCCGTATTTTGGAGCAAAATTGCAGAAATTCCCCTAATATTGGTGCAAAAATGCAGAAATTCCCTTTATTTTGGGGCAAAAAGGCAGAAATTCTCCATATTTTGGTGCAAAAAGGCTGAAATTCCCCTTATTTTGAGGTAAAATGTTGAAATTCCCCATATTTTGGGGCAAAGGCAGAAATTCCCCTTAATTTGGGGAAAAAAGGCACAAATTTCCCTTATTTTCGGGCAAAATTGCAGAAATTTCATTTATTTCAGGGCAAAAAGTCAGAAATTCCCCTTATTTTGGGGCAAAATGCAGAAATTTATTTTATTATGATACAAAATTGAAGAAATTTTCCTTATTTTTGAACATAAAGGCAGAAATTAGCCATATTTTGGGGCAAAAGGCAGAAATCCTTCTTATTTTGAGGTAAAATGCAGAAATTCCCCTTATTTAGAGGTAAAATGCAGAAATTCCCCAAATATTGGGGGAAAATTCAGAAAATCCCTTTATTTTGGGCTAAAAGGCAGAAATTCCCCGTATTTTAAAGCAAATTTGCAGAAATTCTCATAATTTTCGGGCAAAAAGGCAGAAATTCTCCTTATTTTGGGGCAAAAAGACAGAAAATCTCCTTTTTTTCGGAGCAAAAAGTCAGAAATTCCTCTTATTTTGAGGAAAATTGTAGAAATTTCCTGTACATTTGGCAAAATTGTAGAAATTTCCCTTATTATGGGGCAAAATTGCAGAAATTTCTTTTACTTTGTTTTCAAATTTCAGAAATTTTTCTTATTTTTGGGCAAAAAGCCAGAAATTTTCCATATTTTGGGGCAGAAATGCAGAAATTCTCATTATTTTGAGGTAGAAAGGCTGAAATTCCCCTTATTTTGGGGCAAAAATGCAGAAATTCCCCTTATTTTGGGGCAAAAAGGCAGAAATTCCCCTTATTTTGGGGCAACAAGCAGACATTTCCATTATTTTGGGGAAAAATTTTAGAAATTTAACTTATTTCAGGGCAAAACGTCAGAAATTCCGCTTATTTTGGGGCAAAAAGACAGAAATTCCGTTTATTTTTGGGGAAAAGTCAGAAATTGCACTTATTTTTTGTCAAAAATGCGGAAAATCCCCTTATTTTAGGGTAAAAATGAAGAAATTTCCCTTTTTTATGGCAAAAAGGTATACATTCTCTTTATTTTCGGGCAAAAAGGCAGAAATTCCCCGTATTTTGGAGCAAAATTGCAGAAATTCACCTAATTTTGGGGTAAAACATGCAGTAATTTTCTTTATTTTGGGGCAAAAAGGTAAAAATTCCCCTTATTTTGAGGCAAAAGGCAGAAATTCCCCTTAATTTAGAACAAAATTGCAGATATTTCCCTTATTTGGGGACAAAAAACAGAAATTCCCTTTATTTTGGGGCAAAATTGCAGAAAATTCCTATATTATGGAAAAAAATTGAAGAAATTTCTTTTATTTTAAGGCAAAATTGCAGAAATTTCACTTATTTCAGAGAAAAAAAGCAAAAATTTTTCTTATTGTGGGGCAAAAAGGCAGAAATTCCCATTATATTGGGGCAAAAAGGCAGAAATTCCCCTTATTTGGGATAAAATTGCAGAAATTTCCCTTGTTTGGGGGCAAAAATGCAGAAAATCTCCTTAATTTCAGGCAAAAAGGCAGAAATTCCTTGTATTTTAGAGCAAAATTGCAGAAATTCCCCTAATATTGGGGAAAAATGCAGAAATTCCCTTTATTTGGGGCAAATCGGAAGAAGTTCCTCTTATTTTCGGGAAAAGAGGCAGAAATTTCCTGTATTTTGAAGCAAAATTGCAAAAACTCCTCTAATTTTGGGGCAAAAAGGCAGAAATTCCCCTTATTTTGGGGCAAAAATACAGAAATTCTCCTTATTTCGGGGCAAAAATCAGAAATTTCCCTTATTTTCGGGCAAAATTGTAAAAATTTATTTTATTTTGGTACAGAATTGCAGAAATTTTTCTTATTTTGTGGCAAAAAGGCAGAAATTCCCCATATTTTGTTGCCAAAAGGCTGAAATTCCCCTGATTTTGAGGTAAAATGCTGAAATTCCCTATATTTTGTGCCAAAAAGGCAGAAATTCCCCTCATTTTGGGGCAAAAAGACACAAATTTCCCTTTTTTTCAGGCAAAATTGCAGAAATTTCATTTATTTCAGGGCAAAAACTCAGAAATTACTTTTATTTTGGTACAAAATTGAAGAAATTTTCCTTATTTTGGAACAAAAATTCAGAAATTCCCCATATTGTGGGCAAAAGGCAGAAATTCCCCTTATTTTGTGGTAACAAGCTGAAATTCCCGTTATTTTGGGGCAAAAAGGCAGAAATTCCCTTTACTTTGTGGCAAAAAGGAGGAAATTCCTGTTAATTGGGGCAGAAAAGCAAAAATTTTTCTTATTTGGGGGCAATAGGCAGAAATTCCCCATATTATGTGGGAAAAAGGCAGAAATTCCCCTTATTTGGAGGTAAAATGCTGAAATTCCCCTTATTTTGGCAAAAAGGCAGAAATTCCCCTTATTTTGGGGCAAAATTGCAGAAATTTCACTTATTTCAGGGCAAAAAGTCAGAAATTTGCCTTATTTTGGGGCAAAAAGCAGAAATTCTTGTAATTTTGGGGCCAAAAACAGAAATTCCCCTTATTTTGGGGTAAAATTGCGGAAATTTCAAATATTTCAGGGCAAAAAGGCAGAAATTCCACTTTATTTCGGGCAATAAGGTTAAAATTCCCCGTATTTTGGAGCAAAATTTCAGAAATTCCCCTTATATTGGTGCAAAAATGCAGAAATTCCCTTTATTTTGTTGCAATAATGCAGAAATTCCACGTATTTTGAGCAAAATTGCACATATTCCCCTAATTTTGAAGGAAAATGCAGAAATTAACATTATTTTGGGGCAAAAAGACAGAAATTCTCCTTATTTCAGGGCAAAAAGTCAGAAATTCCCCTTATTTTGAGGCAAAATTACAGAAATTTCACTTATTTCAGGTAAAAAACACGGAAATTTATCTTATTTTGGGACAAAATGCAGAAATTACTTTTATTTTGGTACAAAATTGCAGAAATTTTCTTTATTTTGGGGCAAAAATACAGAAATTTTCCATATTTTAGGGCAAAAAGCCAGAGATACCCATTATTATGAGGTAAAAAGGCTGAAATTCCCCTTATTTTGGGGCAAAAAGGCAGAAATTCCCCTTATTTTGTGGTAAAATTTCAGAAATTTCAAATATTTCAGGGCAAAATGGCAGAAATTCCACTTATTTTGGGGCAAAAAGATGAAATCCCTAATTTTTGGCTAAAATTGAAGAAATTTCACTTATTTCGGGACAAAAAGGCAGAAATTCCACTTAATTTCGGGCAAAAAGGCAGAAATGACCCGTATTTTGGAGCAAAATTGCAGAAATTCCCCTAATATTGGTGCAAAAATGCAGAAATTCCCTTTATTTTGGGGCAAAAAGGCAGAAATTCTCCATATTTTGGTGCAAAAAGGCTGAAATTCCCCTTATTTTGAGGTAAAATATTGAAATTGTCCATATTTAGGGGCAAAGGCAGAAATTCCCCTTAATTTGGGGAAAAAAGGCACAAATTTCCCTTATTTTCGGGCAAAATTGCAGAAATTTCATTTATTTCAGGGCAAAAAGTCAGAAATTCCCCTTATTTTGGGGCAAAAAGCAGAAATTTATTTTATTATGATACAAAATTGAAGAAATTTTCCTTATTTTTAAACATAAAGGCAGAAATTAGCCATATTTTGGGGCAAAAGGCAGAAATCCTTCTTATTTTGAGGTAAAATGCAGAAATTCCCCTTATTTAGAGGTAAAATGCAGAAATTCCCCAAATATTGGGGGAAAATTCAGAAAATCCCTTTATTTTGGGCTAAAAGGCAGAAATTCCCCGTACTTTAAAGCAAATTTGCAGAAATTCTCATAATTTACGGGCAAAAAGGCAGAAATTCTCCTTAATTTGGGGCAAAAAGACAGAAAATCTCCTTTTTTTCGGAGCAAAAAGTCAGAAATTCCTCTTATTTTGAGGAAAATTGTAGAAATTTCCTGTACATTTGGCAAAATTGTAGAAATTTCCCTTATTCTGGGGCAAAATTGCAGAAATTTCACTTATTTCAGGGAAAAAAAGCAGAAATTTTTATATTTTGGGGCAAAAAGGCAGAAATTTCTTTTATTTTGGCTCCAAATTTCAGAAATTTTTTTATTTTTGGGCAAAAAGCCAGAAATTTTCAATATTTTGGGGCAGAAATGCAGAAATTCCCATTATTTTGAGGTAGAAAGGCTGAAATTTCCCTTATTTTGGGGCAAAAATGCAGAAATTCCCCTTATTTTGGGGCAAAAAGGCAGAAATTCCCCTTATTTTGGGGCAAAAAGCAGACAATTTCCTAATTTTGGGGAAAAATTTTAGAAATTTAACTTATTTCAGGGCAAAAGGTCAGAAATTCCGCTTATTTTGGGGCAAAAAGACAGAAATTCCGTTTATTTTGGGGAAAAGTCAGAAATTGCACTTATTTTTTGTCAAAAATGCGGAAAATTCCCTTATTTTAGGGTAAAAATGAAGAAATTTCCCTTTTTTATGGCAAAAAGGTATACATTCTCTTTATTTTCGGGCAAAAAGGCAGAAATTCCCTGTATTATTGAGCAAAATTGCAGAAATTCACCTAATTTTGGGGTAAAACATGCAGTAATTTTCTTTATTTTGGGGCAAAAAGGTAAAAATTCCCCTTATTTTGAGGCAAAAGGCAGAAATTCCCCTTAATTTAGAACAAAATTGCAGAAATTTCCCTTATTTGGGGACAAAAAACAGAAATTCCCTTTATTTTGGGGCAAAATTGCAGAAAATTCCTATATATTGGAAAAAAATTGAACAAATTTCTTGTATTTTAAGGCAAAATTGCAGAAATTTCACTTATTTCAGAGAAAAAAAGCAAAAATTTTTCTTATTGTGGGGCAAAAAGGCAGAAATTCCCATTATATTGGGGCAAAAACGCAGAAATTCCCCTTATTTGGGATAAAATTGCAGAAATTTCCCTTGTTTGGGGGCAAAAATGCAGAAAATCTCCTTAATTTCAGGCAAAAAGGCAGAAATTCCTTGTATTTTAGAGCAAAATTGCAGAAATTCCCCTAATATTGGGGAAAAATGCCGAAATTCCCTTTATTTGGGGCAAATCGGAAGAAGTTCCTCTTATTTTCGGGAAAAGAGGCAGAAATTTCCTGTATTTTGAAGCAAAATTGAAAAAACTCTTCTAATTTTGGGGCAAAAAGGCAGAAATTCCCCTTATTTTGGGGCAAAAATACAGAAATTCTCCTTATTTCGGGGCAAAATCAGAAATTTCCCTTACTTTCGCGAAAAATTGTAAAAATTTATTTTATTTTGGTACAGAATTTCAGAAATTTTTCTTATTTTGTGGCAAAAAGGCAGAAATTCCCCATATTTTGTTGCCAAAAGGCTGAAATTCCCCTTATTTTGAGGTAAAATGCTGAAATTCCCTATATTTTGTGGCAAAAAAAAAGAAATTCCCCTCATTTTGGGGCAAAAAGACACAAATTTCCCTTTTTTTCGGGCAAAATTGCAGAAATTTCATTTATTTCAGGGCAAAAACTCAGAAATTACTTTTATTTTGGTACAAAATTGAAGAAATTTTCCTTATTTTGGAACAAAAATTCAGAAATTCCCCATGTTGTGGGCAAAAGGCAGAAATTCCCCTTATTTTGAGGTAACAAGCTGAAATTCCCGTTATTTTGGGGCAAAAAGGCAGAAATTCCCTTTACTTTGTGGCAAAAAGGAGGAAATTCCTGTTAATTGGGGCAGAAAAGCAAAAATTTTTCTTATTTGGGGGCAATAGGCAGAAATTCCCCATATTATGTGGGAAAAAGGCAGAAATTCCCCTTATTTGGAGGTAAAATGATGAAATTCCCCTTATTTTGGCAAAAAGGCAGAAATTCCCCTTATTTTGGGGCAAAATTGCAGAAATTTCACTTATTTCAGGGCAAAAAGTCAGAAATTTGCCTTATTTTGGGGCAAAAAGCAGAAATTCTTGTAATTTTGGGGCCAAAAACAGAAATTCCTTTTATTTTGGGGTAAAATTGCAGAAATTTCAAATATTTCAGGGCAAAAAGGCAGATATTCCACTTTATTTCGGGCAATAAGGTTAAAATTCCCCGTATTTTGGAGCAAAATTTCAGAAATTCCCCTTATATTGGTGCAAAAATGCAGAAATTCCCTTTATTTTGTTGCAATAACGCAGAAATTCCACGTATTTTGAGCAAAATTGCACATATTCCCCTAATTTTGAAGGAAAATGCAGAAATTAACATTATTTTGGGGCAAAAAGACAGAAATTCTCCTTATTTCAGAGCAAAAAGTCAGAAATTCCCCTTATTTTGGGGCAAAATTACAGAAATTTCACTTATTTCAGGTAAAAAACACGGAAATTTCTCTTATTTTGGGACAAAATGCAGAAATTACTTTTATTTTGGTACAAAATTGCAGAAATTTTCTTTATTTTGGGGCAAAAATACAGAAATTTTTCATATTTTAGGGCAAAAAGGCAGAGATTCCCATTATTATGAGGTAAAAAGGCTGAAATTCCCCTTATTTTGGGGCAAAAAGGCAGAAATTCCCCTTATTTTGTGGTAAAATTGCAGAAATTTCAAATATTTCAGGGCAAAATGGCAGAAATTCCACTTATTTTGGGGCAAAAAGATGAAATCCCTAATTTTTGGCTAAAATTGAAGAAATTTCACTTATTTCGGGACAAAAAGGCAGAAATTCCACTTAATTTCGGGCAAAAAGGCAGAAATGACCCGTATTTTGGAGCAAAATTGCAGAAATTCCCCTAATATTGGTGCAAAAATGCAGAAATTCCCTTTATTTTGGGGCAAAAAGGCAGAAATTCTCCATATTTTGGTGCAAAAAGGCTGAAATTCCTCTTATTTTGAGGTAAAATGTTGAAATTCCCCATATTTTGGGGCAAAGGCAAAAATTCCCCTTAATTTGGGGAAAAAAGGCACAAATTTCCCTTATTTTCGGGCAAAATTGCAGAAATTTCATTTATTTCAGGGCAAAAAGTCAGAAATTCCCCTTATTTTGGGGCAAAAGGCAGAAATTTATTTTATTATGATACAAAATTGAAGAAATTTTCCTTATTTTTGAACATAAAGGCAGAAATTAGCCATATTTTGGGGCAAAAGGCAGAAATCCTTCTTATTTTGAGGTAAAATGCAGAAATTCCCCTTATTTAGAGGTACAATGCAGAAATTCCCCAAATATTGGGGGAAAATTCAGAAAATCCCTTTATTTTGGGCTAAAAGGCAGAAATTCCCCGTATTTTAAAGCAAATTTGCAGAAATTCTCATAATTTTCGGGCAAAAAGGCAGAAATTCTCCTTATTTTGGGGCAAAAAGACAGAAAATCTCCTTTTTTTCGGAGCAAAAAGTCAGAAATTCCTCTTATTTTGAGGAAAATTGTAGAAATTTCCTGTACATTTGGCAAAATTGTAGAAATTTCCCTTATTTTGGGGCAAAATTGCAGAAATTTCACTTATTTCAGGGAAAAAAAGCAGAAATTTTCTTATTTTGGGGAAAAAGGCAAAAATTTCTTTTACTTTGGTTCCAAACTTCAGAAATTTTTCCTATTTTTGGGCAAAAAGCCAGAAATTTTCCATATTTTGGGGCAGAAATGCAGAAATTCTCATTATTTTGAGGTAGAAAGGCTGAAATTCCCCTTATTTTGGGGCAAAAATGCAGAAATTCCCCTTATTTTGGGGCAAAAAAGCAGAAATTCCCCTTATTTTGGGGCAAAAAGCAGACATTTCCATTATTTTGGGGAAAATTTTTAGAAATTTAACTTATTTCAGGGCAAAACGTCAAAAATTCCTCTTATTTTGGGGCAAAAAGACAGAAATTCCGTTTATTTTTGGGGAAAAGTCAGAAATTGCACTTATTTTTTGTCAAAAATGAGGAAAATCCCCTTATTTTAGGGTAAAAATGAAGAAATTTCCCTTTTTTATGGCAAAAAGGTATACATTCTCTTTATTTTCGGGCAAAAAGGCAGAAATTCCCCGTATTTTGGAGCAAAATTGCAGAAATTCACCTAATTTTGGGGCAAAACATGCAGTAATTTTCTTTATTTTGGGGCAAAAAGGTAAAATTTCCTCTTATTTTGAGGCAAAAGGCAGAAATTCCCCTTAATTTAGAACAAAATTGCAGAAATTTCCCTTATTTGGGGACAAAAAACAGAAATTCCCTTTATTTTGGGGCAAAATTGCAGAAAATTCCTATATTATGGAAAAAAATTGAAGAAATTTCTTTTATTTTAAGGCAAAATTGCAGAAATTTCACTTATTTCAGAGAAAAAAAGCAAAAATTTTTCTTATTGTGGGGCAAAAAGGCAGAAATTCCCATTATATTGGGGCAAAAACGCAGAAATTCCCCTTATTTGGGATAAAATTGCAGAAATTTCCCTTGTTTGGGGGCAAAAATGCAGAAAATCTCCTTAATTTCAGGCAAAAAGGCAGAAATTCCTAGTATTTTGGAGCAAAATTGCAGAAATTCCCCTAATATTGGGGAAAAATGCAGAAATTCCCTTTATTTGGGGCAAATCGGAAGAAGTTCCTCTTATTTTCGGGAAAAGAGGCAGAAATTTCCTGTATTTTGAAGCAAAATTGCAAATACTCCTCTAATTTTGGGGCAAAAAGGCAGAAATTCCCCTTATTTTGGGGCAAAAATACAGAAATTCTCCTTATTTCGGGGCAAAAATCAGAAATTTCCCTTATTTTCGGGCAAAATTGTAAAAATTTATTTTATTTTGGTACAGAATTGCAGAAATTTTTCTTATTTTGTGGCAAAAAGGCAGAAATTCCCCATATTTTGTTGCCAAAAGGCTGAGATTCCCATTATTTTGAGGTAAAATGCTCAAATTCCCTATATTGTGTGGCAAAAAGGCAGAAATTCCCCTCATTTTGGGGCAAAAAGACACAAATTTCCCTTTTTTTCGGGCAAAATTGCAGAAATTTCATTTATTTCAGGGCAAAAAGTCAGAAATTACTTTTATTTTGGTACAAAATTGAAGAAATTTTCCTTATTTTGGAACAAAAATTCAGAAATTCCCCATATTGTGGGCAAAAGGCAGAAATTCCCCTTATTTTGAGGTAACAAGCTGAAATTTTCGTTATTTTGGGGCAAAAAGGCAGAAATTCCCTTTACTTTGTGGCAAAAAGGAGGAAATTCCTGTTAATTGGGGCAGAAAAGCAAAAATTTTTCTTATTTGGGGGCAATAGGCAGAAATTCCCCATATTATGTGGGAAAAAGGCACAAATTCTCCTTATTTGGAGGTAAAATGCTGAAATTCCCCTTATTTTGGCAAAAAGGCAGAAATTCCCCTTATTTTGGGGCAAAATTGCAGAAATTTCACTTATTTCAGGGCAAAAAGTCAGAAATTTGCCTTATTTTGGGGCAAAAAGCAGAAATTCTTGTAATTTTGGGGCCAAAAACAGAAATTCCACTTATTTTGGGGTAAAATTGCGGAAATTTCAAATATTTCAGGGCAAAAAGGCAGAAATTCCACTTTATTTCGGGCAATAAGGTTAAAATTCCCCGTATTTTGGAGCAAAATTTCAGAAATTCCCCTTATATTGGTGCAAAAATGCAGAAATTCCCTTTATTTTGTTGCAATAAGGCAGAAATTCCACGTATTTTGAGCAAAATTGCACATATTCCCCTAATTTTGAAGGAAAATGCAGAAATTAACATTATTTTGGGGCAAAAAGACAGAAATTCTCCTTATTTCAGGGCAAAAAGTCAGAAATTCCCCTTATTTTGGGGCAAAATTACAGAAATTTCACTTATTTCAGGTAAAAAACACGGAAATTTCTCTTATTTTGGGACAAAATGCAGAAATTACTTTTATTTTGGTACAAAATTGCAGAAATTTTTATTATTTTGGGGCAAAAATACAGAAATTTTCCATATTTTAGGGCAAAAAGGCAGAGATTCCCATTATTATGAGGTAAAAAGGCTGAAATTCCCCTTATTTTGGGGCAAAAAGGCAGAAATTCCCCTTATTTTGTGGTAAAATTGCAGAAATTTCAAATATTTCAGGGCAAAATGGCAGAAATTCCACTTATTTTGGGGCAAAAAGATGAAATCCCTAATTTTTGGCTAAAATTGAAGAAATTTCACTTATTTCGGGACAAAAAGGCAGAAATTCCACTTAATTTCGGGCAAAAAGGCAGAAATGACCCGTATTTTGGAGCAAAATTGCAGAAATTCCCCTAATATTGGTGCAAAAATGCAGAAATTCCCTTTATTTTGGGGCAAAAAGGCAGAAATTCTCCATATTTTGGTGCAAAAAGGCTGAAATTCCCCTTATTTTGAGGTAAAATGTTGAAATTCCCCATATTTTGGGGCAAAGGCAGAAATTCCCCTTAATTTGGGGAAAAAAGGCACAAATTTCCCTTATTTTCGGGCAAAATTGCAGAAATTTCATTTATTTCAGGGCAAAAAGTCAGAAATTCCCCTTATTTTGGGGCAAAAAGCAGAAATTTATTTTATTATGATACAAAATTGAAGAAATTTTCCTTATTTTTGAACATAAAGGCAGAAATTAGCCATATTTTGGGGCAAAAGGCAGAAATCCTTCTTATTTTGAGGTAAAATGCAGAAATTCCCCTTATTTAGAGGTAAAATGCAGAGATTCCCCTAATATTGGGGGAAAATTCAGAAAATCCCTTTATTTTGGGCTAAAAGGCAGAAATTCCCCGTATTTTGAAGCAAATTTGCAGAAATTCTCATAATTTTCGGGCAAAAAGGCAGAAATTCTCCTTATTTTGGGGCAAAAAGACAGAAAATCTCCTTTTTTTCGGAGCAAATGTCAGAAATTCCTCTTATTTTGAGGAAAATTGTAGAAATTTCCTGTACATTTGGCAAAATTGTAGAAATTTCCCTTATTTTGGGGCAAAATTGCAGAAATTTCACTTATTTCAGGGAAAAAAAGCAGAAATTTTCTTATTTTGGGGCAAAAAGGCAAAAATTTCTTTTACTTTGGTTCCAAACTTCAGAAATTTTTCTTATTTTTGGGCAAAAAGCCAGAAATTTTCCATATTTTGGGGCAGAAATGCAGAAATTCTCATTATTTTGAGGTAGAAAGGCTGAAATTCCCCTTATTTTGGGGCAAAAATGCAGAAATTCCCCGTATTTTGGGGCAAAAAAGCAGAAATTCCCCTTATTTTGGGGCAAAAAGCAGACATTTCCATTATTTTGGGGAAAATTTTTAGAAATTTAACTTATTTCAGGGCAAAACGTCAAAAATTCCTCTTATTTTGGGGCAAAAAGACAGAAATTCCGTTTATTTTTGGGGAAAAGTCAGAAATTGCACTTATTTTTTGTCAAAAATGAGGAAAATCCCCTTATTTTAGGGTAAAAATGAAGAAATTTCCCTTTTTTATGGCAAAAAGGTATACATTCTCTTTATTTTCGGGCAAAAAGGCAGAAATTCCCCGTATTTTGGAGCAAAATTGCAGAAATTCACCTAATTTTGGGGCAAAACATGCAGTAATTTTCTTTATTTTGGGGCAAAAAGGTAAAAATTCCTCTTATTTTGAGGCAAAAGGCAGAAATTCCCCTTAATTTAGAACAAAATTGCAGAAATTTCCCTTATTTGGGGACAAAAAACAGAAATTCCCTTTATTTTGGGGCAAAATTGCAGAAAATTCCTATATTATGGAAAAAAATTGAAGAAATTTCTTTTATTTTAAGGCAAAATTGCAGAAATTTCACTTATTTCAGAGAAAAAAAGCAAAAATTTTTCTTATTGTGGGGCAAAAAGGCAGAAATTCCCATTATATTGGGGCAAAAACGCAGAAATTCCCCTTATTTGGGATAAAATTGCAGAAATTTCCCTTGTTTGGGGGCAAAAATGCAGAAAATCTCCTTAATTTCAGGCAAAAAGGCAGAAATTCCTAGTATTTTGGAGCAAAATTGCAGAAATTCCCCTAATATTGGGGAAAAATGCAGAAATTCCCTTTATTTGGGGCAAATCGGAAGAAGTTCCTCTTATTTTCGGGAAAAGAGGCAGAAATTTCCTGTATTTTGAAGCAAAATTGCAAATACTCCTCTAATTTTGGGGCAAAAATGCAGAAATTCCCCTTATTTTGGGGCAAAAATACAGAAATTCTCCTTATTTCGGGGCAAAAATCAGAAATTTCCCTTATTTTCGGGCAAAATTGTAAAAATTTATTTTATTTTGGTACAGAATTGCAGAAATTTTTCTTATTTTGTGGCAAAAAGGCAGAAATTCCCCATATTTTGTTGCCAAAAGGCTGAAATTCCCATTATTTTGAGGTAAAATGCTGAAATTCCCTATATTGTGTGGCAAAAAGGCAGAAATTCCCCTCATTTTGGGGCAAAAAGACACAAATTTCCCTTTTTTTCGGGCAAAATTGCAGAAATTTCATTTATTTCAGGGCAAAAAGTCAGAAATTACTTTTATTTTGGTACAAAATTGAAGAAATTTTCCTTATTTTGGAACAAAAATTCAGAAATTCCCCATATTGTGGGCAAAAGGCAGAAATTCCCCTTATTTTGAGGTAACAAGCTGAAATTTTCGTTATTTTGGGGCAAAAAGGCAGAAATTCCCTTTACTTTGTGGCAAAAAGAAGGAAATTATTGTTAATTGGGGCAGAAAAGCAAAAATTTTTCTTATTTGGGGGCAATAGGCAGAAATTCCCCATATTATGTGGGAAAAAGGCAGAAATTCTCCTTATTTGGAGGTAAAATGCTGAAATTCCCCTTATTTTGGCAAAAAGGCAGAAATTCCCCTTATTTTGGGGCAAAATTGCAGAAATTTCACTTATTTCAGGGCAAAAAGTCAGAAATTTGCCTTATTTTGGGGCAAAAAGCAGAAATTCTTGTAATTTTGGGGCCAAAAACAGAAATTCCACTTATTTTGGGGTAAAATTGCGGAAATTTCAAATATTTCAGGGCAAAAAGGCAGAAATTCCACTTTATTTCGGGCAATAAGGTTAAAATTCCCCGTATTTTGGAGCAAAATTTCAGAAATTCCCCTTATATTGGTGCAAAAATGCAGAAATTCCCTTTATTTTGTTGCAATAAGGCAGAAATTCCACGTATTTTGAGCAAAATTGCACATATTCCCCTAATTTTGAAGGAAAATGCAGAAATTAACATTATTTTGGGGCAAAAAGACAGAAATTCTCCTTATTTCAGGGCAAAAAGTCAGAAATTCCCCTTATTTTGGGGCAAAATTACAGAAATTTCACTTATTTCAGGTAAAAAACACGGAAATTTCTCTTATTTTGGGACAAAATGCAGAAATTACTTTTATTTTGGTACAAAATTGCAGAAATTTTTATTATTTTGGGGCAAAAATACAGAAATTTTCCATATTTTAGGGCAAAAAGGCAGAGATTCCCATTATTATGAGGTAAAAAGGCTGAAATTCCCCTTATTTTGGGGCAAAAAGGCAGAAATTCCCCTTATTTTGTGGTAAAATTGCAGAAATTTCAAATATTTCAGGGCAAAATGGCAGAAATTCCACTTATTTTGGGGCAAAAAGATGAAATCCCTAATTTTTGGCTAAAATTGAAGAAATTTCACTTATTTCGGGACAAAAAGGCAGAAATTCCACTTAATTTCGGGCAAAAAGGCAGAAATGACCCGTATTTTGGAGCAAAATTGCAGAAATTCCCCTAATATTGGTGCAAAAATGCAGAAATTCCCTTTATTTTGGGGCAAAAAGGCAGAAATTCTCCATATTTTGGTGCAAAAAGGCTGAAATTCCACTTATTTTGAGGTAAAATGTTGAAATTCCCCATATTTTGGGGCAAAGGCAGAAATTCCCCTTAATTTGGGGAAAAAAGGCACAAATTTCCCTTATTTTCGGGCAAAATTGCAGAAATTTCATTTATTTCAGGGCAAAAAGTCAGAAATTCCCCTTATTTTGGGGCAAAAAGCAGAAATTTATTTTATTATGATACAAAATTGAAGAAATTTTCCTTATTTTTGAACATAAAGGCAGAAATTAGCCATATTTTGGGGCAAAAGGCAGAAATCCTTCTTATTTTGAGGTAAAATGCAGAACTTCCCCTTATTTAGAGGTAAAATGCAGAGATTCCCCTAATATTGGGGGAAAATTCAGAAAATCCCTTTATTTTGGGCTAAAAGGCAGAAATTCCCCGTATTTTGAAGCAAATTTGCAGAAATTCTCATAATTTTCGGGCAAAAAGGCAGAAATTCTCCTTATTTTGGGGCAAAAAGACAGAAAATCTCCTTTTTTTCGGAGCAAATGTCAGAAATTCCTCTTATTTTGAGGAAAATTGTAGAAATTTCCTGTACATTTGGCAAAATTGTAGAAATTTCCCTTATTTTGGGGCAAAATTGCAGAAATTTCACTTATTTCAGGGAAAAAAAGCAGAAATTTTCTTATTTTGGGGCAAAAAAGCAAAAATTTCTTTTACTTTGGTTCCAAACTTCAGAAATTTTTCTTATTTTTGGGCAAAAAGCCAGAAATTTTCCATATTTTGGGGCAGAAATGCAGAAATTCTCATTATTTTGAGGTAGAAAGGCTGAAATTCCCCTTATTTTGGGGCAAAAATGCAGAAATTCCCCGTATTTTGGGGCAAAAAAGCAGAAATTCCCCTTATTTTGGGGCAAAAAGCAGACATTTCCATTATTTTGGGGAAAATTTTTAGAAATTTAACTTATTTCAAAGCAAAACGTCAAAAATTCCTCTTATTTTGGGGCAAAAAGACAGAAATTCCGTTTATTTTTGGGGAAAAGTCAGAAATTGCACTTATTTTTTGTCAAAAATGAGGAAAATCCCCTTATTTTAGGGTAAAAATGAAGAAATTCCCCTTTTTTATGGCAAAAAGGTATACATTCTCTTTATTTTCGGGCAAAAAGGCAGAAATTCCCCGTATTTTGGAGCAAAATTGCAGAAATTCACCTAATTTTGGGGCAAAACATGCAGTAATTTTCTTTATTTTGGGGCAAAAAGGTAAAAATTCCTCTTATTTTGAGGCAAAAGGCAGAAATTCCCCTTAATTTAGAACAAAATTGCAGAAATTTCCCTTATTTGGGGACAAAAAACAGAAATTCCCTTTATTTTGGGGCAAAATTGCAGAAAATTCCTATATTATGGAAAAAAATTGAAGAAATTTCTTTTATTTTAAGGCAAAATTGCAGAAATTTCACTTATTTCAGAGAAAAAAAGCAAAAATTTTTCTTATTGTGGGGCAAAAAGGCAGAAATTCCCATTATATTGGGGCAAAAACGCAGAAATTCCCCTTATTTGGGATAAAATTGCAGAAATTTCCCTTGTTTGGGGGCAAAAATGCAGAAAATCTCCTTAATTTCAGGCAAAAAGGCAGAAATTCCTAGTATTTTGGAGCAAAATTGCAGAAATTCCCCTAATATTGGGGAAAAATGCAGAAATTCCCTTTATTTGGGGCAAATCGGAAGAAGTTCCTCTTATTTTCGGGAAAAGAGGCAGAAATTTCCTGTATTTTGAAGCAAAATTGCAAATACTCCTCTAATTTTGGGGCAAAAATGCAGAAATTCCCCTTATTTTGGGGCAAAAATACAGAAATTCTCCTTATTTCGGGGCAAAAATCAGAAATTTCCCTTATTTTCGGGCAAAATTGTAAAAATTTATTTTATTTTGGTACAGAATTGCAGAAATTTTTCTTATTTTGTGGCAAAAAGGCAGAAATTCCCCATATTTTGTTGCCAAAAGGCTGAAATTCCCATTATTTTGAGGTAAAATGCTGAAATTCCCTATATTGTGTGGCAAAAAGGCAGAAATTCCCCTCATTTTGGGGCAAAAAGACACAAATTTCCCTTTTTTTCGGGCAAAATTGCAGAAATTTCATTTATTTCAGGGCAAAAAGTCAGAAATTACTTTTATTTTGGTACAAAATTGAAGAAATTTTCCTTATTTTGGAACAAAAATTCAGAAATTCCCCATATTGTGGGCAAAAGGCAGAAATTCCCCTTATTTTGAGGTAACAAGCTGAAATTTTCGTTATTTTGGGGCAAAAAGGCAGAAATTCCCTTTACTTTGTGGCAAAAAGAAGGAAATTATTGTTAATTGGGGCAGAAAAGCAAAAATTTTTCTTATTTGGGGGCAATAGGCAGAAATTCCCCATATTATGTGGGAAAAAGGCAGAAATTCTCCTTATTTGGAGGTAAAATGCTGAAATTCCCCTTATTTTGGCAAAAAGGCAGAAATTCCCCTTATTTTGGGGCAAAATTGCAGAAATTTCACTTATTTCAGGGCAAAAAGTCAGAAATTTGCCTTATTTTGGGGCAAAAAGCAGAAATTCTTGTAATTTTGGGGCCAAAAACAGAAATTCCACTTATTTTGGGGTAAAATTGCGGAAATTTCAAATATTTCAGGGCAAAAAGGCAGAAATTCCACTTTATTTCGGGCAATAAGGTTAAAATTCCCCGTATTTTGGAGCAAAATTTCAGAAATTCCCCTTATATTGGTGCAAAAATGCAGAAATTCCCTTTATTTTGTTGCAATAAGGCAGAAATTCCACGTATTTTGAGCAAAATTGCACATATTCCCCTAATTTTGAAGGAAAATGCAGAAATTAACATTATTTTGGGGCAAAAAGACAGAAATTCTCCTTATTTCAGGGCAAAAAGTCAGAAATTCCCCTTATTTTGGGGCAAAATTACAGAAATTTCACTTATTTCAGGTAAAAAACACGGAAATTTCTCTTATTTTGGGACAAAATGCAGAAATTACTTTTATTTTGGTACAAAATTGCAGAAATTTTTATTATTTTGGGGCAAAAATACAGAAATTTTCCATATTTTAGGGCAAAAAGGCAGAGATTCCCATTATTATGAGGTAAAAAGGCTGAAATTCCCCTTATTTTGGGGCAAAAAGGCAGAAATTCCCCTTATTTTGTGGTAAAATTGCAGAAATTTCAAATATTTCAGGGCAAAATGGCAGAAATTCCACTTATTTTGGGGCAAAAAGATGAAATCCCTAATTTTTGGCTAAAATTGAAGAAATTTCACTTATTTCGGGACAAAAAGGCAGAAATTCCACTTAATTTCGGGCAAAAAGGCAGAAATGACCCGTATTTTGGAGCAAAATTGCAGAAATTCCCCTAATATTGGTGCAAAAATGCAGAAATTCCCTTTATTTTGGGGCAAAAAGGCAGAAATTCTCCATATTTTGGTGCAAAAAGGCTGAAATTCCCCTTATTTTGAGGTAAAATGTTGAAATTCCCCATATTTTGGGGCAAAGGCAGAAATTCCCCTTAATTTGGGGAAAAAAGGCACAAATTTCCCTTATTTTCGGGCAAAATTGCAGAAATTTCATTTATTTCAGGGCAAAAAGTCAGAAATTCCCCTTATTTTGGGGCAAAAAGCAGAAATTTATTTTATTATGATACAAAATTGAAGAAATTTTCCTTATTTTTGAACATAAAGGCAGAAATTAGCCATATTTTGGGGCAAAAGGCAGAAATCCTTCTTATTTTGAGGTAAAATGCAGAAATTCCCCTTATTTAGAGGTAAAATGCAGAGATTCCCCTAATATTGGGGGAAAATTCAGAAAATCCCTTTATTTTGGGCTAAAAGGCAGAAATTCCCCGTATTTTGAAGCAAATTTGCAGAAATTCTCATAATTTTCGGGCAAAAAGGCAGAAATTCTCCTTATTTTGGGGCAAAAAGACAGAAAATCTCCTTTTTTTCGGAGCAAATGTCAGAAATTCCTCTTATTTTGAGGAAAATTGTAGAAATTTCCTGTACATTTGGCAAAATTGTAGAAATTTCCCTTATTTTGGGGCAAAATTGCAGAAATTTCACTTATTTCAGGGAAAAAAAGCAGAAATTTTCTTATTTTGGGGCAAAAAGGCAAAAATTTCTTTTACTTTGGTTCCAAATTTCAGAAATTTTTCTTATTTTTGGGCAAAAAGCCAGAAATTTTCTATATTTTGGGGCAGAAATGCAGAAATTCTCATTATTTTGAGGTAGAAAGGCTGAAATTCCCCTTATTTTGGGGCAAAAATGCAGAAATTCCCCTTATTTTGGGGCAAAAAGGCAGAAATTCCCCTTATTTTGGGGCAAAAAGCAGACATTTCCATTATTTTGGGGAAAATTTTTAGAAATTTAACTTATTTCAGGGCAAAACGTCAAAAATTCCGCTTATTTTGGGGCAAAAAGACAGAAATTCCGTTTATTTTTGGGGAAAAGTCAGAAATTGCACTTATTTTTGTCAAAAATGTGGAAAATCCCCTTATTTTAGGGTAAAAATGAAGAAATTTCCCTTTTTTATGGCAAAAAGGTATACATTCTCTTTATTTTCGTGCAAAAAGGCAGAAATTCCCCGTATTTTGGAGCAAAATTGCAGAAATTCACCTAATTTTGGGGTAAAACATGCAGTAATTTTCTTTATTTTGCGGCAAAAAGGTAAAAATTCCTCTTATTTTGAGGCAAAAGGCAGAAATTCCCCTTAATTTAGATCAAAATTGCAGAAATTTCCCTTATTTGGGGACAAAAAACAGAAATTCCCTTTATTTTGGGGCAAAATTGCAGAAAATTCCTATATTATGGAAAAAAAATTGAAGAAATTTCTTTTATTTTAAGGCAAAATTGCAGAAATTTCACTTATTTCAGAGAAAAAAAGCAAAAATTTTTTTTATTGTGGGGAAAAAAGGCAGAAATTTCCATTATATTGGGGCAAAAAAGCAGAAGTTCCCCTTATTTGGGATAAAATTGCAGAAATTTCCCTTGTTTGGGGGCAAAAATGCAGAAAATCTCCTTAATTTCAGGCAAAAAGGCAGAAATTCCTAGTATTTTGGAGCAAAATTGCAGAAATTCCCCTAATATTGGGGAAAAATGCAGAAATTCCCTTTATTTGGGGCAAATCGGAAGAAGTTCCTCTAATTTTCGGGAAAAGAGGCAGAAATTTCCTGTATTTTGAAGCAAAATTGCAAATACTCCTCTAATTTTGGGGCAAAAAGGCAGAAATTCCCCTTATTTTGGGGCAAAAATACAGAAATTCTCCTTATTTCGGGGCAAAAATCAGAAATTTCCCTTATTTTCGGGCAAAATTGTAAAAATTTATTTTATTTTGGTACAGAATTGCAGAAATTTTTCTTATTTTGTGGCAAAAAGTCAGAAATTCCCCATATTTTGTTGCCAAAAGGCTGAAATTCCCCTTATTTTGAGGTAAAATGCTGAAATTCCCTATATTTTGTGGCAAAAAGGCAGAAATTCCCCTCAATTTGGGGCAAAAAGACACAAATTTCCCTTTTTTTTCGGGCAAAATTGCAGAAATTTCATTTATTTCAGGGCAAAAAGTCAGAAATTACTTTTATTTTGGTACAAAATTGAAGAAATTTTCCTTATTTTGGAACAAATATTCAGAAATTCCCCATATTGTGGGCAAAAGGCAGAAATTCCCCTTATTTTGAGGTAACAAGCTGAAATTTTCGTTATTTTGGGGCAAAAAGGCAGAAATTCCCTTTACTTTGTGGCAAAAAGGAGGAAATTCCTGTTAATTGGGGCAGAAAAGCAAAAAATTTTCTTATTTGGGGGCAATAGGCAGAAATTCCCCATATTATGTGGGAAAAAGGCAGAAATTCTCCTTATTTGGAGGTAAAATGCTGAAATTCCCCTTATTTTGGGGCAAAATTGCAGAAATTTCACTTATTTCAGGGCAAAAAGTCAGAAATTTGCCTTATTTTGGGGCAAAAAGCAGAAATTCTTGTAATTTTGGGGCCAAAAACAGAAATTCCCCTTATTTTGGGGTAAAATTGCGGAAATTTCAAATATTTCAGGGCAAAAAGGCAGAAATTCCACTTTATTTCGGGCAATAAGGTTAAAATTCCCCGTATTTTGGAGCAAAATTTCAGAAATTCCCCTTATATTGGTGCAAAAATGCAGAAATTCCCTTTATTTTGTTGCAATAAGGCAGAAATTCCACGTATTTTGAGCAAAATTGCACATATTCCCCTAATTTTGAAGGAAAATGCAGAAATTAACATTATTTTGGGGCAAAAAGACAGAAATTCTCCTTATTTCAGGGCAAAAAGTCAGAAATTCCCCTTATTTTGGGGCAAAATTACAGAAATTTCACTTATTTCAGGTAAAAAACACGGAAATTTCTCTTATTTTGGGACAAAATGCAGAAATTACTTTTATTTTGGTACAAAATTGCAGAAATTTTTATTATTTTGGGGCAAAAATACAGAAATTTTCCATATTTTAGGGCAAAAAGGCAGAGATTCCCATTATTATGAGGTAAAAAGGCTGAAATTCCCCTTATTTTGGGGCAAAAAGGCAGAAATTCCCCTTATTTTGTGGTAAAATTGCAGAAATTTCAAATATTTCAGGGCAAAATGGCAGAAATTCCACTTATTTTGGGGCAAAAAGATGAAATCCCTAATTTTTGGCTAAAATTGAAGAAATTTCACTTATTTCGGGACAAAAAGGCAGAAATTCCACTTAATTTCGGGCAAAAAGGCAGAAATGACCCGTATTTTGGAGCAAAATTGCAGAAATTCCCCTAATATTGGTGCAAAAATGCAGAAATTCCCTTTATTTTGGGGCAAAAAGGCAGAAATTCTCCATATTTTGGTGCAAAAAGGCTGAAATTCCCCTTATTTTGAGGTAAAATGTTGAAATTCCCCATATTTTGGGGCAAAGGCAGAAATTCCCCTTAATTTGGGGAAAAAAGGCACAAATTTCCCTTATTTTCGGGCAAAATTGCAGAAATTTCATTTATTTCAGGGCAAAAAGTCAGAAATTCCCCTTATTTTGGGGCAAAAAGCAGAAATTTATTTTATTATGATACAAAATTGAAGAAATTTTCCTTATTTATGAACATAAAGGCAGAAATTAGCCATATTTTGGGGCAAAAGGCAGAAATCCTTCTTATTTTGAGGTAAAATGCAGAAATTCCCCTTATTTAGAGGTAAAATGCAGAAATTCCCCAAATATTGGGGGAAAATTCAGAAAATCCCTTTATTTTGGGCTAAAAGGCAGAAATTCCCCGTATTTTAAAGCAAATTTGCAGAAATTCTCATAATTTTCGGGCAAAAAGGCAGAAATTCTCCTTATTTTGGGGCAAAAAGACAGAAAATCTCCTTTTTTTCGGAGCAAATGTCAGAAATTCCTCTTATTTTGAGGAAAATTGTAGAAATTTCCTGTACATTTGGCAAAATTGTAGAAATTTCCCTTATTTTGGGGCAAAATTGCAGAAATTTCACTTATTTCAGGGAAAAAAAGCAGAAATTTTCTTATTTTGGGGCAAAAAGGCAAAAATTTCATTTACTTTGGTTCCAAATTTCAGAAATTTTTCTTATTTTTGGGCAAAAAGCCAGAAATTTTCCATATTTTGGGGCAGAAATGCAGAAATTCTCATTATTTTGAGGTAGAAAGGCTGAAATTCCCCTTATTTTGGGGCAAAAATGCAGAAATTCCCCTTATTTTGGGGCAAAAAGGCAGAAATTCCCCTTATTTTGGGGCAAAAAGCAGACATTTCCATTATTTTGGGGAAAATTTTTAGAAATTTAACTTATTTCAGGGCAAAACGTCAAAAATTCCGCTTATTTTGGGGCAAAAAGACAGAAATTCCGTTTATTTTTGGGGAAAAGTCAGAAATTGCACTTATTTTTTGTCAAAAATGCGGAAAATCCCCTTATTTTAGGGTAAAAATGAAGAAATTTCCCTTTTTTATGGCAAAAGGTATACATTCTCTTTATTTTCGGGCAAAAAGGAAGAAATTCCCCGTATTTTAAAGCAAAATTGCAGAAATTCACCTAATTTTGGGGTAAAACATGCAGTAATTTTCTTTATTTGGGGGCAAAAAGGTAAAAATTCCTCTTATTTTGAGGCAAAAGGCAGAAATCCCCCTTAATTTAGAACAAAATTGCAGAAATTTCCCTTATTTGGGGACAAAAAACAGAAATTCCCTTTATTTTGGGGCAAAATTGCAGAAAATTCCTATATATTGGAAAAAAATTGAACAAATTTCTTGTATTTTAAGGCAAAATTGCAGAAATTTCACTTATTTCAGAGAAAAAAAGCAAAAATTTTTCTTATTGTGGGGCAAAAAGGCAGAAATTCCCATTATATTGGGGCAAAAAGGCAGAAATTCCCCTTATTTGGGATAAAATTGCAGAAATTTCCCTTGTTTGGGGGCAAAAATGCAGAAAATCTCCTTAATTTCAGGCAAAAAGGCAGAAATTCCTAGTATTTTGGAGCAAAATTGCAGAAATTCCCCTAATATTGGGGAAAAATGCAGAAATTCCCTTTATTTGGGGCAAATCGGAAGAAGTTCCTCTTATTTTCGGGAAAAGAGGCAGAAATTTCCTGTATTTTGAAGCAAAATTGCAAATACTCCTCTAATTTTGGGGCAAAAAGGCAGAAATTCCCCTTATTTTGGGGCAAAAATACAGAAATTCTCCTTATTTCGGGGCAAAAATCAGAAATTTCCCTTATTTTCGGGCAAAATTGTAAAAATTTATTTTATTTTGGTACAGAATTGCAGAAATTTTTCTTATTTTGTGGCAAAAAGGCAGAAATTCCCCATATTTTGTTGCCAAAAGGCTGAAATTCCCCTTATTTTGAGGTAAAATGCTGAAATTCCCTATATTTTGTGGCAAAAAGGCAGAAATTCCCCTCATTTTGGGGCAAAAAAACACAAATTTCCCTTTTTTTCGGGCAAAATTGCAGAAATTTCATTTATTTCAGGGCAAAACGTCAGAAATTACTTTTATTTTGGTACAAAATTGAAGAAATTTTCCTTATTTTGGAACAAAAATTCAGAAATTCCCCATATTGTGGGCAAAAGGCAGAAATTCCCCTTATTTTGAGGTAACAAGCTGAAATTTTCGTTATTTTGGGGCAAAAAGGCAGAAATTCCCTTTACTTTGTGGCAAAAAGGAGGAAATTCCTGTTAATTGGGGCAGAAAAGCAAAAATTTTTCTTATTTGGGGGCAATAGGCAGAAATTCCCCATATTATGTGGGAAAAAGGCAGAAATTCTCCTTATTTGGAGGTAAAATGCTGAAATTCCCCTTATTTTGGCAAAAAGGCAGAAATTCCCCTTATTTTGGGGCAAAATTGCAGAAATTTCACTTATTTCAGGGCAAAAAGTCAGAAATTTGCCTTATTTTGGGGCAAAAAGCAGAAATTCTTGTAATTTTGGGGCCAAAAACAGAAATTCCCCTTATTTTGGGGTAAAATTGCGGAAATTTCAAATATTTCAGGGCAAAAAGGCAGAAATTCCACTTTATTTCGGGCAATAAGGTTAAAATTCCCCGTATTTTGGAGCAAAATTTCAGAAAATCCCCTTATATTGGTGCAAAAATGCAGAAATTCCCTTTATTTTGTTGCAATAAGGCAGAAATTCCACGTATTTTGAGCAAAATTGCACATATTCCTCTAATTTTGAAGGAAAATGCAGAAATTAACATTATTTTGGGGCAAAAAGACAGAAATTCTCCTTATTTCAGGGCAAAAAGTCAGAAATTCCCCTTATTTTGGGGCAAAATTACAGAAATTTCACTTATTTCAGGTAAAAAACACGGAAATTTCTCTTATTTTGGGACAAAATGCAGAAATTACTTTTATTTTGGTACAAAATTGCAGAAATTTTCTTTATTTTGGGGCAAAAATACAGAAATTTTCCATAATTTAAGGCAAAAAGGCAGAGATTCCCATTATTATGAGGTAAAAAGGCTGAAATTCCCCTTATTTTGGGGCAAAAAGGCAGAAATTCCCCTTATTTTGTGGTAAAATTGCAGAAATTTCAAATATTTCAGGGCAAAATGGCAGAAATTCCACTTATTTTGGGGCAAAAAGATGAAATCCCTAATTTTTGGCTAAAATTGAAGAAATTTCACTTATTTCGGGACAAAAAGGCAGAAATTCCACTTAATTTCGGGCAAAAAGGCAGAAATGACCCGTATTTTGGAGCAAAATTGCAGAAATTCCCCTAATATTGGTGCAAAAATGCAGAAATTCCCTTTATTTTGGGGCAAAAAGGCAGAAATTCTCCATATTTTGGTGCAAAAAGGCTGAAATTCCCCTTATTTTGAGGTAAAATGTTGAAATTCCCCATATTTTGGGGCAAAGGCAGAAATTCACCTTAATTTGGGGAAAAAAGGCACAAATTTCCCTTATTTTCGGGCAAAATTGCAGAAATTTCATTTATTTCAGGGCAAAAAGTCAGAAATTCCCCTTATTTTGGGGCAAATAGCAGAAATTTATTTTATTATGATACAAAATTGAAGAAATTTTTTTTATTTTTGAACATAAAGGCAGAAATTAGCCATATTTTGGGGCAAAAGGCAGAAATCCTTCTTATTTTGAGGTAAAATGCAGAAATTCCCCTTATTTAGAGGTAAAATGCAGAAATTCCCCAAATATTGGGGGAAAATTCAGAAAATCCCTTTATTTTGGGCTAAAAGGCAGAAATTCCCCGTATTTTAAAGCAAATTTGCAGAAATTCTCATAATTTTCGGGCAAAAAGGCAGAAATTCTCCTTATTTTGGGGCAAAAAGACAGAAAATCTCCTTTTTTTCGGAGCAAATGTCAGAAATTCCTCTTATTTTGAGGAAAATTGTAGAAATTTCCTGTACATTTGGCAAAATTGTAGAAATTTCCCTTATTTTGGGGCAAAATTGCAGAAATTTCACTTATTTCAGGGAAAAAAAGCAGAAATTTTCTTATTTTGGGGCAAAAAGGCAAAAATTTCATTTACTTTGGTTCCAAATTTCAGAAATTTTTCTTATTTTTGGGCAAAAAGCCAGAAATTTTCCATATTTTGGGGCAGAAATGCAGAAATTCTCATTATTTTGAGGTAGAAAGGCTGAAATTCCCCTTATTTTGGGGCAAAAATGCAGAAATTCCCCTTATTTTGGGGCAAAAAGGCAGAAATTCCCCTTATTTTGGGGCAAAAAGCAGACATTTCCATTATTTTGGGGAAAATTTTTAGAAATTTAACTTATTTCAGGGCAAAACGTCAAAAATTCCACTTATTTTGGGGCAAAAAGACAGAAATTCCGTTTATTTTTGGGGAAAAGTCAGAAATTGCACTTATTTTTTGTCAAAAATGCGGAAAATCCCCTTATTTTAGGGTAAAAATGAAGAAATTTCCCTTTTTTATGGCAAAAGGTATACATTCTCTTTATTTTCGGGCAAAAAGGCAGAAATTCCCCGTATTTTGGAGCAAAATTGCAGAAATTCACCTAATTTTGGGGTAAAACATGCAGTAATTTTCTTTATTTGGGGGCAAAAAGGTAAAAATTCCTCTTATTTTGAGGCAAAAGGCAGAAATTCCCCTTAATTTAGAACAAAATTGCAGAAATTTCCCTTATTTGGGGACAAAAAACAGAAATTCCCTTTATTTTGGGGCAAAATTGCAGAAAATTCCTATATTATGGAAAAAAATTAAAGAAATTTCTTTTATTTTAAGGCAAAATTGCAGAAATTTCACTTATTTCAGAGAAAAAAAGCAAAAATTTTTCTTATTGTGGGGCAAAAAGGCAGAAATTCCCATTATATTGGGGCAAAAACGCAGAAATTCCCCTTATTTGGGATAAAATTGCAGAAATTTCCCTTGTTTGGGGGCAAAAATGCAGAAAATCTCCTTAATTTCAGGCAAAAAGGCAGAAATTCCTAGTATTTTGGAGCAAAATTGCAGAAATTCCCCTAATATTGGGGAAAAATGCAGAAATTCCCTTTATTTGGGGCAAATCGGAAGAAGTTCCTCTTATTTTCGGGAAAAGAGGCAGAAATTTCCTGTATTTTGAAGCAAAATTGCAAATACTCCTCTAATTTTGGGGCAAAAAGGCAGAAATTCCCCTTATTTTGGGGCAAAAATACAGAAATTCTCCTTATTTCGGGGCAAAAATCAGAAATTTCCCTTATTTTCGGGCAAAATTGTAAAAATTTATTTTATTTTGGTACAGAATTGCAGAAATTTTTCTTATTTTGTGGCAAAAAGGCAGAAATTCCCCATATTTTGTTGCCAAAAGGCTGAAATTCCCCTTATTTTGAAGTAAAATGCTGAAATTCCCTATATTTTGTGGCAAAAAGGCAGAAATTCCCCTCATTTTGGGGCAAAAAAACACAAATTTCCCTTTTTTTCGGGCAAAATTGCAGAAATTTCATTTATTTCGGTGCAAAAAGTCAGAAATTACTTTTATTTTGGTACAAAATTGAAGAAATTTTCCTTATTTTGGAACAAAAATTCAGAAATTCCCCATATTGTGGGCAAAAGGCAGAAATTCCCCTTATTTTGAGGTAACAAGCTGAAATTTTCGTTATTTTGGGGCAAAAAGGCAGAAATTCCCTTTACTTTGTGGCAAAAAGGAGGAAATTCCTGTTAATTGGGGCAGAAAAGCAAAAATTTTCTTATTTGGGGGCAATAGGCAGAAATTCCCCATATTATGTGGGAAAAAGGCAGAAATTCTCCTTATTTGGAGGTAAAATGCTGAAATTCCCCTTATTTTGGCAAAAAGGCAGAAATTCCCCTTATTTTGGGGCAAAATTGCAGAAATTTCACTTATTTCAGGGCAAAAAGTCAGAAATTTGCCTTATTTTGGGGCAAAAAGCAGAAATTCTTGTAATTTTGGGGCCAAAAACAGAAATTCCCCTTCTTTGGGGTAAAATTGCGGAAATTTCAAATATTTCAGGGCAAAAAGGCAGAAATTCCACTTTATTTCGGGGAATAAGGTTAAAATTCCCCGTATTTTGGAGCAAAATTTCAGAAAATCCCCTTATATTGGTGCAAAAATGCAGAAATTCCCTTTATTTTGTTGCAATAAGGCAGAAATTCCACGTATTTTGAGCAAAATTGCACATATTCCCCTAATTTTGAAGGAAAATGCAGAAATTAACATTATTTTGGGGCAAAAAGACAGAAATTCTCCTTATTTCAGGGCAAAAAGTCAGAAATTCCCCTTATTTTGGGGCAAAATTACAGAAATTTCACTTATTTCAGGTAAAAAACACGGAAATTTCTCTTATTTTGGGACAAAATGCAGAAATTACTTTTATTTTGGTACAAAATTGCAGAAATTTTCTTTATTTTGGGGCAAAAATACAGAAATTTTCCATAATTTAAGGCAAAAAGGCAGAGATTCCCATTATTATGAGGTAAAAAGGCTGAAATTCCCCTTATTTTGGGGCAAAAAGGCAGAAATTCCCCTTATTTTGTGGTAAAATTGCAGAAATTTCAAATATTTCAGGGCAAAATGGCAGAAATTCCACTTATTTTGGGGCAAAAAGATGAAATCCCTAATGTTTGTCTAAAATTGAAGAAATTTCACTTATTTCGGGACAAAAAGGCAGAAATTCCACTTAATTTCGGGCAAAAAGGCAGAAATGACCCGTATTTTGGAGCAAAATTGCAGAAATTCCCCTAATATTGGTGCAAAAATGCAGAAATTCCCTTTATTTTGGGGCAAAAAGGCAGAAATTCTCCATATTTTGGTGCAAAAAGGCTGAAATTCCCCTTATTTTGAGGTAAAATGTTGAAATTCCCCATATTTTGGGGCAAAGGCAGAAATTCCCCTTAATTTGGGGAAAAAAGGCACAAATTTCCCTTATTTTCGGGCAAAATTGCAGAAATTTCATTTTTTTCAGGGCAAAAAGTCAGAAATTCCCCTTATTTTGGGGCAAAAAGCAGAAATTTATTTTATTATGATACAAAATTGAAGAAATTTTCCTTATTTTTGAACATAAAGGCAGAAATTAGCCATATTTTGGGGCAAAAGGCAGAAATCCTTCTTATTTTGAGGTAAAATGCAGAAATTCCCCTTATTTAGAGTTAAAATGCAGAAATTCCCCAAATATTGGGGGAAAATTCAGAAAATCCCTTTATTTTGGGCTAAAAGGCAGAAATTCCCCGTATTTTAAAGCAAATTTGCAGAAATTCTCATAATTTTCGGGCAAAAAGGCAGAAATTCTCCTTATTTTGGGGCAAAAAGACAGAAAATCTCCTTTTTTTCGGAGCAAATATCAGAAATTCCTCTTATTTTGAGGAAAATTGTAGAAATTTCCTGTACATTTGGCAAAATTGTAGAAATTTCCCTTATTTTGGGGCAAAATTGCAGAAATTTCACTTATTTCAGGGAAAAAAAGCAGAAATTTTCTTATTTTGGGGCAAAAAGGCAAAAATTTCTTTTACTTTGGTTCCAAATTTCAGAATTTTTTTTTATTTTTGGACAAAAAGCCAGAAATTTTCCATATTTTGGGGCAGAAATGCAGAAATTCTCATTATTTTGAGGTAGAAAGGCTGAAATTCCCCTTATTTTGGGGCAAAAATGCAGAAATTCCCCTTATTTTGGGGCAAAAGCAGAAATTCCCCTTATTTTGGGGCAAAAAGCAGACATTTCCATTATTTTGGGGAAAATTTTTTGAAATTTAACTTATTTCAGGGCAAAACGTTAGAAATTCCGCTTATTTTGGGGCAAAAAGACAGAAATTCCGTTTATTTTTGGGAAAAGTAAGAAATTGCACTTATTTTTTGTCAAAAATGGGGAAAATCCCCTTATTTTAGGGTAAACATGAAGAAATTTCCCTTTTTTATGGCAAAAAGGTATACATTCTCTTTATTTTCGGGCAAAAAGGCAGAAATTCCCCGTATTTTGGAGCAAAATTGCAGAAATTCACCTAATTTTGGGGTAAAACATGCAGTAATTTCCTTTATTTTGGGGCAAAAAGGTAAAAATTCCCCTTATTTTGAGGCAAAAGGCAGAAATTCCCCTTAATTTAGAACAAAATTGCAGAAATTTCCCTTATTTGGCGACAAAAAACAGAAGTTCCCTTTATTTTGGGGCAAAATTGCAGAAAATTCCTATATTATGGAAAAAATTGAAGAAATTTCTTTTATTTTAAGGCAAAATTGCAGAAATTTCACTTATTTCAGAGAAAAAAAGCAAAAATTTTTCTTATTGTGGGGCAAAAAGGCAGAAATTCCCATTATATTGGGGCAAAAAGGCAGAAATTCCCCTTATTTGGGATAAAATTGCCGAAATTTCCCTTGTTTGGGGGCAAAAATGCAGAAAATCTCCTTAATTTCAGGCAAAAAGGCAGAAATTCCTTGTATTTTAGAGCAAAATTGCAGAAATTCCCCTAATATTGGGGAAAAATGCAGAAATTTCCTTTATTTGGGGCAAATCGGAAGAAGTTCCTCTTATTTTCGGGAAAAGAGGCAGAAATTTCCTGTATTTTGAAGCAAAATTGCAAAACTCCTCTAATTTTGGGGCAAAAAGGCAGAAATTCCCCTTATTTTGGGGCAAAAATACAGAAATTCTCCTTATTTCGGGGCAAAAATCAGAAATTTCCCTTATTTTCGGGTAAAATTGTAAAAATTTATTTTATTTTGGTACAGAATTGCAGAAATTTTTCTTATTTTGTGGCAAAAAGGCAGAAATTCCCCATATTTTGTTGCCAAAAGGCTGAAATTCCCCTTATTTTGAGGTAAAATGCTGAAATTCCCAATATTTTGTGGCAAAAAGGCAGAAATTCCCCTCATTTTGGGGCAAAAAGACACAAATTTCCCTTTTTTTTCGGGCAAAATTGCAGAAATTTCATTTATTTCAGGGCAAAAAGTCAGAAATTCCTTTTATTTTGGTACAAAATTGAAGAAATTTTCCTTATTTTGGAACAAAAATTCAGAAATTCCCCATATTGTGGGCAAAAGGCAGAAATTCCCCTTATTTTGAGGTAACAAGCTGAAATTTTCGTTATTTTGGGGCAAAAAGGCAGAAATTCCCTTTACTTTGTGGCAAAAAGGAGGAAATTCCTGTTAATTGGGGCAGAAAAACAAAAATTTTTCTTATTTGGGGGCAATAGGCAGAAATTCCCCATATTATGTGGGAAAAAGGCAGAAATTCCCCTTATTTGGAGGTAAAATGCTGAAATTCCCCTTATTTTGGCAAAAAGGCAGAAATTCCCCTTATTTTGGGGCAAAATTGCAGAAATTTCACTTATTTCAGGGCAAAAAGTCAGAAATTTGCCTTATTTTGGGGCAAAAAGCAGAAATTCTTGTAATTTTTGGGCCAAAACAGAAATTCCCCTTATTTTGGGGTAAAATTGCGGAAATTTCAAATATTTCAGGGCAAAAAGGCAGAAATTCCACTTTATTTCGGGCAATAAGGTTAAAATTCTCCATATTTTGGAGCAAAATTTCAGAAATTCCCCTTATATTGGTGCAAAAATGCAGAAATTCCCTTTATTTTGTTGCAATAAGGCAGAAATTCCACATATTTTGAGCAAAATTGCACATATTCCCCTAATTTTGAAGGAAAATGCAGAAATTAACATTATTTTGGGGCAAAAAGACAGAAATTCTCCTTATTTCAGGGCAAAAAGTCAGAAATTCCCCTTATTTTGGGGCAAAATTACAGAAATTTCACTTATTTCAGGTAAAAAACATGGAAATTTCTCTTATTTTGGGACAAAATGCAGAAATTACTTTTATTTTGGTACAAAATTGCAGAAATTTTCTTTATTTTGGGGCAAAAATACAGAAATTTTCCATATTTTAGGGCAAAAAGGCAGAGATTCTCATTATTATGAGGTAAAAAGGCTGAAATTCCCCTTATTTTGGGGCAAAAAGGCAGAAATTCCCCTTATTTTGTGGGAAAATTGCAGAAATTTCAAATATTTCAGGGCAAAATGGCAGAAATTCCACTTATTTTGGGGCAAAAAGATGAAATCCCTAATTTTTGGCTAAAATTGAAGAAATTTCACTTATTTCGGGACAAAAAGGCAGAAATTCCACTTAATTTCGGGCAAAAAGGCAGAAATGACCCGTGTTTTGGAGCAAAATTGCAGAAATTCCCCTAATATTGGTGCAAAAATGCAGAAATTCCCTTTATTTTGGGGCAAAAAGGCAGAAATTCTCCATATTTTGGTGCAAAAAGGCTGAAATTCCCCTTATTTTGAGGTAAAATGTTGAAATTCCCCATATTTTGGGGCAAAGGCAGAAATTCCCCTTAATTTGGGGAAAAAAGGCACAAATTTCCCTTATTTTCGGGCAAAATTGCAGAAATTTCATTTATTTCAGGGCAAAAAGTCAGAAATTCCCCTTATTTTGGGGCAAAAAGCAGAAATTTATTTTATTATGATACAAAATTGAAGAAATTTTCCTTATTTTTGAACATAAAGGCAGAAATTAGCCATATTTTGGGGCAAAAGGCAGAAATCCTTCTTATTTTGAGGTAAAATGCAGAAATTCCCCTTATTTAGATGTAAAATGCAGAAATTCCCCAAATATTGGGGGAAAATTCAGAAAATCCCTTTATTTTGGGCTAAAAGGCAGAAATTCCCCGTATTTTAAAGCAAATTTGCAGAAATTCTCATAATTTTCGGGCAACAAGGCAGAAATTCTCCTTATTTTGGGGCAAAAAGACAGAAAATCTCCTTTTTTTCGGAGCAAAAAGTCAGAAATTCCTCTTATTTTGAGGAAAATTGTAGAAATTTCCTGTACATTTGGCAAAATTGTAGAAATTTCCCTTATTTTGGGGCAAAATTGCAGAAATTTCACTTATTTCAGGGAAAAAAGCAGAAATTTTCTTATTTTGGGGCAAAAAGGCAGAAATTTCTTTTACTTTGGTTCCAAATTTCAGAAATTTTTCTTATTTTTGGGCAAAAAGCCAGAAATTTTCAATATTTTGGGGCAGAAATGCAGAAATTCCCATTATTTTGAGGTAGAAAGGCTGAAATTCCCCTTATTTTGGGGCAAAAATGCAGAAATTCCCCTTATTTTGGGGCAAAAAGGCAGAAATTCCCCTTATTTGGGGGCAAAAAGCAGACATTTCCCTTATTTTGGGGAAAAATTTTAGAAATTTAACTTATTTCAGGGCAAAACGTCAGAAATTCCGCTTATTTTGGGGCAAAAAGACAGAAATTCCGTTTATTTTTGGGGAAAAGTCAGAAATTGCACTTATTTTTTGTCAAAAATGCAGAAAATCCCCTTATTTTAGGGTAAAAATGAAGAAATTTCCCTTTTTTATGGCAAAAAGGTATACATTCTCTTTATTTTTGGGCAAATAGGCAGAAATTCCCCGTATTTTGGAGCAAAATTGCAGAAATTCACCTAATTTTGGCGTAAAACATGCAGTAATTTTTTTTATTTTGGGGCAAAAAGGTAAAAATTCCCCTTATTTTGAGGCAAAAGGCAGAAATTCCCCTTAATTTAGAACAAAATTGCAGAAATTTCCCTTATTTGGGGACAAAAAACAGAAATTCCCTTTATTTTGGGGCAAAATTGCAGAAAATTTCTATATTATGGAAAAAAATTGAAGAAATTTCTTTTATTTTAAGGCAAAATTGCAGAAATTTCACTTATTTCAGAGAAAAAAAGCAAAAATTTTTCTTATTGTGGGGCAAAAAGGCAGAAATTCCCATTATATTGGGGCAAAAAGGCAGAAATTCCCCTTATTTGGGATAAAATTGCAGAAATTTCCCTTGTTTGGGGGCAAAAATGCAGAAAATCTCCTTAATTTCAGGCTAAAAGGCAGAAATTCCTTGTGTTTTCGAGCAAAATTGCAGAAATTCCCCTAATATTGGGGAAAAATGCAGAAATTCCCTTTATTTGGGGCAAATCGGAAGAAGTTCCTCTTATTTTCGGGAAAAGAGGCAGAAATTTCCTGTATTTTGAAGCAAAATTGCAAAAACTCCTCTAATTTTGGGGCAAAAAGGCAGAAATTCCCCTTATTTTGGGGCAAAAATACAGAAATTCTCCTTATTTCGGGGCAAAAATCAGAAATTTCCCTTATTTTCGGGCAAAATTGTAAATATTTATTTTATTTTGGTACAGAATTGCAGAAATTTTTCTTATTTTGTGGCAAAAAGGCAGAAATTCCCCATATTTTGTTGCAAAAAGGCTGAAATTCCCCTTATTTTGAGGTAAAATGCTGAAATTCCCTATATTTTGTGGCAAAAAGGCAGAAATTCCCCTCATTTTGGGGCAAAAAGACACAAATTTCCCTTTTTTTCGGGCAAAATTGCAGAAATTTCATTAATTTCAGGGCAAAAAGTCAGAAATTACTTTTATTTTGGTATAAAATTGAAGAAATTTTCGTTATTTTGGAACAAAAATTCAGAAATTCCCCATATTGTGGGCAAAAGGCAGAAATACCCCTTATTTTGAGGTAACAAGCTGAAATTCCCGTTATTTTGGGGCAAAAAGGCAGAAATTCCCTTTACTTTGTGGCAAAAAGAAGGAAATTCCTGTTAATTGGGGCAGAAAAGCAAAAATTTTTCTTATTTGGGGGCAATAGGCAGAAATTCCCCATATTATGTGGGAAAAAGGCAGAAATTCCCCTTATTTGTAGGTAAAATGCGGAAATTCCCCTTATTTTGGCAAAAAGGCAGAAATTCCCCTTATTTTGGGGCAAAATTGCAGAAATTTCACTTATTTCAGGGCAAAAAGTCCAAAATTTGCATTATTTTGGGGCAAAAAGCAGAAATTCTTGTAATTTTGGGGCCAAAAACAGAAATTCCCCTTATTTTGGGGTAAAATTGCGGAAATTTCAAATATTTCAGGGCAAAAAGGCAGAAATTCCACTTTATTTCGGGCAATAAGGTTAAAATTCCCCGTATTTTGGAGCAAAATTTCAGAAATTCCCCTTATATTGGTGCAAAAATGCAGAAATTCCCTTTATTTTGTTGCAATAAGGCAGAAATTCCACGTATTTTAAGCAAAATTGCACATATTCTCCTAATTTTGAAGGAAAATGCAGAAATTCACATTATTTTGGGGCAAAAAGACAGAAATTCTCATTATTTCAGGGCAAAAAGTCAGAAATTCCCCTTATATTGGGGCAAAATTACAGAAATTTCACTAATTTCAGGGAAAAAACACAGAAATTTCTCTTATTTTGGGACAAAATGCAGAAATTACTTTTATTTTGGTACAAAATTGCAGAAATTTTCTTTATTTTGAGGCAAAAATACAGAAATTTTCCATATTTTAGGGCAAAAAGGCAGAGATTCCCATTATTATGAGGTAAAAATGCTGAAATTTCCATTATTTGGGGGCAAAAAAGGAAGAAATTTCCCTTATTTTGGGGCAACATTGCAGAATATTCACTTATTTCAGGGTAAAAAGTCAGAAATTCTCCTTATTTTGGGGCAACAAAGACAGAAATTCCCTTGTTTTGGGGGAAAAAGACAGAAATTCCACTTATTTAGAGCCAAAAAAACAGAAATTCCCCTGATTTTGTAGCAAAAATGAAGAAATTTCCCTTTTTTATGGCAAATAGATATGCATTCCCCTTATTTTCAGGCATAAAGGCAGAAATTCCCCATATTTTGGAGTAAAATTACAGAAATTCCCCTAAGTGTGAGGCAAAAAGGCAGAAATTCCTTATTTGTTGGGGCAAAAAGACAGAAATTCTCCTTATTTTGGGGCAAAACTCAGAAATTCCACTTATTTTGGAGCAAAATTCCAGAAATTTCCCTTATTTTGGGGCAAAATTGCAGAAATTTCTCTTAATTTGGGGCACAATTGCAGAAATTTCACTTATTACAGGGTACTAGGTCAGACATTTTCCTTATTTTGGCGCAAAAAACAGAAAATCCCTTTGTTTTGGCGGAAAAAGACAGAAATTTCACTTATTTAGAGGCAAAAAAGCAGAAATTCCCCTTATTTTGGAGCAAAAATGAAGAAATTTCCCTTTTTTGTGGCATAAGGTATACATTCCACTTATTTTCGCCTAAAAAGCAGAAATTCCCCTAATTGTTGGGGGAAAAGGCAGAAATTCTCTATATGTTGGGGCAAAAAGACAGAAATTCTCCTTATTTTGGGCCAAAATCAAAAATTCCACCTATTTTTGTGCAAAATTCCAGAAATTTCCCGTATTTAGGGGCAAAATTGCAGAAATTTCACTTATTTTGGGACAAAATTGAAGAAATTTCACTTATTTCAGGGAAAAAAGGCAGAAATTTTCCTTATTTGGGGCAAAAAGGCAGAAATTCCTAATATTTTGTGGCAAAAATGCAGAAATTCCCCTAATTTTGAGGTAAAAAGGCTGAAATTCCCCTTATTTCGTTGCAAAAATACAGAAATTTCCCTTATTTTGGTGCAAAATTGCAGAAATTTCACTTATTTCAGGGTAATAAGTCAGAAATTCCCCTTATTTTGGGGCAAAAAAGACAGAAATTCCCTTTGTTTTGGGGGAAAAAGACAAAAATTCCACTTATTTAGAGGCAAAAAGGCAGAAATTCCCCTTATTTTGGAGCAATAATGAAGAAATTTCCCTTTTTATGGCAAAAAGGTATGCATTTCTCTTATTTTCGGGCATAAAGGCAGAAATTCCCTGTATTTTGGAGCAAAATTTCAGAAATTCCCCTAATTTTGGGGCAAAAGGCAGAAATTCCCTTTATTTTGGGGCAAAAATCAGAAACTTCCTTTATTTTGGGGCAAAATTGCAGGAATTTACCTTATTTTGGGGCAAAATTGCAGAAATTTCCATTATTTGGGGCAAAATTGCAGAAATTTCACTTATTTTCAGGTAAAAAGGCTGAAATTTCCTTTATTTTGAGGCAAAAAGGGAGAAATTCCCTTTATTTTGCAGCAAAATTGCAGAAATTTTTCTTATTTTGGGGCAAAAAGGCAGAAATTCCTTATAATTTGGGTCAAAAGACAGAAATTCCCCTTATTTTTGGTAAAATTGCAGAAATTTCAAATATTTCAGGGCAAAAAGTCAGAAATTCCCCTTATTTTGGGGCAAAAAGACAGAAATTTCGTTTATTTTTGTGGAAAAGGCAGAAATTGCACTTATTTAGAGTCAAAAAGGCGGAATATCCCCTTATTTTTGGGCAAATTGAAGAAATTTCCATTTTTAATGGCAAAAAGGTATACATTTTTTTTTATTTTCGGGCAAAAAGGCAGAAATTCCATGTATTTTGGAACAAAATTTCAGGAATTCCCCTAATTTTGGGGCAAAAATTCAGAAAATCCCCTTATTTTGGGGTAAAACTGCAGAAATTTCACTTATTTTGCGCCAAAATGGCAGAAGTTTTTTTTATTATCGGCGAAAAAGGCAAAAAATTCCTGTATTTTGGAGCAAATTGCAGAAATTCACCTAATTTTGGGGTAAAAAGTACAGTAATTTTCTCTATTTGGGGGCAAAAAGGCAGAAATTCTCCTTATTTACGGGCAAAAGGCAGAAATTCCCCTTATTTTAGGGCAAAATTGCAGAAATTTCCTTTATTTGGGGCAAAATTGCAGAAATTTCACTTATTTTCAGGTAAAAAAGCTGAAATTTCCTTTATTTTGAGGCAAAAAGGGAGAAATACCTTTTATTTTGGGGCAAAATTGCAGAAATTTCCCTTATTTGGGGACAAAAAAGAGAAATTCCCTTTATTTTGGGGCAAAATTGCAGAAAATCCCTTTATTATGTGGAAAAATTACAGAAATTTCTTTTATTTTAAGGCAAAATTGCAGAAATTTCACTTATTTCAGAGAAAAAAAGCAAAAATTTATCTTATTGTGGGGCAAAAAGGCAGAAATTCCCATTATTTTGGGGCAAAAGCAGAAATTCACCTTATTTTGGGGTAAAATTGCAGACATTTCAGATAGTTCTGGGCAAAATGGCAGAAATTCCCCTTATTTGGGATAAAATTGCAGAAATTTCCCTTGTTTGGGGGCAAAAACGCAGAAAATCCCCTTAATTTCGGGCAAAAAGGCAGAAATTCCCCGTATTTTGGAGCAAAATTGCAGAAATTCCCCTAATATTGAAGCAAGAATGCAGAAATTCCCTTTATTTGGGGCAAATCGTAAGAAGTTCTCCTTATTTTCGGGAAAAGAGGCAGAAATTTCCTATATTTTGAAGCAAAATTGCAGAAACTCCCCTAATTTTGGGGCAAAAAGGCAGAAATTCCCTTTATTTTGGGGCAAAAATACAGAAATTCTCCTTATTTCGGGGCAAAAATCAGAAATTTCCCTTATTTTCGGGCAAAATTGTAAAAATTTCTTTTATTTTGGTACAGAATTGCAGAAATTTTTTTTTATTTTGTGGCAAAAAGGCAGAAATTCCCCATATTCTGTTGCAAAAAGGCTGAAATTCCCTTTATTTTGAGGTAAAATGCTGAAATTCCCTATATTTTGGGTCAAAAAGGCAGAAATTCCCCTCATTTTCGGGCAAAAAGACACAAATTTCCCTTTTATTGGGCAAAATTGCAGAAATTTCATTTATTTCAGGGCAAAAAGTCAGAAATTACTTTTATTTTGGTACAAAATTGAAGAAATTTTCCTTATTGTGGAACAAAAAGTCAGAAATTCCCCATATTGTGGGCAAAAGGCAGAAATTCCCCTTATTTTGAGGTAACAAGCTGAAATTCCTGTTATTTTGGGGCAAAAATGCAGAAATTCCCTTCACTTTTTGGCAAAGAGGAGGAAATTCCTGTTAATTGGGGCAGAAAAGCAAAAATTTTTCTTATTTGGGGGCAATAGGCAGAAATTCCCCATATTTTGTCGCAAAAAGGCAGAAATTCAACTTATTTGGAGGTAAAATGCTGAAATTCCCCTTATTTTGGCAAAAAGGCAGAAATTCCCCTTACTTTGGGGCAAAATTGCAGAAATTTCACTTATTTCAGTGCAAAAAGTTAGAAATTTGCCTTATTTTGGGGCAAAAAGCTGAAATTCTCCTAATTTTGGGGCCAAAAACAGAAATTCCCCTTATTTTTGGGTAAAATTGCGGAAATTTCAAATATTTCAGGGCAAAAAGGCAGAAATTCCACTTTATTTCGGGCAATAAGGTTGAAATTCCCCGTATTTTGGAGCAAAATTTCAGAAATTCCGCTTATATTGGTGCAAAAATGCAGAAATTCCCTTTATTTTGGGGCAATAAGGCAGAAATTCCCCGTATTTTGAGCAAAATTGCACATATTCCCCTAATTTTGAAGGAAAATGCAGAAATTCACATTATTTTGGGGCAAAAAGACAGAAATTCTCCTTATTTCAGGGCAAAAAGTCAGAAATTCCCCTTATTTTGGGGCAAAATTACAGAACTTTCAATTATTTCAGGGCAAAAACGCGGAAATTTCTCTTATTTTGGGACAAAAAGGCAGAAATTACTTTTATTTTGGTACAAAATTGCAGAAATTTTCTTTATTTTGGGGCAAAAATACAGAAATTTTCCATATTTTAGGGCAAAAAGGCAGAGATTCCCATTATTATGAGGTAAAAATGCTGAAATTCCCCTTATTTGGGGGCAAAAAGGCAGAAATTTCCCTTATTGCGGGGCAAAATGGCAGAATTTTCACTTATTTCATGGTAATAAGTCAGAAATTTCCCTTATTTTTGTGCAAAAAAGACAGAAATTTCCTTTTTTGGGGGGAAAAAGACAGAAATTCCACTTATTTAGAGCCAAAAAAGCAGAAATTCCCGTTATTTTGTAACAAAAATGAAGAAATTTTTTTTTATGGCAAATAGGTATGCATTTCCCTTATATTCGGGCATAAAGGCAGAAATTCCCCATATTTTGGAGCAAAATTGCAGAAATTCCCCTAATTTTGGGGCAAAAGGCAGAAATTCCTTTTTTGGGGGGGCAAAAATCAGAAATTTCCTTTATTTTGGGGCAAAATTGCAGTAATTTACCTTATTTTGGGGCAAAATTGCAGAAATTTCCCTTATTTGGGGCAAAATTGCAGAAATTTCACTTATTTTCAGGTAAAAACGCTGAAATTTCCTATATTTTGAGGCAAAAAAGAAGAAATTCCCCTTATTTTGGGGCAAAATTGCAGAAATTTTCCTTATTTTGGGACAAAAAGGCAGAAATTCCTTATAATTTGGGGCAAAAAGGCAGAAATTCCCCTTATTTTCGGTAAAATTGCAGAAATTTCAAATATTTCAGGGCAAAAAAGCAGAAATTCCCCTCATTTTGGGGCAAAAAGACACAAATTTCCCTTTTTTTCGGGCAAAATTGCAGAAATTTCATTTATTTCAGGGCAAAAACTCAGAAATTACTTTTATTTTGGTACAAAATTGAAGAAATTTTCGTTATTTTGAAACAAAAATTCAGAAATTCCCCATATTGTGGGCAAAAGGCAGAAATTCCCTTTATTTTGAGATAAAAAGCTGAAATTCCCGTTATTTTGGGGCAAAAAGGCAGAAATTCCCTTCACTTTTTGGCAAAGAGGAGGAAATTCCTGTTAATTGGGGCAGAAAAGCAAAAATTTTTCTTATTTGGGGGCAATAGGCAGAAATTCCCCATATTTTATGGCAAAAAGGCAGAAATTCCCCTTATTTGGAGGTAAAATGCTGAAATTCTTCATATTTTGGCAAAAAGGCAGAAATTCCCCTTACTTTGGGGCAAAATTGCAGAAATTTCACTTATTTCAGTGCAAAAAGTTAGAAATTTGCCTTATTTTGGGGCAAAAAGCAGAAATTCTCCTAATTTTGGGGCCAAAAACAGAAATTCCCCTTATTTTTGGGTAAAATTGCTGAAATTTCAAATATTTCAGGGCAAAAAGGCAGAAATTCCACTTTATTTCGGGCAATAAGGTTGAAATTCCCCGTATTTTGGAGCAAAATTTCAGAAATTCCGCTTATATTGGTGCAAAAATGCAGAAATTCCCTTTATTTTGGGGCAATAAGGCAGAAATTCCCCGTATTTTGAGCAAAATTGCACATATTCCCCTAATTTTGAAGGAAAATGCAGAAATTCACATTATTTTGGGGCAAAAAGACAGAAATTCTCCTTATTTCAGGGCAAAAAGTCAGAAATTCCCCTTATTTTGGGGCAAAATTACAGAACTTTCAATTATTTCAGGGCAAAAACGCGGAAATTTCTCTTATATTGGGACAAAAAGGCAGAAATTACTTTTATTTTGGTACAAAATTGCAGAAATTTTCTTTATTTTGGGGCAAAAATACAGAAATTTTCCATATTTTAGGGCAAAAAGGCAGAGATTCCCATTATTATGAGGTAAAAATGCTGAAATACCCCTTATTTGGGGGCAAAAAGGCAGAAATTTCCCTTATTGCGGGGCAAAATGGCAGAATTTTCACTTATTTCATGGTAATAAGTCAGAAATTTCCCTTATTTTTGGGCAAAAAAGACAGAAATTTCCTTTTTTGGGGGGAAAAAGACAGAAATTCCACTTATTTAGAGCCAAAAAGGCAGAAATTCCCCTTATTTTGTAACAAAAATGAAGAAATTCTTTTTTTATGGCAAATAGGTATGCATTTCCCTTATATTCGGGCATAAAGGCAGAAATTCCCCATATTTTGGAGCAAAATTGCAGAGATTCCCCTAATTTTGGGGCAAAAGGCAGAAATTCCTTTTTTGGGGGGGCAAAAATCAGAAATTTCCTTTATTTTGGGGCAAAATTGCAGTAATTTACCTTATTTTGGGGCAAAATTGCAGAAATTTCCCTTATTTGGGGCAAAATTGCAGAAATTTCACTTATTTTCAGGTAAAAACGCTGAAATTTCCTATATTTTGAGGCAAAAAAGAAGAAATTCCCCTTATTTTGGGGCAAAATTGCAGAAATTTTCCTTATTTTGGGACAAAAAGGCAGAAATTCCTTATAATTTGGGGCAAAAAGGCAGAAATTCCCCTTATTTTCGGTAAAATTGCAGAAATTTCAAATATTTCAGGGCAAAAAAGCAGAAATTCCCCTCATTTTGGGGCAAAAAGACACAAATTTCCCTTTTTTTCGGGCAAAATTGCAGAAATTTCATTTATTTCAGGGCAAAAACTCAGAAATTACTTTTATTTTGGTACAAAATTGAAGAAATTTTCGTTATTTTGAAACAAAAATTCAGAAATTCCCCATATTGTGGGCAAAAGGCAGAAATTCCCTTTATTTTGAGATAAAAAGCTGAAATTCCCGTTATTTTGGGGCAAAAAGGCAGAAATTCTCTTCACTTTTTGGCAAAAAGGAGGAAATTCCTGTTAATTGGGGCAGAAAAGCAAAAATTTTTCTTATTTGGGGGCAATAGGCAGAAATTCCCCATATTTTATGGCAAAAAGGCAGAAATTCCCCTTATTTGGAGGTAAAATGCTGAAATTCTTCATATTTTGGCAAAAAGGCAGAAATTCCCCTTACTTTGGGGCAAAATTGCAGAAATTTCACTTATTTCAGTGCAAAAAGTTAGAAATTTGCCTTGTTTTGGGGCAAAAAGCAGAAATTCTCCTAATTTTGGGGCCAAAAACAGAAATTCCCCTTATTTTTGGGTAAAATTGCGGAAATTTCAAATATTTCAGGGCAAAAAGGCAGAAATTCCACTTTATTTCGGGCAATAAGGTTGAAATTCCCCGTATTTTGGAGCAAAATTTCAGAAATTCCCCTTATATTGGTGCAAAAATGCAGAAATTCCCTTTATTTTGGGGCAATAAGGCAGAAATTCCCCGTATTTTGAGCAAAATTCCACATATTCCCCTAATTTTGAAGGAAAATGCAGAAATTCACATTATTTTGGGGCAAAAAGACAGAAATTCTCCTTATTTCAGGGCAAAAAGTCAGAAATTCCCCTTATTTTGGGGCAAAATTACAGAACTTTCAATTATTTCAGGGCAAAAACGCGGAAATTTCTCTTATTTTGGGACAAAAAAAAAATTACTTTTATTTTGGTACAAAATTGCAGAAATTTTCTTTATTTTGGGGAAAAAATACAGAAATTTTCCATATTTTAGGGCAAAAAGGCAGAGATTCCCATTACTATGAGGTAAAAATGCTGAAATTCCCCTTATTTGGGGGCAAAAAGGCAGAAATTTCCCTTATTGCGGGGCAAAATGGCAGAATTTTCACTTATTTCATGGTAATAAGTCAGAAATTTCCCTTATTTTTGGGCAAAAAAGACAGAAATTTCCTTTTTTGGGGGGAAAAAGACAGAAATTCCACTTATTTAGAGCCAAAAAAGCAGAAATTCCCGTTATTTTGTAACAAAAATGAAGAAATTTTTTTTTTTTATGGCAAATAGGTATGCATTTCCCTTATATTCGGGCATAAAAGCAGAAATTCCCCATATTTTGGAGCAAAATTGCAGAAATTCCCCTAATTTTGGGGCAAAAGGCAGAAATTCCTTTTTTGGGGGGGCAAAAATCAGAAATTTCCTTTATTTTGGGGCAAAATTGCAGTAATTTACCTTATTTTGGGGCAAAATTGCAGAAATTTCCCTTATTTGGGGCAAAATTGCAGAAATTTCACTTATTTTCAGGTAAAAACGCTGAAATTTCCTATATTTTGAGGCAAAAAAGAAGAAATTCCCCTTATTTTGGGGCAAAATTGCAGAAATTTTCCTTATTTTGGGACAAAAAGGCAGAAATTCCTTAGAATTTGGGGCAAAAAGGCAGAAATTCCCCTTATTTTCGGTAAAATTGCAGAAATTTCAAATATTTCAGGGCAAAAAAGCAGAAATTCCCCTCATTTTGGGGCAAAAAGACACAAATTTCCCTTTTTTTCGGGCAAAATTGCAGAAATTTCATTTATTTCAGGGCAAAAACTCAGAAATTACTTTTATTTTGGTACAAAATTGAAGAAATTTTCGTTATTTTGAAACAAAAATTCAGAAATTCCCCATATTGTGGGCAAAAGGCAGAAATTCCCTTTATTTTGAGATAAAAAGCTGAAATTCCCGTTATTTTGGGGCAAAAAGGCAGAAATTCCCTTCACTTTTTGGCAAAGAGGAGGAAATTCCTGTTAATTGGGGCAGAAAAGCAAAAATTTTTCTTATTTGGGGGCAATAGGCAGAAATTCCCCATATTTTATGGCAAAAAGGCAGAAATTCCCCTTATTTGGAGGTAAAATGCTGAAATTCTTCATATTTTGGCAAAAAGGCAGAAATTCCCCTTACTTTGGGGCAAAATTGCAGAAATTTCACTTATTTCAGTGCAAAAAGTTAGAAATTTGCCTTATTTTGGGGCAAAAAGCAGAAATTCTCCTAATTTTGGGGCCAAAAACAGAAATTCCCCTTATTTTTGGGTAAAATTGCGGAAATTTCAAATATTTCAGGGCAAAAAGGCAGAAATTCCACTTTATTTCGGGCAATAAGGTTGAAATTCCCCGTATTTTGGAGCAAAATTTCAGAAATTCCCCTTATATTGGTGCAAAAATGCAGAAATTCCCTTTATTTTGGGGCAATAAGGCAGAAATTCCCCGTATTTTGAGCAAAATTCCACATATTCCCCTAATTTTGAAGGAAAATGCAGAAATTCACATTATTTTGGGGCAAAAAGACAGAAATTCTCCTTATTTCAGGGCAAAAAGTCAGAAATTCCCCTTATTTTGGGGCAAAATTACAGAACTTTCAATTATTTCAGGGCAAAAACGCGGAAATTTCTCTTATTTTGGGACAAAAAGGCAGAAATTACTTTTATTTTGGTACAAAATTGCAGAAATTTTTTTTATTTTGGGGCAAAAATACAGAAATTTTCCATATTTTAGGGCAAAGAGGCAGAGATTCCCATTATTATGAGGTAAAAATGCTGAAATTCCCCTTATTTGGGGGCAAAAAGGAAGAAATTTCCCTTATTGCGGGGCAAAATGGCAGAATTTTCACTTATTTCATGGTAATAAGTCAGAAATTTCCCTTATTTTTGGGCAAAAAAAACAGAAATTTCCTTTTTTGGGGGGAAAAAGACAGAAATTCCACTTATTTAGAGCCAAAAATGCAGAAATTCCCCTTATTTTGTAACAAAAATGAAGAAATTTTTTTTTTATGGCAAATAGGTATGCATTTCCCTTATATTCGGGCATAAAGGCAGAAATTCCCCATATTTTGGAGCAAAATTGCAGAAATTCCCCTAATTTTGGGGCAAAAGGCAGAAATTCCTTTTTTGGGGGGGGCAAAAATCAGAAATTTCCTTTATTTTGGGGCAAAATTGCAGTAATTTACCTTATTTTGGGGCAAAATTGCAGAAATTTCCCTTATTTGGGGCAAAATTGCAGAAATTTCACTTATTTTCAGGTAAAAACGCTGAAATTTCCTATATTTTGAGGCAAAAAAAAAGAAATTCCCCTTATTTTGGGGCAAAATTGCAGAAATTTTCCTTATTTTGGGACAAAAAGGCAGAAATTCCTTATAATTTGGGGCAAAAAGGCAGAAATTCCCCTTATTTTCGGTAAAATTGCAGAAATTTCAAATATTTCAGGGCAAAAAAGCAGAAATTCCCCTCATTTTGGGGCAAAAAGACACAAATTTCCCTTTTTTTCGGGCAAAATTGCAGAAATTTCTTTATTTCAGGGCAAAAACTCAGAAATTACTTTTATTTTGGTACAAAATTGAAGAAATTTTCGTTATTTTGAAACAAAAATTCAGAAATTCCCCATATTGTGGGCAAAAGGCAGAAATTCCCTTTATTTTGAGATAAAAAGCTGAAATTCCCGTTATTTTGGGGCAAAAAGGCAGAAATTCCCTTCACTTTTTGGCAAAGAGGAGGAAATTCCTGCTAATTGGGGCAGAAAAGCAAAAATTTTTCTTATTTGGGGGCAATAGGCAGAAATTCCCCATATTTTATGGCAAAAAGGCAGAAATTCCCCTTATTTGGAGGTAAAATGCTGAAATTCTTCATATTTTGGCAAAAAGGCAGAAATTCCCCTTACTTTGGGGCAAAATTGCAGAAATTTCACTTATTTCAGTGCAAAAAGTTAGAAATTTGCCTTATTTTGGGGCAAAAAGCAGAAATTCTCCTAATTTTGGGGCCAAAAACAGAAATTCCCCTTATTTTTGGGTAAAATTGCGGAAATTTCAAATATTTCAGGGCAAAAAGGCAGAAATTCCACTTTATTTCGGGCAATAAGGTTGAAATTCCCCGTATTTTGGAGCAAAATTTCAGAAATTCCCCTTATATTGGTGCAAAAATGCAGAAATTCCCTTTATTTTGGGGCAATAAGGCAGAAATTCCCCGTATTTTGAGCAAAATTCCACATATTCCCCTAATTTTGAAGGAAAATGCAGAAATTCACATTATTTTGGGGCAAAAAGACAGAAATTCTCCTTATTTCAGGGCAAAAAGTCAGAAATTCCCCTTATTTTGGGGCAAAATTACAGAACTTTCAATTATTTCAGGGCAAAAACGCGGAAATTTCTCTTATTTTGGGACAAAAAGGCAGAACTTACTAATATTTTGGTACAAAATTGCAGAAATTTTCTTTATTTTGGGGCAAAAATACAGAAATTTTCCATATTTTAGGGCAAAAAGGCAGAGATTCCCATTATTATGAGGTAAAAATGCTGAAATTCCCCTTATTTGGGGGCAAAAAGGCAGAAATTTCCCTTATTGCGGGGCAAAATGGCAGAATTTTCACTTATTTCATGGTAATAAGTCAGAAATTTCCCTTATTTTTGGGCAAAATAGACAGAAATTTCATTTTTGGGGGGGAAAAAGACAGAAATTCCACTTATTTAGAGCCAAAAAGGCAGAAATTCCCCTTATTTTGTAACAAAAATGAAGAAATATTTTTTTATGGCAAATAGGTATGCATTTCCCTTATATTCGGGCATAAAGGCAGAAATTCCCCATATTTTGGAGCAAAATTGCAGAAATTCCCCTAATTTTGGGGCAAAAGGCAGAAATTCCTTTTTTGGGGGGGCAAAAATCAGAAATTTCCTTTATTTTGGGGCAAAATTGCAGTAATTTACCTTATTTTGGGGCAAAATTGCAGAAATTTCCCTTATTTGGGGCAAAATTGCAGAAATTTCACTTATTTTCAGGTAAAAACGCTGAAATTTCCTATATTTTGAGGCAAAAAAGAAGAAATTCCCCTTATTTTGGGGCAAAATTGCAGAAATTTTCCTTATTTTGGGACAAAAAGGCAGAAATTCCTTATAATTTGGGGCAAAAAGGCAGAAATTCCCCTTATTTTCGGTAAAATTGCAGAAATTTCAAATATTTCAGGGCAAAAAAGCAGAAATTCCCCTCATTTTGGGGCAAAAAGACACAAATTTCCCTTTTTTTCGGGCAAAATTGCAGAAATTTCATTTATTTCAGGGCAAAAACTCAGAAATTACTTTTATTTTGGTACAAAATTGAAGAAATTTTCGTTATTTTGAAACAAAAATTCAGAAATTCCCCATATTGTGGGCAAAAGGCAGAAATTCCCTTTATTTTGAGATAAAAAGCTGAAATTCCCGTTATTTTGGGGCAAAAAGGCAGAAATTCCCTTCACTTTTTGGCAAAGAGGAGGAAATTCCTGTTAATTGGGGCAGAAAAGCAAAAATTTTTCTTATTTGGGGGCAATAGGCAGAAATTCCCCATATTTTATGGCAAAAAGGCAGAAATTCCCCTTATTTGGAGGTAAAATGCTGAAATTCTTCATATTTTGGCAAAAAGGCAGAAATTCCCCTTACTTTGGGGCAAAATTGCAGAAATTTCACTTATTTCAGTGCAAAAAGTTAGAAATTTGCCTTATTTTGGGGCAAAAAGCAGAAATTCTCCTAATTTTGGGGCCAAAAACAGAAATTCCCCTTATTTTTGGGTAAAATTGCGGAAATTTCAAATATTTCAGGGCAAAAAGGCAGAAATTCCACTTTATTTCGGGCAATAAGGTTGAAATTCCCCGTATTTTGGAGCAAAATTTCAGAAATTCCCCTTTATATTGGTGCAAAAATGCAGAAATTCCCTTTATTTTGGGGCAATAAGGCAGAAATTCCCCGTATTTTGAGCAAAATTCCACATATTCCCCTAATTTTGAAGGAAAATGCAGAAATTCACATTATTTTGGGGCAAAAAGACAGAAATTCTCCTTATTTCAGGGCAAAAAGTCAGAAATTCCCCTTATTTTGGGGCAAAATTACAAAACTTTCAATTATTTCTGGGCAAAAACGCGGAAATTTCTCTTATTTTGGGACAAAAAGGCAGAAATTACTTTTATTTTCATACAAAATTGCAGAAATTTTCTTTATTTTGGGGACAAAATATAGAAATTTTCCATATTTTAGGGCAAAAAGGCAGAGATTCCCATTATTATGAGGTAAAAATGCTGAAATTCCCCTTATTTGGGGGCAAAAAGGCAGAAATTTCCCTTATTGCGGGGCAAAATGGCAGAATTTTCACTTATTTCATGGTAATAAGTCAGAAATTTCCCTTATTTTTGGGCAAAAAAAACAGAAATTTCCTTTTTTGGGGGGAAAAAGACAGAAATTCCACTTATTTAGAGCCAAAAAGGCAGAAATTCCCCTTATTTTGTAACAAAAATGAAGAAATTTTTTTTTTATGGCAAATAGGTATGCATTTCCCTTATATTCGGGCATAAAGGCAGAAATTCCCCATATTTTGGAGCAAAATTGCAGAAATTCCCCTAATTTTGGGGCAAAAGGCAGAAATTCCTTTTTTGGGGGGGGCAAAAATCAGAAATTTCCTTTATTTTGGGGCAAAATTGCAGTAATTTACCTTATTTTGGGGCAAAATTGCAGAAATTTCCCTTATTTGGGGCAAAATTGCAGAAATTTCACTTATTTTCAGGTAAAAACGCTGAAATTTCCTATATTTTGAGGCAAAAAAGAAGAAATTCCCCTTATTTTGGGGCAAAATTGCAGAAATTTTCCTTATTTTGGGACAAAAAGGCAGAAATTCCTTATAATTTGGGGCAAAAAGGCAGAAATTCCCCTTATTTTCGGTAAAATTGCAGAAATTTCAAATATTTCAGGGCAAAAAAGCAGAAATTCCCCTCATTTTGGGGCAAAAAGACACAAATTTCCCTTTTTTTCGGGCAAAATTGCAGAAATTTCATTTATTTCAGGGCAAAAACTCAGAAATTACTTTTATTTTGGTACAAAATTGAAGAAATTTTCGTTATTTTGAAACAAAAATTCAGAAATTCCCCATATTGTGGGCAAAAGGCAGAAATTCCCTTTATTTTGAGATAAAAAGCTGAAATTCCCGTTATTTTGGGGCAAAAAGGCAGAAATTCCCTTCACTTTTTGGCAAAGAGGAGGAAATTCCTGTTAATTGGGGCAGAAAAGCAAAAATTTTTCTTATTTGGGGGCAATAGGCAGAAATTCCCCATATTTTATGGCAAAAAGGCAGAAATTCCCCTTATTTGGAGGTAAAATGCTGAAATTCTTCATATTTTGGCAAAAAGGCAGAAATTCCCCTTACTTTGGGGCAAAATTGCAGAAATTTCACTTATTTCAGTGCAAAAAGTTAGAAATTTGCCTTATTTTGGGGCAAAAAGCAGAAATTCTCCTAATTTTGGGGCCAAAAACAGAAATTCCCCTTATTTTTGGGTAAAATTGCGGAAATTTCAAATATTTCAGGGCAAAAAGGCAGAAATTCCACTTTATTTCGGGCAATAAGGTTGAAATTCCCCGTATTTTGGAGCAAAATTTCAGAAATTCCCCTTATATTGGTGCAAAAATGCAGAAATTCCCTTTATTTTGGGGCAATAAGGCAGAAATTCCCCGTATTTTGAGCAAAATTCCACATATTCCCCTAATTTTGAAGGAAAATGCAGAAATTCACATTATTTTGGGGCAAAAAGACAGAAATTCTCCTTATTTCAGGGCAAAAAGTCAGAAATTCCCCTTATTTTGGGGCAAAATTACAGAACTTTCAATTATTTCAGGGCAAAAACGCGGAAATTTCTCTTATTTTGGGACAAAAAGGCAGAAATTACTTTTATTTTGGTACAAAATTGCAGAAATTTTCTTTATTTTGGGGCAAAAATACAGAAATTTTCCATATTTTAGGGCAAAAAGGCAGAGATTCCCATTATTATGAGGTAAAAATGCTGAAATTCCCCTTACTTGTGGGCAAAAAGGCAGAAATTTCCCTTATTGCGAGGCAAAATGGCAGAATTTTCACTTATTTCATGGTAATAAGTCAGAAATTTCCCTTATTTTTGGGCAAAAAAGACAGAAATTTCCTTTTTTGGGGGGAAAAAGACAGAAATTCCACTTATTTAGAGCCAAAAAGGCAGAAATTCCCCTTATTTTGTAACAAAAATGAAGAAATTTTTTTTTTTTTTATGGCAAATAGGTATGCATTTCCCTTATATTCGGGCATAAAGGCAGAAATTCCACATATTTTGGAGCAAAATTGCAGAAATTCCCCTAATTTTGGGGCAAAAGGCAGAAATTCCTTTTTGGGGGGGGCAAAAATCAGAAATTTCCTTTATTTTGGGGCAAAATTACAGTAATTTACCTTATTTTGGGGCAAAATTGCAGAAATTTCCATTATTTGGTGCAAAATTGCAGAAATTTCACTTATTTTCAGGTAAAAACGCTGAAATTTCCTATATTTTGAGGCAAAAAAGAAGAAATTCCCCTTATTTTGGGGAAAAATTGCAGAAATTTCACTTATTTCAGGGCAAAAAGTCCGAAATTTGCATTATTTTGGGGCAAAAAGCAGAAATTCTTGTAATTTTGGGGCCAAAAACAAAAATTCCCCTTATTTTGGGGTAAAATTGCGGAAATTTCAAATATTTCAGGGCAAAAAGGCAGAAATTCCACTTTATTTCGGGCAATAAGGTTAAAATTCCCCGTATTTTGGAGCAAAATTTCAGAAATTCCCCTTATATTGGTGCAAAAATGCAGAAATTCCCTTTATTTTGTTGCAATAAGGCAGAAATTCCACGTATTTTAAGCAAAATTGCACATATTCTCCTAATTTTGAAGGAAAATGCAGAAATTCACATTATTTTGGGGCAAAAAGACAGAAATTCTCATTATTTCAGGGCAAAAAGTCAGAAATTCCTATATTGGGGCAAAATTACAGAAATTTCACTAATTTCAGGGAAAAAACGTAGAAATTTCTCTTATTTTGGGACAAAATGCAGAAATTACTTTTATTTTGGTACAAAATTGCAGAAATTTTCTTTATTTTGAGGCAAAAATACAGAAATTTTCCATATTTTAGGGCAAAAAGGCAGAGATTCCCATTATTATGAGGTAAAAATGCTGAAATTTCCATTATTTGGGGGCAAAAAAGGAAGAAATTTCCCTTATTTTGGGGCAACATTGCAGAATATTCACTTATTTCAGGGTAAAAAGTCAGAAATTCCCCTTATTTTGGGGCAAAAAAGACAGAAATTCCCTTGTTTTGGGGGAAAAAGACAGAAATTCCACTTATTTAGAGCCAAAAAAACAGAAATTCCCCTGATTTTGTAGCAAAAATGAAGAAATTTCCCTTTTTTATGGCAAATAGATATGCATTCCCCTTATTTTCAGGCATAAAGGCAGAAATTCCCCATATTTTGGAGTAAAATTACAGAAATTCCCCTAAGTGTGGAGCAAAAAGGCAGAAATTCCTTATTTGTTGGGGCAAATAGACAGAAATTCTCCTTATTTTGGGGCAAAACTCAGAAATTCCACTTATTTTGGGGCAAAATTCCAGAAATTTCCCTTATTTTGGGGCAAAATTGCAGAAATTTCTCTTATTTTGGGGCACAATTGCAGAAATTTCACTTATTACAGGGTATTAAGTCAGACATTTTCCTTATTTTGGGGCAAAAAACAGAAAATCCCTTTGTTTTGGGGGAAAAAGACAGAAATTTCACTATTTAGAGGCAAAAAAGCAGAAATTCCCCTTATTTTGGAGCAAAAATGAAGAAATTTCATTTTTTTGTGGCATAAGGTATACATTCCACTTATTTTCGCCTAAAAAGCAGAAATTCCCCATATTTTGGAGCAAAATTGCAGAAATTCCCCTAATTGTTGGGGAAAATGGCAGAAATTCTCTATATGTTGGGGCAAAAAGACAGAAATTCTCCTTATTTTGGGCCAAACTCAAAAATTCCACCTATTTTTGTGCAAAATTCCAGAAATTTCCCTTATTTAGGGGCAAAATTGCAGAAATTTCACTTATTTTGGGACAAAATTGAAGAAATTTCACTTATTTCAGGGAAAAAAGGCAGAAATTTTCCTTATTTGGGGCAAAAAGGCAGAAATTCCTAATATTTTGTGGCAAAAATGCAGAAATTCCCCTAATTTTGAGGTAAAAAGGCTGAAATTCCCCTTATTTCGTTGCAAAAATACAGAAATTTCCCTTATTTTGGTGCAAAATTGCAGAAATTTCACTTATTTCAGGGTAATAAGTCAGAAATTCCCCTTATTTTGGGGCAAAAAAGACAGAAATTCCCTTTGTTTTGGGGGAAAAAGACAAAAATTCCACTTATTTAGAGGCAAAAAGGCAGAAATTCCCCTTATTTTGGAGCAATAATGAAGAAATTTCCCTTTTTATGGCAAAAAGGTATGCATTTCTCTTATTTTCGGGCATAAAGGCAGAAATTCCCTGTATTTTGGAGCAAAATTTCAGAAATTCCCCTAATTTTGGGGCAAAAGGCAGAAATTCCCTTTATTTTGGGGCAAAAATCAGAAACTTCCTTTATTTTGGGGCAAAATTGCAGGAATTTACCTTATTTTGGGGCAAAATTGCAGAAATTTCCATTATTTGGGGCAAAATTGCAGAAATTTCACTTATTTTCAGGTAAAAAGGCTGAAATTTCCTTTATTTTGAGGCAAAAAGGGAGAAATTCCCTTTATTTTGCAGCAAAATTGCAGAAATTTTTCTTATTTTGGGGCAAAAAGGCAGAAATTCCTTATAATTTGGGTCAAAAGACAGAAATTCCCCTTATTTTTGGTAAAATTGCAGAAATTTCAAATATTTCAGGGCAAAAAGTCAGAAATTCCCCTTATTTTGGGGCAAAAAGACAGAAATTTCGTTTATTTTTGTGGAAAAGGCAGAAATTGCACTTATTTAGAGTCAAAAAGGCGGAATATCCCCTTATTTTTGGGCAAATTGAAGAAATTTCCATTTTTAATGGCAAAAAGGTATACATTTTTTTTTATTTTCGGGCAAAAAGGCAGAAATTCCATGTATTTTGGAACAAAATTTCAGGAATTCCCCTAATTTTGGGGCAAAAATTCAGAAAATCCCCTTATTTTGGGGTAAAACTGCAGAAATTTCACTTATTTTGCGCCAAAATGGCAGAAGTTTTTTTTATTATCGGCGAAAAAGGCAAAAAATTCCTGTATTTTGGAGCAAATTGCAGAAATTCACCTAATTTTGGGGTAAAAAGTACAGTAATTTTCTCTATTTGGGGGCAAAAAGGCAGAAATTCTCCTTATTTACGGGCAAAAGGCAGAAATTCCCCTTATTTTAGGGCAAAATTGCAGAAATTTCCTTTATTTGGGGCAAAATTGCAGAAATTTCACTTATTTTCAGGTAAAAAGGCTGAAATTTCCTTTATTTTGAGGCAAAAAGGGAGAAATACCTTTTATTTTGGGGCAAAATTGCAGAAATTTCCCTTATTTGGGGACAAAAAACAGAAATTCCCTTTATTTTGGGGCAAAATTGCAGAAAATCCCTTTATTATGTGGAAAAATTACAGAAATTTCTTTTATTTTAAGGCAAAATTGCAGAAATTTCACTTATTTCAGAGAAAAAAAGCAAAAATTTATCTTATTGTGGGGCAAAAAGGCAGAAATTCCCATTATTTTGGGGCAAAAGCAGAAATTCACCTTATTTTGGGGTAAAATTGCAGACATTTCAGATAGTTCTGGGCAAAATGGCAGAAATTCCCCTTATTTGGGATAAAATTGCAGAAATTTCCCTTGTTTGGGGGCAAAAACGCAGAAAATCCCCTTAATTTCGGGCAAAAAGGCAGAAATTCCCCGTATTTTGGAGCAAAATTGCAGAAATTCCCCTAATATTGAAGCAAGAATGCAGAAATTCCCTTTATTTGGGGCAAATCGTAAGAAGTTCTCCTTATTTTCGGGAAAAGAGGCAGAAATTTCCTATATTTTGAAGCAAAATTGCAGAAACTCCCCTAATTTTGGGGCAAAAAGGCAGAAATTCCCTTTATTTTGGGGCAAAAATACAGAAATTCTCCTTATTTCGGGGCAAAAATCAGAAATTTCCCTTATTTTCGGGCAAAATTGTAAAAATTTCTTTTATTTTGGTACAGAATTGCAGAAATTTTTTTTTATTTTGTGGCAAAAAGGCAGAAATTCCCCATATTCTGTTGCAAAAAGGCTGAAATTCCCTTTATTTTGAGGTAAAATGCTGAAATTCCCTATATTTTGGGTCAAAAAGGCAGAAATTCCCCTCATTTTCGGGCAAAAAGACACAAATTTCTCTTTTATTGGGCAAAATTGCAGAAATTTCATTTATTTCAGGGCAAAAAGTCAGAAATTACTTTTATTTTGGTACAAAATTGAAGAAATTTTCCTTATTGTGGAACAAAAAGTCAGAAATTCCCCATATTGTGGGCAAAAGGCAGAAATTCCCCTTATTTTGAGGTAACAAGCTGAAATTCCTGTTATTTTGGGGCAAAAATGCAGAAATTCCCTTCACTTTTTGGCAAAGAGGAGGAAATTCCTGTTAATTGGGGCAGAAAAGCAAAAATTTTTCTTATTTGGGGGCAATAGGCAGAAATTCCCCATATTTTGTGGCAAAAAGGCAGAAATTCAACTTATTTGGAGGTAAAATGCTGAAATTCCCCTTATTTTGGCAAAAAGGCAGAAATTCCCCTTACTTTGGGGCAAAATTGCAGAAATTTCACTTATTTCAGTGCAAAAAGTTAGAAATTTGCCTTATTTTGGGGCAAAAAGCTGAAATTCTCCTAATTTTGGGGCCAAAAACAGAAATTCCCCTTATTTTTGGGTAAAATTGCGGAAATTTCAAATATTTCAGGGCAAAAAGGCAGAAATTCCACTTTATTTCGGGCAATAAGGTTGAAATTCCCCGTATTTTGGAGCAAAATTTCAGAAATTCCGCTTATATTGGTGCAAAAATGCAGAAATTCCCTTTATTTTGGGGCAATAAGGCAGAAATTCCCCGTATTTTGAGCAAAATTGCACATATTCCCCTAATTTTGAAGGAAAATGCAGAAATTCACATTATTTTGGGGCAAAAAGACAGAAATTCTCCTTATTTCAGGGCAAAAAGTCAGAAATTCCCCTTATTTTGGGGCAAAATTACAGAACTTTCAATTATTTCAGGGCAAAAACGCGGAAATTTCTCTTATTTTGGGACAAAAAGGCAGAAATTACTTTTATTTTGGTACAAAATTGCAGAAATTTTCTTTATTTTGGGGCAAAAATACAGAAATTTTCCATATTTTAGGGCAAAAAGGCAGAGATTCCCATTATTATGAGGTAAAAATGCTGAAATTCCCCTTATTTGGGGGCAAAAAGGCAGAAATTTCCCTTATTGCGGGGCAAAATGGCAGAATTTTCACTTATTTCATGGTAATAAGTCAGAAATTTCCCTTATTTTTGGGCAAAAAAGACAGAAATTTCCTTTTTTGGGGGGAAAAAGACAGAAATTCCACTTATTTAGAGCCAAAAAAGCAGAAATTCCCGTTATTTTGTAACAAAAATGAAGAAATTTTTTTTTATGGCAAATAGGTATGCATTTCCCTTATATTCGGGCATAAAGGCAGAAATTCCCCATATTTTGGAGCAAAATTGCAGAAATTCCCCTAATTTTGGGGCAAAAGGCAGAAATTCCTTTTTTGGGGGGGCAAAAATCAGAAATTTCCTTTATTTTGGGGCAAAATTGCAGTAATTTACCTTATTTTGGGGCAAAATTGCAGAAATTTCCCTTATTTGGGGCAAAATTGCAGAAATTTCACTTATTTTCAGGTAAAAACGCTGAAATTTCCTATATTTTGAGGCAAAAAAGAAGAAATTCCCCTTATTTTGGGGCAAAATTGCAGAAATTTTCCTTATTTTGGGACAAAAAGGCAGAAATTCCTTATAATTTGGGGCAAAAAGGCAGAAATTCCCCTTATTTTCGGTAAAATTGCAGAAATTTCAAATATTTCAGGGCAAAAAAGCAGAAATTCCCCTCATTTTGGGGCAAAAAGACACAAATTTCCCTTTTTTTCGGGCAAAATTGCAGAAATTTCATTTATTTCAGGGCAAAAACTCAGAAATTACTTTTATTTTGGTACAAAATTGAAGAAATTTTCGTTATTTTGAAACAAAAATTCAGAAATTCCCCATATTGTGGGCAAAAGGCAGAAATTCCCTTTATTTTGAGATAAAAAGCTGAAATTCCCGTTATTTTGGGGCAAAAAGGCAGAAATTCCCTTCACTTTTTGGCAAAGAGGAGGAAATTCCTGTTAATTGGGGCAGAAAAGCAAAAATTTTTCTTATTTGGGGGCAATAGGCAGAAATTCCCCATATTTTATGGCAAAAAGGCAGAAATTCCCCTTATTTGGAGGTAAAATGCTGAAATTCTTCATATTTTGGCAAAAAGGCAGAAATTCCCCTTACTTTGGGGCAAAATTGCAGAAATTTCACTTATTTCAGTGCAAAAAGTTAGAAATTTGCCTTATTTTGGGGCAAAAAGCAGAAATTCTCCTAATTTTGGGGCCAAAAACAGAAATTCCCCTTATTTTTGGGTAAAATTGCTGAAATTTCAAATATTTCAGGGCAAAAAGGCAGAAATTCCACTTTATTTCGGGCAATAAGGTTGAAATTCCCCGTATTTTGGAGCAAAATTTCAGAAATTCCGCTTATATTGGTGCAAAAATGCAGAAATTCCCTTTATTTTGGGGCAATAAGGCAGAAATTCCCCGTATTTTGAGCAAAATTGCACATATTCCCCTAATTTTGAAGGAAAATGCAGAAATTCACATTATTTTGGGGCAAAAAGACAGAAATTCTTCTTATTTCAGGGCAAAAAGTCAGAAATTCCCCTTATTTTGGGGCAAAATTACAGAACTTTCAATTATTTCAGGGCAAAAACGCGGAAATTTCTCTTATTTTGGGACAAAAAGGCAGAAATTACTTTTATTTTGGTACAAAATTGCAGAAATTTTCTTTATTTTGGGGCAAAAATACAGAAATTTTCCATATTTTAGGGCAAAAAGGCAGAGATTCCCATTATTATGAGGTAAAAATGCTGAAATACCCCTTATTTGGGGGCAAAAAGGCAGAAATTTCCCTTATTGCGGGGCAAAATGGCAGAATTTTCACTTATTTCATGGTAATAAGTCAGAAATTTCCCTTATTTTTGGGCAAAAAAGACAGAAATTTCCTTTTTTGGGGGGAAAAAGACAGAAATTCCACTTATTTAGAGCCAAAAAGGCAGAAATTCCCCTTATTTTGTAACAAAAATGAAGAAATTCTTTTTTTATGGCAAATAGGTATGCATTTCCCTTATATTCGGGCATAAAGGCAGAAATTCCCCATATTTTGGAGCAAAATTGCAGAGATTCCCCTAATTTTGGGGCAAAAGGCAGAAATTCCTTTTTTGGGGGGGCAAAAATCAGAAATTTCCTTTATTTTGGGGCAAAATTGCAGTAATTTACCTTATTTTGGGGCAAAATTGCAGAAATTTCCCTTATTTGGGGCAAAATTGCAGAAATTTCACTTATTTTCAGGTAAAAACGCTGAAATTTCCTATATTTTGAGGCAAAAAAGAAGAAATTCCCCTTATTTTGGGGCAAAATTGCAGAAATTTTCCTTATTTTGGGACAAAAAGGCAGAAATTCCTTAGAATTTGGGGCAAAAAGGCAGAAATTCCCCTTATTTTCGGTAAAATTGCAGAAATTTCAAATATTTCAGGGCAAAAAAGCAGAAATTCCCCTCATTTTGGGGCAAAAAGACACAAATTTCCCTTTTTTTCGGGCAAAATTGCAGAAATTTCATTTATTTCAGGGCAAAAACTCAGAAATTACTTTTATTTTGGTACAAAATTGAAGAAATTTTCGTTATTTTGAAACAAAAATTCAGAAATTCCCCATATTGTGGGCAAAAGGCAGAAATTCCCTTTATTTTGAGATAAAAAGCTGAAATTCCCGTTATTTTGGGGCAAAAAGGCAGAAATTCCCTTCACTTTTTGGCAAAGAGGAGGAAATTCCTGTTAATTGGGGCAGAAAAGCAAAAATTTTTCTTATTTGGGGGCAATAGGCAGAAATTCCCCATATTTTATGGCAAAAAGGCAGAAATTCCCCTTATTTGGAGGTAAAATGCTGAAATTCTTCATATTTTGGCAAAAAGGCAGAAATTCCCCTTACTTTGGGGCAAAATTGCAGAAATTTCACTTATTTCAGTGCAAAAAGTTAGAAATTTGCCTTGTTTTGGGGCAAAAAGCAGAAATTCTCCTAATTTTGGGGCCAAAAACAGAAATTCCCCTTATTTTTGGGTAAAATTGCGGAAATTTCAAATATTTCAGGGCAAAAAGGCAGAAATTCCACTTTATTTCGGGCAATAAGGTTGAAATTCCCCGTATTTTGGAGCAAAATTTCAGAAATTCCCCTTATATTGGTGCAAAAATGCAGAAATTCCCTTTATTTTGGGGCAATAAGGCAGAAATTCCCCGTATTTTGAGCAAAATTCCACATATTCCCCTAATTTTGAAGGAAAATGCAGAAATTCACATTATTTTGGGGCAAAAAGACAGAAATTCTCCTTATTTCAGGGCAAAAAGTCAGAAATTCCCCTTATTTTGGGGCAAAATTACAGAACTTTCAATTATTTCAGGGCAAAAACGCGGAAATTTCTCTTATTTTGGGACAAAAAGGCAGAAATTACTTTTATTTTGGTACAAAATTGCAGAAATTTTCTTTATTTTGGGGCAAAAATACAGAAATTTTCCATATTTTAGGGCAAAGAGGCAGAGATTCCCATTATTATGAGGTAAAAATGCTGAAATTCCCCTTATTTGGGGGCAAAAAGGAAGAAATTTCCCTTATTGCGGGGCAAAATGGCAGAATTTTCACTTATTTCATGGTAATAAGTCAGAAATTTCCCTTATTTTTGGGCAAAAAAAACAGAAATTTCCTTTTTTGGGGGGAAAAAGACAGAAATTCCACTTATTTAGAGCCAAAAAGGCAGAAATTCCCCTTATTTTGTAACAAAAATGAAGAAATTTTTTTTTTATGGCAAATAGGTATGCATTTCCCTTATATTCGGGCATAAAGGCAGAAATTCCCCATATTTTGGAGCAAAATTGCAGAAATTCCCCTAATTTTGGGGCAAAAGGCAGAAATTCCTTTTTTGGGGGGGCAAAAATCAGAAATTTCCTTTATTTTGGGGCAAAATTGCAGTAATTTACCTTATTTTGGGGCAAAATTGCAGAAATTTCCCTTATTTGGGGCAAAATTGCAGAAATTTCACTTATTTTCAGGTAAAAACGCTGAAATTTCCTATATTTTGAGGCAAAAAAAAAGAAATTCCCCTTATTTTGGGGCAAAATTGCAGAAATTTTCCTTATTTTGGGACAAAAAGGCAGAAATTCCTTATAATTTGGGGCAAAAAGGCAGAAATTCCCCTTATTTTCGGTAAAATTGCAGAAATTTCAAATATTTCAGGGCAAAAAAGCAGAAATTCCCCTCATTTTGGGGCAAAAAGACACAAATTTCCCTTTTTTTCGGGCAAAATTGCAGAAATTTCATTTATTTCAGGGCAAAAACTCAGAAATTACTTTTATTTTGGTACAAAATTGAAGAAATTTTCGTTATTTTGAAACAAAAATTCAGAAATTCCCCATATTGTGGGCAAAAGGCAGAAATTCCCTTTATTTTGAGATAAAAAGCTGAAATTCCCGTTATTTTGGGGCAAAAAGGCAGAAATTCCCTTCACTTTTTGGCAAAGAGGAGGAAATTCCTGTTAATTGGGGCAGAAAAGCAAAAATTTTTCTTATTTGGGGGCAATAGGCAGAAATTCCCCATATTTTATGGCAAAAAGGCAGAAATTCCCCTTATTTGGAGGTAAAATGCTGAAATTCTTCATATTTTGGCAAAAAGGCAGAAATTCCCCTTACTTTGGGGCAAAATTGCAGAAATTTCACTTATTTCAGTGCAAAAAGTTAGAAATTTGCCTTATTTTGGGGCAAAAAGCAGAAATTCTCCTAATTTTGGGGCCAAAAACAGAAATTCCCCTTATTTTTGGGTAAAATTGCGGAAATTTCAAATATTTCAGGGCAAAAAGGCAGAAATTCCACTTTATTTCGGGCAATAAGGTTGAAATTCCCCGTATTTTGGAGCAAAATTTCAGAAATTCCCCTTATATTGGTGCAAAAATGCAGAAATTCCCTTTATTTTGGGGCAATAAGGCAGAAATTCCCCGTATTTTGAGCAAAATTCCATATATTCCCCTAATTTTGAAGGAAAATGCAGAAATTCACATTATTTTGGGGCAAAAAGACAGAAATTCTCCTTATTTCAGGGCAAAAAGTCAGAAATTCCCCTTATTTTGGGGCAAAATTACAGAACTTTCAATTATTTCAGGGCAAAAACGCGGAAATTTCTCTTATTTTGGGACAAAAAGGCAGAAATTACTTTTATTTTGGTACAAAATTGCAGAAATTTTCTTTATTTTGGGGCAAAAATACAGAAATTTTCCATATTTTAGGGCAAAGAGGCAGAGATTCCCATTATTATGAGGTAAAAATGCTGAAATTCCCCTTATTTGGGGGCAAAAAGGCAGAAATTTCCCTTATTGCGGGGCAAAATGGCAGAATTTTCACTTATTTCATGGTAATAAGTCAGAAATTTCCCTTATTTTTGGGCAAAAAAAACAGAAATTTCCTTTTTTGGGGGGAAAAAGACAGAAATTCCACTTATTTAGAGCCAAAAAGGCAGAAATTCCCCTTATTTTGTAACAAAAATGAAGAAATTTTTTTTTTATGGCAAATAGGTATGCATTTCCCTTATATTCGGGCATAAAGGCAGAAATTCCCCATATTTTGGAGCAAAATTGCAGAAATTCCCCTAATTTTGGGGCAAAAGGCAGAAATTCCTTTTTTGGGGGGGCAAAAATCAGAAATTTCCTTTATTTTGGGGCAAAATTGCAGTAATTTACCTTATTTTGGGGCAAAATTGCAGAAATTTCCCTTATTTGGGGCACAATTGCAGAAATTTCACTTATTTTCAGGTAAAAACGCTGAAATTTCCTATATTTTGAGGCAAAAAAAAAGAAATTCCCATTATTTTGGGGCAAAATTGCAGAAATTTTCCTTATTTTGGGACAAAAAGGCAGAAATTCCTTATAATTTGGGGCAAAAAGGCAGAAATTCCCCTTATTTTCGGTAAAATTGCAGAAATTTCAAATATTTCAGGGCAAAAAAGCAGAAATTCCCCTCATTTTGGGGCAAAAAGACACAAATTTCCCTTTTTTTCGGGCAAAATTGCAGAAATTTCTTTATTTCAGGGCAAAAACTCAGAAATTACTTTTATTTTGGTACAAAATTGAAGAAATTTTCGTTATTTTGAAACAAAAATTCAGAAATTCCCCATATTGTGGGCAAAAGGCAGAAATTCCCTTTATTTTGAGATAAAAAGCTGAAATTCCCGTTATTTTGGGGCAAAAAGGCAGAAATTCCCTTCACTTTTTGGCAAAGAGGAGGAAATTCCTGTTAATTGGGGCAGAAAAGCAAAAATTTTTCTTATTTGGGGGCAATAGGCAGAAATTCCCCATATTTTATGGCAAAAAGGCAGAAATTCCCCTTATTTGGAGGTAAAATGCTGAAATTCTTCATATTTTGGCAAAAAGGCAGAAATTCCCCTTACTTTGGGGCAAAATTGCAGAAATTTCACTTATTTCAGTGCAAAAAGTTAGAAATTTGCCTTATTTTGGGGCAAAAAGCAGAAATTCTCCTAATTTTGGGGCCAAAAACAGAAATTCCCCTTATTTTTGGGTAAAATTGCGGAAATTTCAAATATTTCAGGGCAAAAAGGCAGAAATTCCACTTTATTTCGGGCAATAAGGTTGAAATTCCCCGTATTTTGGAGCAAAATTTCAGAAATTCCCCTTATATTGGTGCAAAAATGCAGAAATTCCCTTTATTTTGGGGCAATAAGGCAGAAATTCCCCGTATTTTGAGCAAAATTCCACATATTCCCCTAATTTTGAAGGAAAATGCAGAAATTCACATTATTTTGGGGCAAAAAGACAGAAATTCTCCTTATTTCAGGGCAAAAAGTCAGAAATTCCCCTTATTTTGGGGCAAAATTACAGAACTTTCAATTATTTCAGGGCAAAAACGCGGAAATTTCTCTTATTTTGGGACAAAAAGGCAGAAATTACTTTTATTTTGGTACAAAATTGCAGAAATTTTCTTTATTTTGGGGCAAAAATACAGAAATTTTCCATATTTTAGGGCAAAAAGGCAGAGATTCCCATTATTATGAGGTAAAAATGCTGAAATTCCCCTTATTTGGGGGCAAAAAGGCAGAAATTTCCCTTATTGCGGGGCAAAATGGCAGAATTTTCACTTATTTCATGGTAATAAGTCAGAAATTTCCCTTATTTTTGGGCAAAAAAGACAGAAATTTCCTTTTTTGGGGGGGAAAAAGACAGAAATTCCACTTATTTAGAGCCAAAAATGCAGAAATTCCCCTTATTTTGTAACAAAAATGAAGAAATATTTTTTTATGGCAAATAGGTATGCATTTCCCTTATATTCGGGCATAAAGGCAGAAATTCCCCATATTTTGGAGCAAAATTGCAGAAATTCCCCTAATTTTGGGGCAAAAGGCAGAAATTCCTTTTTTGGGGGGGCAAAAATCAGAAATTTCCTTTATTTTGGGGCAAAATTGCAGTAATTTACCTTATTTTCGGGCAAAATTGCAGAAATTTCCCTTATTTGGGGCAAAATTGCAGAAATTTCACTTATTTTCAGGTAAAAACGCTGAAATTTCCTATATTTTGAGGCAAAAAAGAAGAAATTCCCCTTATTTTGGGGCAAAATTGCAGAAATTTTCCTTATTTTGGGACAAAAAGGCAGAAATTCCTTATAATTTGGGGCAAAAAGGCAGAAATTCCCCTTATTTTCGGTAAAATTGCAGAAATTTCAAATATTTCAGGGCAAAAAAGCAGAAATTCCCCTCATTTTGGGGCAAAAAGACACAAATTTCCCTTTTTTTCGGGCAAAATTGCAGAAATTTCATTTATTTCAGGGCAAAAACTCAGAAATTACTTTTATTTTGGTACAAAATTGAAGAAATTTTCGTTATTTTGAAACAAAAATTCAGAAATTCCCCATATTGTGGGCAAAAGGCAGAAATTCCCTTTATTTTGAGATAAAAAGCTGAAATTCCCGTTATTTTGGGGCAAAAAGGCAGAAATTCCCTTCACTTTTTGGCAAAGAGGAGGAAATTCCTGTTAATTGGGGCAGAAAAGCAAAAATTTTTCTTATTTGGGGGCAATAGGCAGAAATTCCCCATATTTTATGGCAAAAAGGCAGAAATTCCCCTTATTTGGAGGTAAAATGCTGAAATTCTTCATATTTTGGCAAAAAGGCAGAAATTCCCCTTACTTTGGGGCAAAATTGCAGAAATTTCACTTATTTCAGTGCAAAAAGTTAGAAATTTGCCTTATTTTGGGGCAAAAAGCAGAAATTCTCCTAATTTTGGGGCCAAAAACAGAAATTCCCCTTATTTTTGGGTAAAATTGCGGAAATTTCAAATATTTCAGGGCAAAAAGGCAGAAATTCCACTTTATTTCGGGCAATAAGGTTGAAATTCCCCGTATTTTGGAGCAAAATTTCAGAAATTCCCCTTTATATTGGTGCAAAAATGCAGAAATTCCCTTTATTTTGGGGCAATAAGGCAGAAATTCCCCGTATTTTGAGCAAAATTCCACATATTCCCCTAATTTTGAAGGAAAATGCAGAAATTCACATTATTTTGGGGCAAAAAGACAGAAATTCTCCTTATTTCAGGGCAAAAAGTCAGAAATTCCCCTTATTTTGGGGCAAAATTACAAAACTTTCAATTATTTCTGGGCAAAAACGCGGAAATTTCTCTTATTTTGGGACAAAAAGGCAGAAATTACTTTTATTTTCATACAAAATTGCAGAAATTTTCTTTATTTTGGGGACAAAATACAGAAATTTTCCATATTTTAGGGCAAAAAGGCAGAGATTCCCATTATTATGAGGTAAAAATGCTGAAATTCCCCTTATTTGGGGGCAAAAAGGCAGAAATTTCCCTTATTGCGGGGCAAAATGGCAGAATTTTCACTTATTTCATGGTAATAAGTCAGAAATTTCCCTTATTTTTGGGCAAAAAAGACAGAAATTTCCTTTTTTGGGGGGAAAAAGACAGAAATTCCACTTATTTAGAGCCAAAAAGGCAGAAATTCCCCTTATTTTGTAACAAAAATGAAGAAATTTTTTTTTTATGGCAAATAGGTATGCATTTCCCTTATATTCGGGCATAAAGGCAGAAATTCCCCATATTTTTGAGCAAAATTGCAGAAATTCCCCTAATTTTGGGGCAAAAGGCAGAAATTCCTTTTTTGGGGGGGGCAAAAATCAGAAATTTCCTTTATTTTGGGGCAAAATTGCAGTAATTTACCTTATTTTGGGGCAAAATTGCAGAAATTTCCTTTATTTGGGGCAAAATTGCAGAAATTTCACTTATTTTCAGGTAAAAACGCTGAAATTTCCTATATTTTGAGGCAAAAAAGAAGAAATTCCCCTTATTTTGGGGCAAAATTGCAGAAATTTTCCTTATTTTGGGACAAAAAGGCAGAAATTCCTTATAATTTGGGGCAAAAAGGCAGAAATTCCCCTTATTTTCGGTAAAATTGCAGAAATTTCAAATATTTCAGGGCAAAAAAGCAGAAATTCCCCTCATTTTGGGGCAAAAAGACACAAATTTCCCTTTTTTTCGGGCAAAATTGCAGAAATTTCATTTATTTCAGGGCAAAAACTCAGAAATTACTTTTATTTTGGTACAAAATTGAAGAAATTTTCGTTATTTTGAAACAAAAATTCAGAAATTCCCCATATTGTGGGCAAAAGGCAGAAATTCCCTTTATTTTGAGATAAAAAGCTGAAATTCCCGTTATTTTGGGGCAAAAAGGCAGAAATTCCCTTCACTTTTTGGCAAAGAGGAGGAAATTCCTGTTAATTGGGGCAGAAAAGCAAAAATTTTTCTTATTTGGGGGCAATAGGCAGAAATTCCCCATATTTTATGGCAAAAAGGCAGAAATTCCCCTTATTTGGAGGTAAAATGCTGAAATTCTTCATATTTTGGCAAAAAGGCAGAAATTCCCCTTACTTTGGGGCAAAATTGCAGAAATTTCACTTATTTCAGTGCAAAAAGTTAGAAATTTGCCTTATTTTGGGGCAAAAAGCAGAAATTCTCCTAATTTTGGGGCCAAAAACAGAAATTCCCCTTATTTTTGGGTAAAATTGCGGAAATTTCAAATATTTCAGGGCAAAAAGGCAGAAATTCCACTTTATTTCGGGCAATAAGGTTGAAATTCCCCGTATTTTGGAGCAAAATTTCAGAAATTCCCCTTTATATTGGTGCAAAAATGCAGAAATTCCCTTTATTTTGGGGCAATAAGGCAGAAATTCCCCGTATTTTGAGCAAAATTCCACATATTCCCCTAATTTTGAAGGAAAATGCAGAAATTCACATTATTTTGGGGCAAAAAGACAGAAATTCTCCTTATTTTAGGGCAAAAAGTCTGAAATTCCCCTTATTTTGGGGCAAAATTACAAAACTTTCAATTATTTCTGGGCAAAAACGCGGAAATTTCTCTTATTTTGGGACAAAAAGGCAGAAATTACTTTTATTTTCATACAAAATTGCAGAAATTTTCTTTATTTTGGGGACAAAATACAGAAATTTTCCATATTTTAGGGCAAAAAGGCAGAGATTCCCATTATTATGAGGTAAAAATGCTGAAATTCCCCTTATTTGGGGGCAAAAAGGCAGAAATTTCCCTTATTGCGGGGCAAAATGGCAGAATTTTCACTTATTTCATGGTAATAAGTCAGAAATTTCCCTTATTTTTGGGCAAAAAAGACAGAAATTTCCTTTTTTGGGGGGAAAAAGACAGAAATTCCACTTATTTAGAGCCAAAAAGGCAGAAATTCCCCTTATTTTGTAACAAAAATGAAGAAATTTTTTTTTTATGGCAAATAGGTATGCATTTCCCTTATATTCGGGCATAAAGGCAGAAATTCCCCATATTTTTGAGCAAAATTGCAGAAATTCCCCTAATTTTGGGGCAAAAGGCAGAAATTCCTTTTTTGGGGGGGGCAAAAATCAGAAATTTCCTTTATTTTGGGGCAAAATTGCAGTAATTTACCTTATTTTGGGGCAAAATTGCAGAAATTTCCTTTATTTGGGGCAAAATTGCAGAAATTTCACTTATTTTCAGGTAAAAACGCTGAAATTTCCTATATTTTGAGGCAAAAAAGAAGAAATTCCCCTTATTTTGGGGCAAAATTGCAGAAATTTTCCTTATTTTGGGACAAAAAGGCAGAAATTCCTTATAATTTGGGGCAAAAAGGCAGAAATTCCCCTTATTTTCGGTAAAATTGCAGAAATTTCAAATATTTCAGGGCAAAAAAGCAGAAATTCCCCTCATTTTGGGGCAAAAAGACACAAATTTCCCTTTTTTTCGGGCAAAATTGCAGAAATTTCATTTATTTCAGGGCAAAAACTCAGAAATTACTTTTATTTTGGTACAAAATTGAAGAAATTTTCGTTATTTTGAAACAAAAATTCAGAAATTCCCCATATTGTGGGCAAAAGGCAGAAATTCCCTTTATTTTGAGATAAAAAGCTGAAATTCCCGTTATTTTGGGGCAAAAAGGCAGAAATTCCCTTCACTTTTTGGCAAAGAGGAGGAAATTCCTGTTAATTGGGGCAGAAAAGCAAAAATTTTTCTTATTTGGGGGCAATAGGCAGAAATTCCCCATATTTTATGGCAAAAAGGCAGAAATTCCCCTTATTTGGAGGTAAAATGCTGAAATTCTTCATATTTTGGCAAAAAGGCAGAAATTCCCCTTACTTTGGGGCAAAATTGCAGAAATTTCACTTATTTCACTGCAAAAAGTTAGAAATTTGTCTTATTTTGGGGCAAAAAGCAGAAATTCTCCTAATTTTGGGGCCAAAAACAGAAATTCCCCTTATTTTTGGGTAAAATTGCGGAAATTTCAAATATTTCAGGGCAAAAAGGCAGAAATTCCACTTTATTTCGGGCAATAAGGTTGAAATTCCCCGTATTTTGGAGCAAAATTTCAGAAATTCCCCTTATATTGGTGCAAAAATGCAGAAATTCCCTTTATTTTGGGGCAATAAGGCAGAAATTCCCCGTATTTTGAGCAAAATTCCACATATTCCCCTAATTTTGAAGGAAAATGCAGAAATTCACATTATTTTGGGGCAAAAAGACAGAAATTCTCCTTATTTCAGGGCAAAAAGTCAGAAATTCCCCTTATTTTGGGGCAAAATTACAGAACTTTCAATTATTTCAGGGCAAAAACGCGGAAATTTCTCTTATTTTGGGACAAAAAGGCAGAAATTACTTTTATTTTGGTACAAAATTGCAGAAATTTTCTTTATTTTGGGGAAAAAATACAGAAATTTTCCATATTTTAGGGCAAAAAGGCAGAGATTCCCATTATTATGAGGTAAAAATGCTGAAATTCCCCTTACTTGTGGGCAAAAAGGCAGAAATTTCCCTTATTGCGAGGCAAAATGGCAGAATTTTCACTTATTTCATGGTAATAAGTCAGAAATTTCCCTTATTTTTGGGCAAAAAAGACAGAAATTTCCTTTTTTGGGGGGAAAAAGACAGAAATTCCACTTATTTAGAGCCAAAAAGGCAGAAATTCCCCTTATTTTGTAACAAAAATGAAGAAATTTTTTTTTTTTATGGCAAATAGGTATGCATTTCCCTTATATTCGGGCATAAAGGCAGAAATTCCACATATTTTTGAGCAAAATTGCAGAAATTCCCCTAATTTTGGGGCAAAAGGCAGAAATTCCTTTTTGGGGGGGGCAAAAATCAGAAATTTCCTTTATTTTGGGGCAAAATTACAGTAATTTACCTTATTTTGGTGTCAAAATTGCAGAAATTTCCATTATTTGGTGCAAAATTGCAGAAATTTCACTTATTTTCAGGTAAAAACGCTGAAATTTCCTATATTTTGAGGCAAAAAAGAAGAAATTCCCCTTATTTTGGGGCAAAATTGCAGAAATTTCACTTATTTCAGGGCAAAAAGTCCGAAATTTGCATTATTTTGGGGCAAAAAGCAGAAATTCTTGTAATTTTGGGGCCAAAAACAAAAATTCCCCTTATTTTGGGGTAAAATTGCGGAAATTTCAAATATTTCAGGGCAAAAAGGCAGAAATTCCACTTTATTTCGGGCAATAAGGTTAAAATTCCCCGTATTTTGGAGCAAAATTTCAGAAATTCCCCTTATATTGGTGCAAAAATGCAGAAATTCCCTTTATTTTGTTGCAATAAGGCAGAAATTCCACGTATTTTAAGCAAAATTGCACATATTCTCCTAATTTTGAAGGAAAATGCAGAAATTCACATTATTTTGGGGCAAAAAGACAGAAATTCTCATTATTTCAGGGCAAAAAGTCAGAAATTCCTATATTGGGGCAAAATTACAGAAATTTCACTAATTTCAGGGAAAAAACGTAGAAATTTCTCTTATTTTGGGACAAAATGCAGAAATTACTTTTATTTTGGTACAAAATTGCAGAAATTTTCTTTATTTTGAGGCAAAAATACAGAAATTTTCCATATTTTAGGGCAAAAAGGCAGAGATTCCCATTATTATGAGGTAAAAATGCTGAAATTTCCATTATTTGGGTGCAAAAAAGGAAGAAATTTCCCTTATTTTGGGGCAACATTGCAGAATATTCACTTATTTCAGGGTAAAAAGTCAGAAATTCCCCTTATTTTGGGGCAAAAAAGACAGAAATTCCCTTGTTTTGGGGGAAAAAGACAGAAATTCCACTTATTTAGAGCCAAAAAAACAGAAATTCCCCTGATTTTGTAGCAAAAATGAAGAAATTTCCCTTTTTTATGGCAAATAGATATGCATTCCCCTTATTTTCAGGCATAAAGGCAGAAATTCCCCATATTTTGGAGTAAAATTACAGAAATTCCCCTAAGTGTGGAGCAAAAAGGCAGAAATTCCTTATTTGTTGGGGCAAATAGACAGAAATTCTCCTTATTTTGGGGCAAAACTCAGAAATTCCACTTATTTTGGGGCAAAATTCCAGAAATTTCCCTTATTTTGGGGCAAAATTGCAGAAATTTCTCTTATTTTGGGGCACAATTGCAGAAATTTCACTTATTACAGGGTATTAAGTCAGACATTTTCCTTATTTTGGGGCAAAAAACAGAAAATCCCTTTGTTTTGGGGGAAAAAGACAGAAATTTCACTATTTAGAGGCAAAAAAGCAGAAATTCCCCTTATTTTGGAGCAAAAATGAAGAAATTTCATTTTTTTGTGGCATAAGGTATACATTCCACTTATTTTCGCCTAAAAAGCAGAAATTCCCCATATTTTGGAGCAAAATTGCAGAAATTCCCCTAATTGTTGGGGAAAATGGCAGAAATTCTCTATATGTTGGGGCAAAAAGACAGAAATTCTCCTTATTTTGGGCCAAACTCAAAAATTCCACCTATTTTTGTGCAAAATTCCAGAAATTTCCCTTATTTAGGGGCAAAATTGCAGAAATTTCACTTATTTTGGGACAAAATTGAAGAAATTTCACTTATTTCAGGGAAAAAAGGCAGAAATTTTCCTTATTTGGGGCAAAAAGGCAGAAATTCCTAATATTTTGTGGCAAAAATGCAGAAATTCCCCTAATTTTGAGGTAAAAAGGCTGAAATTCCCCTTATTTCGTTGCAAAAATACAGAAATTTCCCTTATTTTGGTGCAAAATTGCAGAAATTTCACTTATTTCAGGGTAATAAGTCAGAAATTCCCCTTATTTTGGGGCAAAAAAGACAGAAATTCCCTTTGTTTTGGGGGAAAAAGACAAAAATTCCACTTATTTAGAGGCAAAAAGGCAGAAATTCCCCTTATTTTGGAGCAATAATGAAGAAATTTCCCTTTTTTATGGCAAAAAGGTATGCATTTCTCTTATTTTCGGGCATAAAGGCAGAAATTCCCTGTATTTTGGAGCAAAATTTCAGAAATTCCCCTAATTTTGGGGCAAAAGGCAGAAATTCCCTTTATTTTGGGGCAAAAATCAAAAACTTCCTTTATTTTGGGGCAAAATTGCAGGAATTTACCTTATTTGGGGGCAAAATTGCAGAAATTTCCCTTATTTGGGGCAAAATTGCAGAAATTTCACTTATTTTCAGGTAAAGAGGCTGAAATTTCCTTTATTTTGAGGCAAAAAGGGAGAAATTCCCTTTATTTTGCAGCAAAATTGCAGAAATTTTTCTTATTTTGGAGCAAAAAGGCAGAAATTCCTTATAATTTGGGTCAAAAGACAGAAATTCCCCTTATTTTTGGTAAAATTGCAGAAATTTCAAATATTTCAGGGCAAAAAGTCAGAAATTCCCTTTATTTTGGGGCAAAAAGACAGAAATTTCGTTTATTTTTGTGGAAAAGGCAGAAATTGCACTTATTTTGAGTCAAAAAGGCGGAATATCCCCTTATTTTTGGGCAAATTGAAGAAATTTCCATTTTTAATGGCAAAAAGGTATACATTTTTTTTATTTTCGGGCAAAAAGGCAGAAATTCCATGTATTTTGGAACAAAATTTCAGGAATTCCCCTAATTTTGGGGCAAAAATTCAGAAAATCCCCTTATTTTGGGGTAAAACTGCAGAAATTTCACTTATTTTGCGCCAAAATGGCAGAAGTTTTCTTTATTATCGGCGAAAAAGTCAAAAAATTCCTGTATTTTGGAGCAAATTGCAGAAATTCACCTAATTTTGGGGTAAAAAGTACAGTAATTTTCTCTATTTGGGGGCAAAAAGGCAGAAATTCTCCTTATTTACGGGCAAAAGGCAGAAATTCCCCTTATTTTAGGGCAAAATTGCAGAAATTTCCTTTATTTGGGGCAAAATTGCAGAAATTTCACTTATTTTCAGGTAAAAAGGCTGAAATTTCCTTTATTTTGAGGCAAAAAGGGAGAAATACCTTTTATTTTGGGGCAAAATTGCAGAAATTTCCCTTATTTGGGGACAAAAAACAGAAATTCCCTTTATTTTGGGGCAAAATTGCAGAAAATTCCTTTATTATGTGGAAAAATTACAGAAATTTCTTTTATTTTAAGGCAAAATTGCAGAAATTTCACTTATTTCAGAGAAAAAAAGCAAAAATTTATCTTATTGTGGGGCAAAAAGGCAGAAATTCCCATTATTTTGGGGCAAAAGCAGAAATTCACCTTATTTTGGGGTAAAATTGCAGACATTTCAGATAGTTCTGGGCAAAATGGCAGAAATTCCCCTTATTTGGGATAAAATTGCAGAAATTTCCCTTGTTTGGGGGCAAAAACGCAGAAAATCCCCTTAATTTCGGGCAAAAAGGCAGAAATTCCCCGTATTTTGGAGCAAAATTGCAGAAATTCCCGTAATATTGGGGCAAGAATGCAGAAATTCCCTTTATTTGGGGCAAATCGTAAGAAGTTCTCCTTATTTTCGGGAAAAGAGGCAGAAATTTCCTATATTTTGAAGCAAAATTGCAGAAACTCCCCTAATTTTGGGGCAAAAAGGCAGAAATTCCCTTTATTTTGGGGCAAAAATACAGAAATTCTTCTTATTTCGGGGCAAAAATCAGAAATTTCCCTTATTTTCGGGCAAAATTGTAAAAATTTCTTTTATTTTGGTACAGAATTGCAGAAATTTTTTTTTATTTTGTGGCAAAAAGGCAGAAATTCCCCATATTCTGTTGCAAAAAGGCTGAAATTCCCTTTATTTTGAGGTAAAATGCTGAAATTCCCTATATTTTGGGTCAAAAAGGCAGAAATTCCCCTCATTTTCGGGCAAAAAGACACAAATTTCCCTTTTATTGGGCAAAATTGCAGAAATTTCATTTATTTCAGGGCAAAAAGTCAGAAATTACTTTTATTTTGGTACAAAATTGAAGAAATTTTACTTATTGTGGAACAAAAAGTCAGAAATTCCCCATTATGTGGGCAAAAGGCAGAAATTCCTCTTATTTTGAGGTAACAAGCTGAAATTCCCGTTATTTTGGGGCAAAAAGGCAGAAATTCCCTTTACTCTGTGGCAAAAAGGAGGAAATTCCTGTTAATTGGGGCAGAAAAGCAAAAATTTTTCTTATTTGGGGGCAATAGGCAGAAATTCCCCATATTTTGTGGCAAAAAGGCAGAAATTCAACTTATTTAGAGGTAAAATACTGAAATTCCCCTTATTTTGGCAAAAAGGCAGAAATTCCCCTTACTCTGGGGCAAAATTGCAGAAATTTCACTTATTTCAGTGCAAAAAGTTAGAAATTTGCCTTATTTTGGGGCAAAAAGCAGAAATTCTCCTAATTTTGGGGCCAAAAACAGAAATTCCCCTTATTTTTGGGTAAAATTGTGGAAATTTCAAATATTTCAGGGCAAAAAGGCAGAAATTCCACTTTATTTCGGGCAATAAGGTTGAAATTCCCCGTATTTTGGAGCAAAATTTCAGAAATTCCGCTTATATTGGTGCAAAAATGCAGAAATTTCCTTTATTTTGGGGCAATAAGGCAGAAATTCCCCGTATTTTGAGCAAAATTCCACATATTCCCCTAATTTTGAAGGAAAATGCAGAAATTCACATTATTTTGGGGCAAAAAGACTGAAATTCTCCTTATTTCAGGGCAAAAAGTCAGAAATTCCCCTTATTTTGGGGCAAAATTACAGAACTTTCAATTATTTCAGGGCAAAAACACGGAAATTTCTATTATTTTGGGACAAAAGGGCAGAAATTACTTTTATTTTGGTACAAAATTGCAGAAATTTTCTTTATTTTGGGGCAAAAATACAGAAATTTTCCATATTTTAGGGCAAAAAGGCAGAGATTCCCATTATTATGAGGTAAAAATGCTGAAATTCCCCTTATTTGGGGGCAAAAAGGCAGAAATTTCCCTTATTGCGGGGCAAAATGGCAGAATTTTCACTTATTTCATGGTAATAAGTCAGAAATTTCCCTTATTTTTGGGCAAAAAAGACAGAAATTTCCTTTTTTGGGGGGAAAAAGACAGAAATTCCACTTATTTAGAGCCAAAAAGGCAGAAATTCCCCTTATTTTGTAACAAAAATGAAGAAATTTTTTTTTTATGGCAAATAGGTATGCTTTTCCCTTATATTCGGGCATAAAGGCAGAAATTCCCCATATTTTGGAACAAAATTGCAGAAATTCCCCTAATTTTGGGGCAAAAGGCAGAAATTCCTTTTTTGGGGGGGGCAAAAATCAGAAATTTCCTTTATTTTGGGGCAAAATTGCAGTAATTTACCTTATTTTGAGGCAAAATTGCAGAAATTTCCCTTATTTGGGGCAAAATTGCAGAAATTTCACTTATTTTCAGGTAAAAACGCTGAAATTTCCTATATTTTGAGGCAAAAAAGAAGAAATTCCCTTTATTTTGGGGCAAAATTGCAGAAATTTTCCTTATTTTGGGACAAAAAGGCAGAAATTCCTTATAATTTGGGGCAAAAAGGCAGAAATTCCCCTTATTTTCAGTAAAATTGCAGAAATTTCAAATATTTCACGGCAAAAAAGCAGAAATTCCCCTCATTTTGGGGCAAAAAGACACAAATTTCCCCTTTTTTCATGCAAAATTGCAGAAATTTCATTTATTTCAGGGCAAAAACTCAGAAATTACTTTTATTTTGGTACAAAATTGAAGAAATTTTCCTTATTTTGGAACAAATATCAGAAATTCCCCATATTGTGGGCAAAAGGCAGAAATCCCCCTTATTTTGAGGGAAAAAGCTGAAATTCCCATTATTTTGGGGCAAAAAGGCAGAAATTCCCTTTATTTTGTGGCAAAAAGGAGGAAATTCATGTTAATTGGGGCAGAAAAGCAAAAATTTTTCTTATTTGGGGGCAATAGGCAGAAATTTCCCATATTTTGTGGCAAAAAGGCAGAAATTCCCCTTATTTGAAGGTAAAATGCTGAAATTCCCCTTATTTTGGCAAAAAGGCAGAAATTCCTCTTACTTTGGGGCAAAATTGCAGAAATTTCACTTATTTCAGGGCAAAAAGTTAGAAATTTGCCTTATTTTGGGGCAAAAAGCAGAAATTCTCCTAATTTTGGGGCCAAAAACAGAAATTCCCCTTATTTTTGGGTAAAATTGCGGAAATTTCAAATATTTCAGGGCAAAAAGGCAGAAATTCCACTTTATTTCGGGCAATAAGGTTGAAATTCCCCGTATTTTGGAGCAAAATTTCAGAAATTCCCCTTATATTGGTGCAAAAATGCAGAAATTCCCTTTATTTTGGGGCAATAAGGCAGAAATTCCCCGTATTTTGAGCAAAATTGCACATATTCCCCAAATTTTGAAGGAAAATGCAGAAATAAACGTTATTTTGGGGCAAAAAGACAGAAATTCTCCTTATTTCAGGGCAAAAAGTCAGAAATTCCCCTTATTTTGGGGCAAAATTACAGAACTTTCACTTATTTCAGGGAAAAAACGCGGAAATTTCTCTTATTTTGGGACAAAAAGGCAGAAATTACTTTTATTTTGGTACAAAATTGCAGAAATTTTCTTTATTTTGGGGCAAAAATACAGAAATTTTCCATATTTTAGGGCAAAAAGGCAGAGATTCCCATTATTATGAGGTAAAAAGGCTGAAATTCCTCTTATTTGGGGGCAAAAAGACAGAAATTTCTCTTATTGCGGGGCAAAATGGCAGAATTTTCACTTATTTCAGGGTAATAAGTCAGAAATTCCCCTTATTTTGAGGCAAAAAAGACAGAAATTTCCTATGTTTTGGGGGAAAAAGACAGAAATTCCACTTATTTAGAGGCAAAAAGGCAGAAATTCCCCTTATTTTGTAACAAAAATGAAGAAATTTCCCTTTTTAATGGCAAATAGGTAGGCATTCCCCATATATTCGGGCATAAAGGCAGAAATTCCCCGTATTTTGGAGCAAAATTGCAGAAATTCCCCTAATTTTGGTGCAAAAGGCAGAAATTCCCTTTATATTGGGGCAAAAATCAGAAATTTCCTTTATTTTGGGGCAAAATTGCAGAAATTTACCTTATTTTGGGGCAAAATTGCAGAAATTTCCCTTATTTGGGGCAAAATTGCAGAAATTTCACTTATTTTCAGGTAAAGAGGCTGAAATTTCCTATATTTTGAGGCAAAAAGGGAGAAATTCCTCTTATTTTGGGCAAAATTACAGAAATTTTTCTTATTTTGGGGTAAAAAGGAAGAAATTCCCCTTATTTTCAGTAAAATTGCAGAAATTTCAAATATTTCGGGGCAAAAAGTCAGTAATTCCCCTTATTTTGGGGCAAAAAGACAGAAATCTCGTTTATTTTTCGGGAAAAGGCAGAAATTGCACTTATTTTGAGTCAAAAAGGCGGAATATCCCCTTATTTTCAGGCAAAAATGAAGAAATTTCTTTTTTTAATGGCAAAAAGGTATACATTTTATTTATATTTGGGCAAAAAGGCAGAAATTCCCTGTATTTTGGAACAAAATTTCAGAACTTCCATTAATTTTGGGGCAAAAAGGCAGAAAATCTTCTTATTTTGGGGTAAAACTGCAGAAATTTCACTTATTTCGCGGCAAAATGGCAGAAGTTTTCCTTATTATCGGCAAAAAAGGCAGAAAATTCCCGTATTTTGGAGCAAAATTGCAGAAATTCACCTAATTTTGGAGTAAAAAATACAGTAATTTTCTTTATTTTGGGGCAAAAATGCAGAAATTCTCCTTATTTAGGGGCAAAAGGCAGAAATTCCCCTTATTTTAGGGGAAAATTTCATAAATTTCCCTTATTTGGGGCAAAATTGCTGAAATTTCACTTATTTTCAGGTAAAAAGGCTAAAATTTCCTTTATTTTGAGGCAAAAAAGAGAAATACCTTTTATTTTGGGGCAAAATTGTAGAAATTTCTTTTATTTGGAGACAAAAAACAGAAATTCCCTTTATTTTGGGGCAAAATTGCAGAAAATTCCTTTATTATGGGGAAAAATTGCAGAAATTTCTTTTATTTTAAGGCAAAATTGCAGAAATTTCACTTATTTCAGAGAAAAAAAGCAAAAATTTTTCTTATTGCGGGGCAAAAAGGCAGAAATTCCCATTATTTTGGGGCAAAAAGGCAGAATTTCACCTTATTTTGGGGAAAAATTGCAGACATTTCAGATAGTTCAGGGCATAATGGCAGATATTCCCCTTATTTGGGATAAAATTGCAGAAATTTCCCTTGTTTGGGGGCAAAAACGCAGAAAATCCCCTTAATTTCGGGCAAAAAGGCAGAAATTCCCCGTATTTTGGGGCAAAATTGCAGAAATTACCCTAATATTGGGGCAAGAATGCAGAAATTCTCTTTATTTGGGGCAAATCAGAAGAAGTTCCCCTTATTTTCTGGAAAAGAGGCAGAAATTTCCTGTATTTTGAAGCAAAATTGCAGAAACTCCCCTAATTTTGGGGCAAAAAAGCAGAAATTCCCTTTATTTTGGGGCAAAAATACAGAAATTCTCCTTATTTCGGGGCAAAAATCAGAAATTTCCCTTATTTTCGGGCAAAATTGTAAAAATTTCTTTTATTTTGGTACAGAATTGCAGAAATTTTTCTTATTTTGTGGCAAAAAGGCAGAAATTCCCCATATTCTGTTGCAAAAAGGCTGAAATTCCCTTTGTTTTGAGGTAAAATGCTGAAATTCCTTATATTTTGGGGCAAAAAGGCAGAAATTCCCCTCATTTTAGGGCAAAAAGACACAAATTTCCCTTTTTTTCGAGCAAAATTGCAGAAATTTTATTTATTTCAGGGCAAAAAGTCAGAAATTACTTTTATTTTGTTACAAAATTGAAGAATATTTCCTTATTTTGGAACAAAAATTCAGAAATTCCCCTTATTTTGTAACAAAAATGAAGAAATTTCCCTTTTTATGGCAAATAGGTATGCATTCCCCTTATATTCGGGCATAAAGGCAGAAATTTTCCATATTTTGGAGCAAAATTGCAGAAATTCCCCTTATTTTGGGGCAAAAGGCTGAAATTTCCTTTATTTTGAAGCAAATATCAGAAATTTCCTTTATTTTGGGCCAAAATTGCAGGAATTTACCTTATTTTGGGGCAAAATTGCAGAAATTTCCCTTATTTGGGGCAAAATTGCAAAAATTTCACTTATTTTAAGGTAAAAATGCTGAAATTTCCTTTATTTTGAGGCAAAAAGGGAGAAATTCCCCTTATTTTGGAGCAAAATTGCAGAAATTTTCCTTATTTTGGTGCAAAAAGGCAGAAATTCCTTATAATTTGGGTCAAAAAGTCAGAAATTCCCCTTATTCTCGGTAAAATTGCAGAAATTTCAAATATTACAGGGCAAAAAGTCAGAAATTCCCCTTATTTTGGGGCAAAAAGACAGAAATTTCGTTTATTTTTGGGGAAAAAGCAGAAATTGCAATTATTTTGAGTAAAAAAGGCAGAATATCCCCATATTTTCGGGCAAAAATGAAGAAATTTTTCTTTTTAATGGCAAAAATGTATTCATTTTCTTTATTTTCGGGCAAAATGGCAGAAATTCCCGTATTTTGGAACAAAATTTCAGAAATTCCCCTAATTTTGGGGCAAAAAGGCAGAAAATCCCCTTATTTTGGGGTAAAACTGCAGAAATTTCACTTATTTCGCTGCAAAATGGCAGAAGTTTTCTTTATTATCGGTGAAAAAGGCAGAAAATTCCCGTACTTTGCAGCAAAATTGCAGAAATTCACCTAATTTTGGGGTAAAAAATACAGTAATTTTTTTATTTTGGGGCAAAAAGGCAGAAATTCTTCTTATTTAGGGGCAAAAGGCAGAAATTCCCCTTATTTTAGGGGAAAATTGCAGAAATTTCCTTTATTGGGGCAAAATTGCAGAAATTTCACTTATTTTCTTGTAAAAAGGCTGAAATTTCCTTATTTTGAGACAAAAAGGCAGAAATTACTTTTATTTTGGTACAAAATTGCAGAAATTTTCTTTATTTTGGGGCAAAAATACAGAAATTTTCCATATTTTAGGGCAAAAAGGCAGAGATTCTCATTATTATGAGGTAAAAAGGCTGAAATTCCTCTTATTTGGGGCAAAAAGACAGAAATTTCTCTTATTGCGGGGCAAAATGGCAGAATTTTCACTTATTTCAGGGTAATAAGTCAGAAATTCCCCTTATTTTGAGGCAAAAAAGACAGAAATTTCCTATGTTTCGGGGGAAAAAGACAGAAATTCCACTTATTTAGAGCCAAAAAGGCAGAAATTCCCCTTATTTTGTAACAAAAATGAAGAAATTTCCCTTTTTAATGGCAAATAGGTATGCATTCCCCTTATATTCGGGCATAAAGGCAGAAATTCCCCGTATTTTGGAGCAAAATTGCAGAAATTCCCTTAGTTGTGGGGCAAAAAGGCAGAAATTCCCTATTTGTTGGGGCAAAAAGACAGAAATTCTCCTTATTTTGGGGTAAAACTCAGAAATTCCACTTATTTTGAGGTAAAATTCCAGAAATTTCCATTATTTTGGGGCAAAATTGCAGAAATTTCACTTATTTCAGGGGAAAAAAGCAGAAATTTTTTATTTTGGGGCAAAAAGGCAGAAATTCCTTATATTTTGTGGCAAAAATGCAGAAATTCCCCTTATTTTGAGGTAAAAAGGCTGAAATTCTTCTTATTTGGGGGCAAAAAAGCAGAAATTCCACTTATTTTGGGCAAAATTCCAGAAATTTCCCTTATTTTGGGGCAAAATTGCAGAAATTTCCCTTATTTTGGGCCACAATTGCAGAAATTTCAATTATTTCAGGGTAATAAGTCAGAAATTTTCCTTATTTGGGGCAAAAGGCAGAAATTCCTAATATTTTTTGGCAAAAATGCAGATATTCCCCTTATTTTGATGTAAAAAGTCTGAAATTGCCTTTATTTGGTTGCAAAAATGCAGAATTTTCCCTTATTTTGGGGCAAAATTGCAGAAATTTCACTTATTTCAGGGTAATAAGTCAGAAATTCCCCTTATTTTGGGGCAAAAAAGACAGAAATTCCCTTTGTTTTGGGGGAAAAAGAAAGAATTTCCACTTATTTATAAGCAAAAAGGCAGAAATTCCCCTTATTTTGGAGCAAAAATGAAGAAATTTCCCTTTTTTATGGCAAAAACGTATGCATTTCTCTTATTTACGGGCAAAATCAGAAATTCCCCGTATTTTGGAGCAAAATTGCAGAAATTGCCCTAATTTTGGGGCAAAAGGCAGAAATTCCCTTTATTTTGAAACAAAAATCAGAAATTTCCCTTATTTTGGGGCAAAATTGCAGGAATTTACGTTATTTTGGGGCAGAATTGCAGAAATTTCCCTTATTTGGGGCAAAATTGAAGAAATTTCACTTATTTTCATGTAAAAAGGCTAAAATTTCCTTTATTTTGAGGCAAAAAGGGAGAAATACCTTTTATTTTGGGGCAAAATTGCAGAAATTTCCCTTATTTGGGCACAAAAAAACAGAAATTCCCTTTATTTTGGGGCAAAATTGCAGAAAATTCCTTTATTATGGGGAAAAATTGGAGAAATTCTTTTATTTTAAGGCAAAATTGCAGAAATTTCACTTATTTCAGAGAAAAAAAGCAAAAATTTTTCTTATTGTGGGGCAAAAAGTCAGAAATTCTCATTATTTTGAAGCAAAAAGGCAGAAATTCACCTTATTTTGGGGTTAAATTGCAGACATTTCAGATATTTCAGGGCATAATTGCAGATATTCCCCTTATTTGGGATAAAATTGAAGAAATTTCCCTTGTTTGGGGGCAAAAACGCAGAAAATCCCCTTAGATTCAGGCAAAAAGGCAGAAATTTCCCGTATTTTGGAGCAAAATTGCAGAAATTCCCCAAATAATGGGGCAAGAATGCAGAAATTCCCTTTATTTGGGGGCAAATCGAAAGAAGTTCCCCTTATTTTCGGGAAAAGAGGCAGAAATTTCCTGTATTTTGAAGCAAAATTGCAGAAACTTTCCTAATTTTGGGGCAAAAAGGCAGAAATTCCCTTTATTTTGGGGCAAAAATATGGAAATTCTCCTTATTTCGGGGCAAAAATCAGAAATTTCCCTTATTTTCAGGCAAAATTGTAAAAATTTCTTTTATTTTGGTACAGAATTGCAGAAATTTTTCTTATTTTGTGGCAAAAAGGCAGAAATTCCCCATATCTTGTTGCAAAAAGGCTGAAATTCCCTTTACTTTGAGGTAAAATGCTGAAATTCCCTATATTTTGGGGCAAAAAGGCAGAAATTCTCCTCATTTTGGGGCAAAAAGACACAAATTTCCCTTTTTTGGGCAAAATTACAGAAATTTCATTTATTCCAGCGCAAAAAGTCAGAAATTACTTTTATTTTGGTACAAAATTGAAGATATTTTACTTATTTTAGAACAAAAAGTCAGAAATTCCCCATATTGTGGGCAAAAGGCAGAAATTCCTTTTATTTTGAGGTAAAAAGCTGAAATTCCCGTTATTTTGGGGCAAAAGGCAGAAATTCCCTTTACTTTGTGGCAAAAAGGAGGAAATTCCTGTTAATTGGGGCAGAAAAGCAAAAATTTTTCTTATTTGGGGGCAATAGGCAGAAATTCCCCATATTTTGTGGCAAAAAGGCAGAAATTCCCCTTATTTGGAGGTAAAATGCTAAAATTCCCCTTATTTTGGCAAAAAGGCAGAAATTCCCCTTATTTTGGGGCAAAATTGCAGAAATTTCACTTATTTCAGGGAAAAAAGTGAGAAATTTGCCTTATTTTGAGGCAAAAAGCAGAAATTCTCCTAATTTTGGGGCCAAAAACAGAAATTCCCCTTATTTTTGAATAAAATTGCGGAAATTTCAAATATTTCAGGGCAAAAAGGCAGAAATTCCAATTTATTTCGGGCAGTAAGTTTGAAATTCCCCGTATTTTGGAGAAAAATTTCAGAAATTCCCCTTATATTGGTGCAAAAATGCAGAAATTCCCTTTATTTTGGTGCAATAAGGCAGAAATTTAACCATATTTTGAGCAAAATTGCACATATTCCTCAAATTTTGAAGGAAAATGCAGAAATTCACATTATTTTGGGGCAAAAAGACAGAAATTCTCCTTATTTCAGGGCTAAAAGTCAGAAATTCCCCTTATTTTGGGGCAAAATTACAGAACTTTCACTTATTTCAGGGAAAAAACGCGGAAATTTCTCTTATTTTGGGACAAAAAGGCAGAAATTACTTTTACTTTGGTACAAAATTGCAGAAATTTTCTTTATTTTGGGGCAAAAATACAGAAATTTTCCATATTTTAGGGCAAAAAGGCAGAGATTCCCAGTATTATGAGGTAAAAAGCCTGAAATTCCCCTCATCTGGGGGCAAAAAGGCAGAAATTTTCCTTATTGCGGGGCAAAATGGCAGAATTTTCACTTATTTCAGTGTAATAAGTCAGAAATTCCCCTTATTTTCGGGCAAAAAAGACAGAAATTTCACTTATTTAGAGCCAAAAAGGCAGAAATTCCCCTTATTTTGTAACAAAAATGAAGTAATTTCCCTTTTTTATGGCAAATAGGTATTTATTCCCCTTATATTCCGGCATAAAGGCAGAAATTCCCCGTATTTTGGAGCAAAATTGCAGAAATTCCCGTAGTTGTGGGGCAAAAAGGCAGAAATTCCCTATTTGTTGGGGCAAAAAGACAGAAATTCTCCTTATATTGGGGCAAAACTCAGAAATTCCACTTATTTTGGGGCAAAATTCCAGAAATTTCCCTTATTTTGGGGCAAAATTGCAGCAATTTCCTTTATTTGGGGCACAATTGCAGAAATTTCAATTATTTCAGGGTAATAAGTCAGAAATTTTCCTTATTTAGGGCAAAAGGCAGAAATTCCTAATATTTTTTGGCAAAAATGCAGATATTCCCCTTATTTTGAGGTAAAAAGGCTGAAATTGCCTTTATTTGGTTGCAAAAATGCAGAAATTTCCCTTATTTTGGGGCAAAATTGCAGAAATTTCACTTATTTCAGGGTAATAAGTCAGAAATTCCCCTTATTTTAGAACAAAAAAGACAAAAATTCCCTTTGTTTTGGGGGAAAAGAAAGAAATTTTACTTATTTAGAAGCAAAAAGGTTGAAATTCCCCTTATTTTGGAGCAAAAATGAAGAAATTTCCCTTTTTTATGGCAAAAACGTATGCATTTCTCTTATTTACGGGCAAAATCAGAAATTCCCCGTATTTTGGAGCAAAATTGTAGAAATTTCCCTAATTTTGGGGCAAACGGCAGAAATTCCCTTTATTTTGAAGCAAAAATCAGAAATTTCCTTTATTTTGGGGCAAAATTGCAGGAATTTACCTTATTTTGGGGCAAAATTGCAGAAATTTCCCTTTTTTGGGGCAAAATTTCAGAAATTTCACTTATTTTAAGGTAAAAAGGCTGAAATATCCTTTATTTTGAGGCAAAAAGTGAGACATTCCTATTATTTTGGGGCAAAATTGCAGAAATTTTCCTTACTTTGGGGCAAAAAACCAGAATTTCCTTATATTTTGGGGCAAAAAGGCAGAAATTCCCCTTATTTTAAGGTAATATTGCAGAAATTTCAAATATTTTGGGGCAAAAAGACAGAAATTCCCCTTATTTTGGGGCAAAAAGACAGAAATTTCGTTTATTTTTGGGGAAAAGGAAGAAATTGCACTTATTTTGAGTCAAAAAGGCGGAAAATCCCCTTACTTTCGGTCAAAAATGAAGAAATTTCCCTTTTTAATGGCAAAAAGGTATACATTCCCTTTATTTTCAGGCAAAAAAGCAGAAATTCCCCGTATTTTGGAGCAAAATTGCAGAAATTCCCCTAATTTTGGGGCAAAAAGGCAGAAAATCCCCTAATTTTGTGGTAAAACTGCAGAAATTTCACTTATTTCGTGGCAAAATGGCAGAAATTCTCCTTATTATCGGTGAAAAAAGCAGAAAATCCCCGTATTTTGGAGCAAAATTGCAGAAATTCACCTAATTTTGGGGTAAAAAATGCAGTAATTTTCTTTATTTTGGGGCAGAAAGGAAGAAATTCTCCTTATTTAGGGGCAAAAGGCAGAAATTCCCCTTATTTTAGGGCAAAATTGCAGAAATTTCCCTTATTTGGGGGCAAAAAACATAAATTCCCCTAATTTTGGGGCAAAATTGCAGAAATTTCCCTTATTATGGGGAAAAATTGCAGAAATTTCCCTTATTTTAGGGCAAAATTGCAGAAATTTTACTTATTTCAGAGAAAAAAAGGTAAAATTTTTCTTATTTGGGGGCAAAAAGGCAGAAATTCCCATTATTTTGGGGCTAAAAGGCAGAAATTCACCTTATTTTGAACCAAAAATGAAGAAATTTCCCTTTTTTATGGCAAAAAGATATGCATTTCCCTTATTTTCGGGCAAAAAGGCAGAAATTCCCCGTATTTTGGAGAAAAATTGCAGAAATTCCCCTAATTTTGGGGCAAAGGGCAGAAATTATCTATATTTTGAGGCAAAAAACAGAAATTCCTTTTATCTTGGGGCAAAATTCCAGAAATTTCCTTTATTTTGGGACAAAATTGCAGAAAACTCCCTTATTTGGGGCAAAATTGCAGAAATTTCACATATTTTCAGGTAAAAAAACTGAAACTTCCTTTATTTTGGTGCGAAAAAAGAGAAATTTTCCTTATTTTGGGGCAAAAAGGCAGAAATTCCCCTTATTATAGGGAAAAATTGCAGAAATTTCCCTTATTTTAGAACAAAATTGCAGAAATTTCACTTATTTCAGAGAAAAAAAGCAAAAATTTTTCTTATTTTGGTGCAAAAATGCAGAAATTCCCATTATTTTGGGGCAAAAAGGCAGAAATTCACCTTATTTTAAGGAAAAATTGCAGAAATTTCACATATTCCCAGGCAAAATGGCAAAAATTTCCCTTATTTTGAAGAAAAAATGAAGAAATTTTTTTTAATGGCAAAAAGGTATGCATTCTCCTTATTTTCGTGCAAAAAGGCAGAAATTCCCCGTATTTTGGAGCAAAATTGCAGAAATTCTCCTAATTGTGGGGCAAAAAGGCAGAAATTCTCCTTATTTTAGGGCAAAACTCAGAAATTCCACTTATTTTGGGGCAAAATTCCAGAAATTTCCCTTATTTTGGGGCAATATTGCAGAAATTTCACTTACTTTGGGGCAAAATTGCAGAAATCTCACGAATTTCAGGAAAAAAAAGAAAGAAATTTTCCTTATTTTGGGGCAAAAAGGCAAAAATTCCCATTATTTTGGGGCAAAAAGGCAGAAATTCACCTTATTTTGGGGTAAAATTGCAGAAATTTCACATATTTCAGGGCAAAATGGCAAAAATTTCCCTTATTTTGAGGAAAAAATGAAGAAAAATTTTTTATGGCAAAAAGGTATGAATTCTCCTTATTTTCGGGCAAAAAGGCAAAAATTCCCCGTATTTTGGAGCAAAATTGCAGAAATTCTCCTTATTGTGGGGCAAAAAGGCAGAAATTCTCCTTATTTTAGGGCAAAACTCAGAAATTCCACTTATTTTTGGGTAAAATTCCAGAAATTTTCCTAATTTTGGGGCAAAATTGCAGAAATTTCAATTACTTTGGGGCAAAATTGCAGAAATTTCACTTACTTCAGGAAAAAAAAAAGAAATTTTCCTTATTTTGGGGCAAAAAGGCAGAAATTCCTAATATTTTATGGCAAAAATGAAGAAATTTCCGTTATTTTGAGGTAAAAAGGCTGAAATTCACCTTATTTGGGGGCAAAAAGGAAGAAATTTCCCTTATATTGGGGCAAAATTGCAGAAATTTCACTTATTTCAGGGTAATAAGTCAGAAATTTTTCTTATTTTGGGGCAAAAACAGAGAAATTTTTTTTTGTTTTGGGGAAAACAGACAGAAATTCCACTTATTTGGAGGCAAAAAGGCAAAAGTTCCCCTTCTTTTGGAGCAAAAATGAAGAAATTTCCCTTTTTTATGGCAAAAAGGTATGCATTCTTCCTATTTTCGGACAAAAAGGCAGAAATTCCCCATATTTTGGGGCAAAAGGCAGAAATTCTTCTTATTTTGGGGCAAAATTGCAGAACTTTCCCTAATTGTGGGGCAAAAAACAGAAATTCCCCTTATTTTGGGGCAAAATTGCAGAAATTTCTTTTATTTTAGGGCAAAATTGCAAAAATTTCACTAATTGTGGGGAAAAAAGGCAGAAATTCTTCTTATTTTGTGGCAAAACTAAGAAATTCCACTTATTTTGCGGCAAAATTGCAGAAATTTCCCTTATTTCGGGGAAAATTGCAGTAATTTCACGTATTTTCAGGTAAAAATGCTGAAATTTTCTTTATTTTGGGGCAAAAAAAGGAGAAATTCCCATTATTTTGGGACAAAATTGCAGACATTTCCTTTATTATGGGACAAATAGGCAGAAATTTTGTATATTTTGTGGCAAAAATGCAGAATTTCCCCTTATTTTCAGTTAAAAATGCTGAAATTCCACTTATTTGGGAGCAAAAAGGCAGAAATTTCTCTTATATTGGGGCAAAATTGCAGAAATTTCACTTATTTCAGGGTAATAAGTCAGAAATTCCCCTTATTTTGGGGCAAAATATACTGAACTCTCTTTTGTTTTGGGGGAAAAAAACAGAAATTCCACTTATTTAGAGGCAAAAAGGCAGAAATTCCCCTTATTTTGGAGCAAAAATGAAGAAATTTCTTTTTTATATGGCAAAAAAATATGCATTCCCTTATTTTCGGGCAAAAAGGCAGAAATTTTCCGTTTTTTGGAGCAAAATTGCAGAAATTCCCCTAATTGTGGGGCAAAAAGGCAGAAATTCCCTATATGTTGGGGCAAAAAGAAAGAAATTCTCCTTATTTTGGGGCAAACCTCAGAAATTCCACTTATTTTGGGGCAAAATTCCAGAAATTTCCCTTATTTTGATGCAAAATTGCAGAAATTTCACTTATTTTGACAAAAAATTAAAGAAATTTCACTTATTTCAGATAAAAAAGGCAGAAATTTTCCTTATTTTGAGTTAAAAGGCTGAAATTCCCCTTATTTAGGGGCAAAAGGCAGAAATTCCACTTATTTTGGGGAAAAATTCCAGAAATTTAATTTATTTCAGAGAAAAAAAGGCAGAAATTTTCCTTATTTTGGGGCATAAAGGCAGAAATTCCTAATATTTTGTGGAAAAAATGCAGAAATTCCCCGTATTTTGAAGTAAAAAGGCTGAAATTCCCCTTATTTGGGGTCAAAAAGGCAGAAATTTCAATTATTTTGGGGAAAAATTCCAGAAATTTCACTTATTTCAGGGTAATAATTCAGAAATTCCCCTTATTTTGGGGCAAAAAAGTCATAAATTCCCTTTGTTTTGGGGGAAAAAGACAGAAATTCCACTTATTTAGAGGCAAAAAGGCAGAAATTCCCCTTATTTTGGAGCAAAAATGAAGATATTTCACATTTTTATGGCAAAAAGGTATGCATTTCGTTATTTTCGGGCATAAAGGCAGAAATTCCCCGTATTTTGGAGCAAAATTGCAGAAATTCCCCTAATTGTGGGGCAAAAAGGCAGATATTCTTTACATGTTGGGGCAAAAAGACAGAAATTCTCTTTATTTTTGGGAAAAACTCAGAAATTCCACTTATTTTGGGGCAAAATTGCAGAAATTTAACTTATTTCAGAGAAAAAAGCAGAAATTTTCCTTATTTTGGGGCATAAAGGCAGAAATTCCTAATATTTTGTGGCAAAAATGCAGAAATTCCCCTTATTTTGAAGTAAAAAGGCTGAAATTCCCCTTATTTGGGGTCAAAAAGGCAGAAATTTCCCTTATATTGGGGCAAAATTCCAGAAATTTTACTTATTTCAGGGTAATAAGTCAGAAATTCCCCTTATTATGGGGCAAAAATGTCAGAAATTCCCTTTGTTTTGGGGGGAAAAGACAGAAATTCCACTTATTTAGAGGCAAAAAGGCAGAAATTCCCCTTATTTTTGAGCAAAAATGAAGAAATTTCCTTTTTTATGGCAAAAAGGCATACATTCCACTTATTTTCGGGTAAAAAGGCAGAAATTCCTCGTATTTTGAAGCAAAATTGCAAAAATTCCACTAATTTTGGTGCAAAAGGCAGAAATTCCCTTTATTTTGGCGCAAAAATCAGAAATTCCTCTTATTTTGGGGCAAAATTCCAGAAATTTCCTTTATTTTGTGGCAAAATTTCAAAAATTTACCTTATTTTGGGGCAAAATTGCAGAAATTTCCCTTATTTGGGGCAAAATTGCAGTAATTTCACTTATTTTCAGGTAAAAAGGCTGAATTTTTTTTTTATTTTGGGGCAAAATAAAGAAATTCCCCTTATTTTGGGGCAAAATTGCAGAAATTTTTCTTATTATGGGGCAAAAAGGCAGAAATTCCATATATTTTGTGGCAAAAATGCAGAAATTCCCCTTATTTTGAGGTATAAAGGCTGCAATTCTTCTTATTTGAGAGCAAAAAGGCAGAAATTTCCCTTATATTGGGAAAAAATTGCAGAAATTTCACTTATTTGAGGGTAATGAGTCAGAAATTCCCCTTATTTTGGGGCAAAAAAGACAGAAATTCTCTTTGTTTTGGGGGAAAAGGACAGAAATTCCACTTATTTAGAGGAAAAAAGGCAGAAATTCCCCTTATTTTGGAGCAAAAATGAGGAAATTTCCTTTTTATATGGCAAAAAAATATGCATTCCCCTTAATTTCGGGCAAAAAGGCAGAAATTCCCCATATTTTTAGCAAAATTGCAGAAATTCCCCTAATTGTGCGGCAGAAAGGCAGAAATTCCCTATATGTTGGGGCAAAAAGATAGAAATTCTCCTTATTTTAGGGCAAAACTCAGAAATTCAACTTATTTGGGGCAAAATTGCAGAAATTTCACTTATTTCAGAAAAAAAGGCAGAAATTTTCTTTATTTTGGGGCATAAAGGCAGAAATTCCTAAAATTTTGTAGCAAAAATGCAGAAATTCCCCTTATTTTGAAGTAAAAAGGCTTAAATTTTTCTTATTTGGGGGCAAAAGGCAGAAATTTCTCTTATTTTGGGGCAAAATTGCAGAAAATTTCCTAATTGTGGGGCAAAAAACAGAAATTCCCATTATTTTGGGGCAAAATTGCAGATATTTCCCTTATTATGGGGAAAAATTGCATAAATTTCTTTTATTTTAGGGCAAAATTGCAGAAATTTCACTAATTGTGGGGCAAAAAAGCAGAAATTCTCCTTATTTGGGGGCAAAACTAAGAAATTCCACTTATTTTGGGGCAAAATTCCAGAAATTTCCCATATTTTAGGGCCAAATTGCAGAAATATCACTTATTTTGTGGCATAATTGCAGAAATTTCACTTATTTCAGAGAATAAAGGCAAAAATTTTCCTTATTTTGGGGCAAAAAGGCAGAAATTACTAATATTTTGTGCCAAAATTCAGAAATTCCCCTTATTTGTAGGTAAAAAGGCTGAAATTTTCCTTATTTGGGGGCAAAAAGGCAGAAATTTCCTTTATTTTGGGGCAAAATTGCAAAAATTTTACTTATTTCAGGGTAATAAGTCAGAAATTTCCCTTATTTTGGGGCAAAAAATACAGAAATTCCCTTTGTTTTGAGGGAAAAAGACGGAAATTCCACTTATTTAGAGGCAAAAAGGCAGAAATACTTCTTATTTTGGAGCAAAAATGAAGAAATTTCCCTTTTATATGGCAAAAAGGTATGCATTCCTTTTATTTTCGGGCAAAAAGGCAGAAATTCCCAGTATTTTGGAGCAAAATTCCAGAAATTCCCCTAATTGTGGGGCAAAAAGGCAGATATTCCCTATATGTTGGGGCAAAAAAACAAAATTCTCCTTATTTTGTGGCAAAACTCAGAAATTCCACTTATTTTGGGGCAAAATTGCAGAAATATCTTTTATTTCAGGGAAAAAAGGCAGAAATTTTCATTATATTGGGGCAAAATAAACAGAAATTCCCTTTGTTTTGGGGGAAAAAGACTGAAATTCCACTTATTTAGAGGCAAAAAGGCAGAAATTCCCCTTATTTTGGGGTAAAATTTCACTAATTTCAAATATTTCAGGGCAAAATTCAGAAATTCCCCTCATTTTGGGGCAAAAAGATGAAAACCCTAATTTTTAGCAAAAATTGAAGAAATTTCACTTATTTCGGGACAAAAAGGCAGAAATTCCACTTAATTTCGGGCAAAAAGGCAGAAATGACCCGTATTTTGGAGCAAAATTGCAGAAATTCCCCTAATATTGGTGCAAAAATGCAGAAATTCCCTTTATTTTGGGGCAAAAAGGCAGAAATTCTCCATATTTTGGTGCAAAAATCAGAAATTTCCCTTATTTTGATGTAAAATGCTGAAATTCCCCATATTTTGGGGCAAAAGGCAGAAATTTCTCTTATTTTGGGGCAAATTTGCAGAAATTTCACTTATTTCAGGGTAATAAGTTCGAAATTTTTCTTATTTTGGGGCAAAAAATACAGAAAATTCATTTGTTTTGGGGGAAAAAGACAGAAATTCCACTTATTTAGAGGCAAAAAGGCAAAAGTTCCCCTTATTTAGGAGCAAAAATGAAGAAATTTCCTTTTTTATGGCAAAAAAGTATGCATTCTTCTTATTTTCGGACAAAAAGGCAGAAATTCCCTATATTTTGGGGTAAAAGGCAGAAATTCCCCTTATTTTGGGGCAAAATTGCAGAAATTTCCCTAATTGTTGGGCAAAATTGCAGAAATTTCCCTAATTGTGGGACAAAAAACAGAAATTCCCCTTATTTTGGGGCAAAATTGCAGAAATTTCCATTATTATGGGGAAAAATTGCAGAAATTTCTTTTATTTTAGGGCAAAATTGCAGAAATTTCACTAATTGTGGAGCAAAAAGGCAGAAATTCTTTTTTTTTTTGGGCAAAACTCAGAAATTCCACTTATTTTGGGGCAAAATTGCAGAAATATCTTTTATTTCAGGGAAAAAAGGCAGAAATTTTTCTTATATTGGGGCAAAATAGACAGAAATTCCCTTTGTTTGGGGGAAAAAGACAGAAATTCCACTTATTTAGAGGAAAAAAGGCAGAAATTCCCTTTATTTTGGGGTAAAATTTCAGAAATTTCAAATATTTCAGGGCAAAATGGCAGAAATTCCCCTCATTTTGGGACAAAAAGATGAAATCCTTAATTTTTGGATAAAATTGAAGAAATTTCACTTATTTCGGGACATAAAGGCAGAAATTGCACTTAATTTCATGCAAAAAGGCAGAAATGACTCGTATTTTAGAGTAAAATTGCAGAAATTCCCCCAATATTGGTGAAAAATGCAGAAATTCCCTTTATTTTGGGGCAAAAAGGCAGAAATTCTCCATATTTTGGTGCAAAAATCAGAAATTTCCCTTATTTTGATGTAAAATGCTGAAATTCCCCATATTTTGGTGCAAAAGGCAGAAATTTCCCTTATTTTGGTGCAAATTTTCAGAAATTTCTCTTATTTCAGGGTAATAAGTCAGAAATTTTTCTTATTTTGGGGCAAAAAAGACAGAAATTTCAATTGTTTTGGGGGAAAAAGACAGAAATTCCACTTATTTAGAGGCAAAAAGGCAGAAATACTTCTTATTTTGGAGCAAAAATGAAGAAATTTCCCTTTTATATGGCAAAAAGGTATGCATTCCCCTTATTTTTGGGCAAAAAGGCAGAAATTCCCCGTATTTTGGAGCAAAATTCCAGAAATTCCCCTAATTGTGGAGCAAAAAGGCAGATATTCCCTATATGTTGGGGCAAAAAAACAAAATTCTCCTTATTTTGTGGCAAAACTCAGAAATTCCACTTATTTTGGGGCAAAATTGCAGAAATATCTTTTATTTCAGGGAAAAAAGGCAGAAATTTTCATTATATTGGGGCAAAATAAACAGAAATTCCCTTTGTTTTGGGGGAAAAAGACTGAAATTCCACTTATTTAGAGGCAAAAGGCAGAAATTCCCCTTATTTTGGGGTAAAATTTCAGAAATTTCAAATATTTCAGGGCAAAATTCAGAAATTCCCCTCATTTTGGGGCAAAAAGATTATATCCCTAATTTTTGGCAAAAATTGAAGAAATTTAACTTATTTCGGGACAAAAAGGCAGAAATTCCACTTAATTTCGGGCAAAAAGGCAGAAATGACCCGTATTTTGGAGCAAAATTGCAGAAATTCCCATAATATTGGTGAAAAAATGCAGAAATTCCCTTTATTTTGGGGCAAAAAGGCAGATATTCTCCATATTTTGGTGCAAAAATCAGAAATTTCCCTTATTTTGATGTAAAATGCTGAAATTCTCCATATTTTGGGGCAAAAGGCAGAAATTTCTCTTATTTTGGGGCAAATTTGCAGAAATTTCACTTATTTCAGGGTAATAAGTTCGAAATTTTTCTTATTTTTGGGCAAAAAATACAGAAAATTCATTTGTTTTGGGGGAAAAAGACAGAAATTCCACTTATTTAGAGGCAAAAAGGCAAAAGTTCCCCTTATTTAGGAGCAAAAATGAAGAAATTTCCTTTTTTTATGCCAAAAATATGCATTCTTCTTATTTTCGGACAAAAAGGCAGAAATTCCCTATATTTTGGGGTAAAAGGCAGAAATTCCCGTTATTTTGGGGCAAAATTGCAGAAATTTCCCTAATTGTTGGGCAAAATTGCAGAAATTTCCCTAATTGTGGGACAAAAAACAGAAATTCCCCTTATTTTGGGGCAAAATTGCAGAAATTTCCATTATTATGGGGAAAAATTGCAGAAATTTCTTTTATTTTAGGGCAAAATTGCAGAAATTTCACTAATTGTGGAGCAAAAAGGCAGAAATTCTTTTTATTTTGGGCAAAACTCAGAAATTCCACTTATTTTGGGGCAAAATTGCAGAAATATCTTTTATTTCAGGGAAAAAAGGCAGAAATTTTTCTTATATTGGGGCAAAATAGACAGAAATTCCCTTTGTTTGGGGGAAAAAGACAGAAATTCCACTTATTTAGAGGAAAAAAGGCAGAAATTCCCTTTATTTTGGGGTAAAATTTCAGAAATTTCAAATATTTCAGGGCAAAATGGCAGAAATTCCCCTCATTTTGGGACAAAAAGATGAAATCCTTAATTTTTGGATAAAATTGAAGAAATTTCACTTATTTCGGGACATAAAGGCAGAAATTGCACTTAATTTCATGCAAAAAGGCAGAAATGACTCGTATTTTAGAGTAAAATTGCAGAAATTCCCCCAATATTGGTGAAAAATGCAGAAATTCCCTTTATTTTGGGGCAAAAAGGCAGAAATTCTCCATATTTTGGTGCAAAAATCAGAAATTTCCCTTATTTTGATGTAAAATGCTGAAATTCCCCATATTTTGGTGCAAAAGGCAGAAATTTCCCTTATTTTGGTGCAAATTTTCAGAAATTTCTCTTATTTCAGGGTAATAAGTCAGAAATTTTTCTTATTTTGGGGCAAAAAAGACAGAAATTTCAATTGTTTTGGGGGAAAAAGACAGAAATTCCACTTATTTAGAGGCAAAAAGGCAGAAATACTTCTTATTTTGGAGCAAAAATGAAGAAATTTCCCTTTTATATGGCAAAAAGGTATGCATTCCCCTTATTTTTGGGCAAAAAGGCAGAAATTCCCCGTATTTTGGAGCAAAATTCCAGAAATTCCCCTAATTGTGGAGCAAAAAGGCAGATATTCCCTATATGTTGGGGCAAAAAAACAAAATTCTCCTTATTTTGTGGCAAAACTCAGAAATTCCACTTATTTTGGGGCAAAATTGCAGAAATATCTTTTATTTCAGGGAAAAAAGGCAGAAATTTTCATTATATTGGGGCAAAATAAACAGAAATTCCCTTTGTTTTGGGGGAAAAAGACTGAAATTCCACTTATTTAGAGGCAAAAGGCAGAAATTCCCCTTATTTTGGGGTAAAATTTCAGAAATTTCAAATATTTCAGGGCAAAATTCAGAAATTCCCCTCATTTTGGGGCAAAAAGATTATATCCCTAATTTTTGGCAAAAATTGAAGAAATTTAACTTATTTCGGGACAAAAAGGCAGAAATTCCACTTAATTTCGGGCAAAAAGGCAGAAATGACCCGTATTTTGGAGCAAAATTGCAGAAATTCCCATAATATTGGTGCAAAAATGCAGAAATTCCCTTTATTTTGGGGCAAAAAGGCAGAAATTCTCCATATTTTGGTGCAAAAATCAGAAATTTCCCTTATTTTGATGTAAAATGCTGAAATTCTCCATATTTTGGGGCAAAAGGCAGAAATTTCTCTTATTTTGGGGCAAATTTGCAGAAATTTCACTTATTTCAGGGTAATAAGTTCGAAATTTTTCTTATTTTTGGGCAAAAAATACAGAAAATTCATTTGTTTTGGGGGAAAAAGACAGAAATTCCACTTATTTAGAGGCAAAAAGGCAAAAGTTCCCCTTATTTAGGAGCAAAAATGAAGAAATTTCCTTTTTTTATGCCAAAAATATGCATTCTTCTTATTTTCGGACAAAAAGGCAGAAATTCCCTATATTTTGGGGTAAAAGGCAGAAATTCCCCTTATTTTGGGGCAAAATTGCAGAAATTTCCCTAATTGTTGGGCAAAATTGCAGAAATTTCCCTAATTGTGGGACAAAAAACAGAAATTCCCCTTATTTTGGGGCAAAATTGCAGAAATTTCCATTATTATGGGGAAAAATTGCAGAAATTTCTTTTATTTTAGGGCAAAATTGCAGAAATTTCACTAATTGTGGAGCAAAAAGGCAGAAATTCTTTTTATTTTGGGCAAAACTCAGAAATTCCACTTATTTTGGGGCAAAATTGCAGAAATATCTTTTATTTCAGGGAAAAAAGGCAGAAATTTTTCTTATATTGGGGCAAAATAGACAGAAATTCCCTTTGTTTGGGGGAAAAAGACAGAAATTCCACTTATTTAGAGGAAAAAAGGCAGAAATTCCCTTTATTTTGGGGTAAAATTTCAGAAATTTCAAATATTTCAGGGCAAAATGGCAGAAATTCCCCTCATTTTGGGACAAAAAGATGAAATCCTTAATTTTTGGATAAAATTGAAGAAATTTCACTTATTTCGGGACATAAAGGCAGAAATTGCACTTAATTTCATGCAAAAAGGCAGAAATGACTCGTATTTTAGAGTAAAATTGCAGAAATTCCCCCAATATTGGTGAAAAATGCAGAAATTCCCTTTATTTTGGGGCAAAAAGGCAGAAATTCTCCATATTTTGGTGCAAAAATCAGAAATTTCCCTTATTTTGATGTAAAATGCTGAAATTCCCCATATTTTGGGGCAAAAGGCAGAAATTTCTCTTATTTTGGGGCAAATTTGCAGAAATTTCACTTATTTCAGGGTAATAAGTTCGAAATTTTTCTTATTTTGGGGCAAAAAAGACAGAAAATTCATTTGTTTTGGGGGAAAAAGACAGAAATTCCACTTATTTAGAGGCAAAAAGGCAAAAGTTCCCCTTATTTAGGAGCAAAAATGAAGAAATTTCCTTTTTATGGCAAAAAAGTATGCATTCTTCTTATTTTCGGACAAAAAGGCAGAAATTCCCTATATTTTGGGGTAAAAGGCAGAAATTCCCCTTATTTTGGGGCAAAATTGCAGAAATTTCCCTAATTGTTGGGCAAAATTGCAGAAATTTCCCTAATTGTGGGACAAAAAACAGAAATTCCCCTTATTTTGGGGCAAAATTGCAGAAATTTCCATTATTATGGGGAAAAATTGCAGAAATTTCTTTTATTTTAGGGCAAAATTGCAGAAATTTCACTAATTGTGGAGCAAAAAGGCAGAAATTCTTTTTTTTTTGGGCAAAACTCAGAAATTCCACTTATTTTGGGGCAAAATTGCAGAAATATCTTTTATTTCAGGGAAAAAAGGCAGAAATTTTTCTTATATTGGGGCAAAATAGACAGAAATTCCCTTTGTTTGGGGGAAAAAGACAGAAATTCCACTTATTTAGAGGAAAAAAGGCAGAAATTCCCTTTATTTTGGGGTAAAATTTCAGAAATTTCAAATATTTCAGGGCAAAATGGCAGAAATTCCCCTCATTTTGGGACAAAAAGATGAAATCCTTAATTTTTGGATAAAATTGAAGAAATTTCACTTATTTCGGGACATAAAGGCAGAAATTGCACTTAATTTCATGCAAAAAGGCAGAAATGACTCGTATTTTAGAGTAAAATTGCAGAAATTCCCCCAATATTGGTGAAAAATGCAGAAATTCCCTTTATTTTGGGGCAAAAAGGCAGAAATTCTCCATATTTTGGTGCAAAAATCAGAAATTTCCCTTATTTTGATGTAAAATGCTGAAATTCCCCATATTTTGGTGCAAAAGGCAGAAATTTCCCTTATTTTGGTGCAAATTTTCAGAAATTTCTCTTATTTCAGGGTAATAAGTCAGAAATTTTTCTTATTTTGGGGCAAAAAAGACAGAAATTTCAATTGTTTTGGGGGAAAAAGACAGAAATTCCACTTATTTAGAGGCAAAAAGGCAGAAATACTTCTTATTTTGGAGCAAAAATGAAGAAATTTCCCTTTTATATGGCAAAAAGGTATGCATTCCCCTTATTTTTGGGCAAAAAGGCAGAAATTCCCCGTATTTTGGAGCAAAATTCCAGAAATTCCCCTAATTGTGGAGCAAAAAGGCAGATATTCCCTATATGTTGGGGCAAAAAAACAAAATTCTCCTTATTTTGTGGCAAAACTCAGAAATTCCACTTATTTTGGGGCAAAATTGCAGAAATATCTTTTATTTCAGGGAAAAAAGGCAGAAATTTTCATTATATTGGGGCAAAATAAACAGAAATTCCCTTTGTTTTGGGGGAAAAAGACTGAAATTCCACTTATTTAGAGGCAAAAGGCAGAAATTCCCCTTATTTTGGGGTAAAATTTCAGAAATTTCAAATATTTCAGGGCAAAATTCAGAAATTCCCCTCATTTTGGGGCAAAAAGATTATATCCCTAATTTTTGGCAAAAATTGAAGAAATTTAACTTATTTCGGGACAAAAAGGCAGAAATTCCACTTAATTTCGGGCAAAAAGGCAGAAATGACCCGTATTTTGGAGCAAAATTGCAGAAATTCCCATAATATTGGTGAAAAAATGCAGAAATTCCCTTTATTTTGGGGCAAAAAGGCAGAAATTCTCCATATTTTGGTGCAAAAATCAGAAATTTCCCTTATTTTGATGTAAAATGCTGAAATTCTCCATATTTTGGGGCAAAAGGCAGAAATTTCTCTTATTTTGGGGCAAATTTGCAGAAATTTCACTTATTTCAGGGTAATAAGTTCGAAATTTTTCTTATTTTTGGGCAAAAAATACAGAAAATTCATTTGTTTTGGGGGAAAAAGACAGAAATTCCACTTATTTAGAGGCAAAAAGGCAAAAGTTCCCCTTATTTAGGAGCAAAAATGAAGAAATTTCCTTTTTTATGGCAAAAAAGTATGCATTCTTCTTATTTTCGGACAAAAAGGCAGAAATTCCCTATATTTTGGGGTAAAAGGCAGAAATTCCCCTTATTTTGGGGCAAAATTGCAGAAATTTCCCTAATTGTTGGGCAAAATTGCAGAAATTTCCCTAATTGTGGGACAAAAAACAGAAATTCCCCTTATTTTGGGGCAAAATTGCAGAAATTTCCATTATTATGGGGAAAAATTGCAGAAATTTCTTTTATTTTAGGGCAAAATTGCAGAAATTTCACTAATTGTGGAGCAAAAAGGCAGAAATTCTTTTTATTTTGGGCAAAACTCAGAAATTCCACTTATTTTGGGGCAAAATTGCAGAAATATCTTTTATTTCAGGGAAAAAAGGCAGAAATTTTTCTTATATTGGGGCAAAATAGACAGAAATTCCCTTTGTTTGGGGGAAAAAGACAGAAATTCCACTTATTTAGAGGAAAAAAGGCAGAAATTCCCTTTATTTTGGGGTAAAATTTCAGAAATTTCAAATATTTCAGGGCAAAATGGCAGAAATTCCCCTCATTTTGGGACAAAAAGATGAAATCCTTAATTTTTGGATAAAATTGAAGAAATTTCACTTATTTCGGGACATAAAGGCAGAAATTGCACTTAATTTCATGCAAAAAGGCAGAAATGACTCGTATTTTAGAGTAAAATTGCAGAAATTCCCCCAATATTGGTGAAAAATGCAGAAATTCCCTTTATTTTGGGGCAAAAAGGCAGAAATTCCCCATATTTTGGTGCAAAAGGCAGAAATTTCCCTTATTTTGGTGCAAATTTTCAGAAATTTCTCTTATTTCAGGGTAATAAGTCAGAAATTTTTCTTATTTTGGGGCAAAAAAGACAGAAATTTCAATTGTTTTGGGGGAAAAAGACAGAAATTCCACTTATTTAGAGGCAAAAAGGCAGAAATACTTCTTATTTTGGAGCAAAAATGAAGAAATTTCCCTTTTATATGGCAAAAAGGTATGCATTCCCCTTATTTTTGGGCAAAAAGGCAGAAATTCCCCGTATTTTGGAGCAAAATTCCAGAAATTCCCCTAATTGTGGAGCAAAAAGGCAGATATTCCCTATATGTTGGGGCAAAAAAACAAAATTCTCCTTATTTTGTGGCAAAACTCAGAAATTCCACTTATTTTGGGGCAAAATTGCAGAAATATCTTTTATTTCAGGGAAAAAAGGCAGAAATTTTCATTATATTGGGGCAAAATAAACAGAAATTCCCTTTGTTTTGGGGGAAAAAGACTGAAATTCCACTTATTTAGAGGCAAAAGGCAGAAATTCCCCTTATTTTGGGGTAAAATTTCAGAAATTTCAAATATTTCAGGGCAAAATTCAGAAATTCCCCTCATTTTGGGGCAAAAAGATTATATCCCTAATTTTTGGCAAAAATTGAAGAAATTTAACTTATTTCGGGACAAAAAGGCAGAAATTCCACTTAATTTCGGGCAAAAAGGCAGAAATGACCCGTATTTTGGAGCAAAATTGCAGAAATTCCCATAATATTGGTGCAAAAATGCAGAAATTCCCTTTATTTTGGGGCAAAAAGGCAGAAATTCTCCATATTTTGGTGCAAAAATCAGAAATTTCCCTTATTTTGATGTAAAATGCTGAAATTCTCCATATTTTGGGGCAAAAGGCAGAAATTTCTCTTATTTTGGGGCAAATTTGCAGAAATTTCACTTATTTCAGGGTAATAAGTTCGAAATTTTTCTTATTTTTGGGCAAAAAATACAGAAAATTCATTTGTTTTGGGGGAAAAAGACAGAAATTCCACTTATTTAGAGGCAAAAAGGCAAAAGTTCCCCTTATTTAGGAGCAAAAATGAAGAAATTTCCTTTTTTTATGCCAAAAATATGCATTCTTCTTATTTTCGGACAAAAAGGCAGAAATTCCCTATATTTTGGGGTAAAAGGCAGAAATTCCCCTTATTTTGGGGCAAAATTGCAGAAATTTCCCTAATTGTTGGGCAAAATTGCAGAAATTTCCCTAATTGTGGGACAAAAAACAGAAATTCCCCTTATTTTGGGGCAAAATTGCAGAAATTTCCATTATTATGGGGAAAAATTGCAGAAATTTCTTTTATTTTAGGGCAAAATTGCAGAAATTTCACTAATTGTGGAGCAAAAAGGCAGAAATTCTTTTTATTTTGGGCAAAACTCAGAAATTCCACTTATTTTGGGGCAAAATTGCAGAAATATCTTTTATTTCAGGGAAAAAAGGCAGAAATTTTTCTTATATTGGGGCAAAATAGACAGAAATTCCCTTTGTTTGGGGGAAAAAGACAGAAATTCCACTTATTTAGAGGAAAAAAGGCAGAAATTCCCTTTATTTTGGGGTAAAATTTCAGAAATTTCAAATATTTCAGGGCAAAATGGCAGAAATTCCCCTCATTTTGGGACAAAAAGATGAAATCCTTAATTTTTGGATAAAATTGAAGAAATTTCACTTATTTCGGGACATAAAGGCAGAAATTGCACTTAATTTCATGCAAAAAGGCAGAAATGACTCGTATTTTAGAGTAAAATTGCAGAAATTCCCCCAATATTGGTGAAAAATGCAGAAATTCCCTTTATTTTGGGGCAAAAAGGCAGAAATTCTCCATATTTTGGTGCAAAAATCAGAAATTTCCCTTATTTTGATGTAAAATGCTGAAATTCCCCATATTTTGGGGCAAAAGGCAGAAATTTCTCTTATTTTGGGGCAAATTTGCAGAAATTTCACTTATTTCAGGGTAATAAGTTCGAAATTTTTCTTATTTTGGGGCAAAAAAGACAGAAATTTCAATTGTTTTGGGGGAAAAAGACAGAAATTCCACTTATTTAGAGGCAAAAAGGCAAAAGTTCCCCTTATTTAGGAGCAAAAATGAAGAAATTTCCTTTTTTTATGCCAAAAATATGCATTCTTCTTATTTTCGGACAAAAAGGCAGAAATTCCCTATATTTTGGGGTAAAAGGCAGAAATTCCCCTTATTTTGGGGCAAAATTGCAGAAATTTCCCTAATTGTTGGGCAAAATTGCAGAAATTTCCCTAATTGTGGGACAAAAAACAGAAATTCCCCTTATTTTGGGGCAAAATTGCAGAAATTTCCATTATTATGGGGAAAAATTGCAGAAATTTCTTTTATTTTAGGGCAAAATTGCAGAAATTTCACTAATTGTGGAGCAAAAAGGCAGAAATTCTTTTTATTTTGGGCAAAACTCAGAAATTCCACTTATTTTGGGGCAAAATTGCAGAAATATCTTTTATTTCAGGGAAAAAAGGCAGAAATTTTTCTTATATTGGGGCAAAATAGACAGAAATTCCCTTTGTTTGGGGGAAAAAGACAGAAATTCCACTTATTTAGAGGAAAAAAGGCAGAAATTCCCTTTATTTTGGGGTAAAATTTCAGAAATTTCAAATATTTCAGGGCAAAATGGCAGAAATTCCCCTCATTTTGGGACAAAAAGATGAAATCCTTAATTTTTGGATAAAATTGAAGAAATTTCACTTATTTCGGGACATAAAGGCAGAAATTGCACTTAATTTCATGCAAAAAGGAAGAAATGACTCGTATTTTAGAGTAAAATTGCAGAAATTCCCCCAATATTGGTGAAAAATGCAGAAATTCCCTTTATTTTGGGGCAAAAAGGCAGAAATTCTCCATATTTTGGTGCAAAAATCAGAAATTTCCCTTATTTTGATGTAAAATGCTGAAATTCCCCATATTTTGGTGCAAAAGGCAGAAATTTCCCTTATTTTGGTGCAAATTTTCAGAAATTTCTCTTATTTCAGGGTAATAAGTCAGAAATTTTTCTTATTTTGGGGCAAAAAAGACAGAAATTTCAATTGTTTTGGGGGAAAAAGACAGAAATTCCACTTATTTAGAGGCAAAAAGGCAGAAATACTTCTTATTTTGGAGCAAAAATGAAGAAATTTCCCTTTTATATGGCAAAAAGGTATGCATTCCCCTTATTTTTGGGCAAAAAGGCAGAAATTCCCCGTATTTTGGAGCAAAATTCCAGAAATTCCCCTAATTGTGGAGCAAAAAGGCAGATATTCCCTATATGTTGGGGCAAAAAAACAAAATTCTCCTTATTTTGTGGCAAAACTCAGAAATTCCACTTATTTTGGGGCAAAATTGCAGAAATATCTTTTATTTCAGGGAAAAAAGGCAGAAATTTTCATTATATTGGGGCAAAATAAACAGAAATTCCCTTTGTTTTGGGGGAAAAAGACTGAAATTCCACTTATTTAGAGGCAAAAGGCAGAAATTCCCCTTATTTTGGGGTAAAATTTCAGAAATTTCAAATATTTCAGGGCAAAATTCAGAAATTCCCCTCATTTTGGGGCAAAAAGATTATATCCCTAATTTTTGGCAAAAATTGAAGAAATTTAACTTATTTCGGGACAAAAAGGCAGAAATTCCACTTAATTTCGGGCAAAAAGGCAGAAACGACCCGTATTTTGGAGCAAAATTGCAGAAATTCCCATAATATTGGTGCAAAAATGCAGAAATTCCCTTTATTTTGGGGCAAAAAGGCAGAAATTCTCCATATTTTGGTGCAAAAATCAGAAATTTCCCTTATTTTGATGTAAAATGCTGAAATTCTCCATATTTTGGGGCAAAAGGCAGAAATTTCTCTTATTTTGGGGCAAATTTGCAGAAATTTCACTTATTTCAGGGTAATAAGTTCGAAATTTTTCTTATTTTTGGGCAAAAAATACAGAAAATTCATTTGTTTTGGGGGAAAAAGACAGAAATTCCACTTATTTAGAGGCAAAAAGGCAAAAGTTCCCCTTATTTAGGAGCAAAAATGAAGAAATTTCCTTTTTTTATGCCAAAAATATGCATTCTTCTTATTTTCGGACAAAAAGGCAGAAATTCCCTATATTTTTGGGTAAAAGGCAGAAATTCCCCTTATTTTGGGGCAAAATTGCAGAAATTTCCCTAATTGTTGGGCAAAATTGCAGAAATTTCCCTAATTGTGGGACAAAAAACAGAAATTCCCCTTATTTTGGGGCAAAATTGCAGAAATTTCCATTATTATGGGGAAAAATTGCAGAAATTTCTTTTATTTTAGGGCAAAATTGCAGAAATTTCACTAATTGTGGAGCAAAAAGGCAGAAATTCTTTTTATTTTGGGCAAAACTCAGAAATTCCACTTATTTTGGGGCAAAATTGCAGAAATATCTTTTATTTCAGGGAAAAAAGGCAGAAATTTTTCTTATATTGGGGCAAAATAGACAGAAATTCCCTTTGTTTGGGGGAAAAACACAGAAATTCCACTTATTTAGAGGAAAAAAGGCAGAAATTCCCTTTATTTTGGGGTAAAATTTCAGAAATTTCAAATATTTCAGGGCAAAATGGCAGAAATTCCCCTCATTTTGGGACAAAAAGATGAAATCCTTAATTTTTGGATAAAATTGAAGAAATTTCACTTATTTCGGGACATAAAGGCAGAAATTGCACTTAATTTCATGCAAAAAGGCAGAAATGACTCGTATTTTAGAGTAAAATTGCAGAAATTCCCCCAATATTGGTGAAAAATGCAGAAATTCCCTTTATTTTGGGGCAAAAAGGCAGAAATTCTCCATATTTTGGTGCAAAAATCAGAAATTTCCCTTATTTTGATGTAAAATGCTGAAATTCCCCATATTTTGGTGCAAAAGGCAGAAATTTCCCTTATTTTGGTGCAAATTTTCAGAAATTTCTCTTATTTCAGGGTAATAAGTCAGAAATTTTTCTTATTTTGGGGCAAAAAAGACAGAAATTTCAATTGTTTTGGGGGAAAAAGACAGAAATTCCACTTATTTAGAGGCAAAAAGGCAGAAATACTTCTTATTTTGGAGCAAAAATGAAGAAATTTCCCTTTTATATGGCAAAAAGGTATGCATTCCCCTTATTTTTGGGCAAAAAGGCAGAAATTCCCCGTATTTTGGAGCAAAATTCCAGAAATTCCCCTAATTGTGGAGCAAAAAGGCAGATATTCCCTATATGTTGGGGCAAAAAAACAAAATTCTCCTTATTTTGTGGCAAAACTCAGAAATTCCACTTATTTTGGGGCAAAATTGCAGAAATATCTTTTATTTCAGGGAAAAAAGGCAGAAATTTTCATTATATTGGGGCAAAATAAACAGAAATTCCCTTTGTTTTGGGGGAAAAAGACTGAAATTCCACTTATTTAGAGGCAAAAGGCAGAAATTCCCCTTATTTTGGGGTAAAATTTCAGAAATTTCAAATATTTCAGGGCAAAATTCAGAAATTCCCCTCATTTTGGGGCAAAAAGATTATATCCCTAATTTTTGGCAAAAATTGAAGATATTTAACTTATTTCGGGACAAAAAGGCAGAAATTCCACTTAATTTCGGGCAAAAAGGCAGAAATGACCCGTATTTTGGAGCAAAATTGCAGAAATTCCCATAATATTGGTGCAAAAATGCAGAAATTCCCTTTATTTTGGGGCAAAAAGGCAGAAATTCTCCATATTTTGGTGCAAAAATCAGAAATTTCCCTTATTTTGATGTAAAATGCTGAAATTCTCCATATTTTGGGGCAAAAGGCAGAAATTTCTCTTATTTTGGGGCAAATTTGCAGAAATTTCACTTATTTCAGGGTAATAAGTTCGAAATTTTTCTTATTTTTGGGCAAAAAATACAGAAAATTCATTTGTTTTGGGGGAAAAAGACAGAAATTCCACTTATTTAGAGGCAAAAAGGCAAAAGTTCCCCTTATTTAGGAGCAAAAATGAAGAAATTTCCTTTTTTTATGCCAAAAATATGCATTCTTCTTATTTTCGGACAAAAAGGCAGAAATTCCCTATATTTTGGGGTAAAAGGCAGAAATTCCCCTTATTTTGGGGCAAAATTGCAGAAATTTCCCTAATTGTTGGGCAAAATTGCAGAAATTTCCCTAATTGTGGGACAAAAAACAGAAATTCCCCTTATTTTGGGGCAAAATTGCAGAAATTTCCATTATTATGGGGAAAAATTGCAGAAATTTCTTTTATTTTAGGGCAAAATTGCAGAAATTTCACTAATTGTGGAGCAAAAAGGCAGAAATTCTTTTTATTTTGGGCAAAACTCAGAAATTCCACTTATTTTGGGGCAAAATTGCAGAAATATCTTTTATTTCAGGGAAAAAAGGCAGAAATTTTTCTTATATTGGGGCAAAATAGACAGAAATTCCCTTTGTTTGGGGGAAAAAGACAGAAATTCCACTTATTTAGAGGAAAAAAGGCAGAAATTCCCTTTATTTTGGGGTAAAATTTCAGAAATTTCAAATATTTCAGGGCAAAATGGCAGAAATTCCCCTCATTTTGGGACAAAAAGATGAAATCCTTAATTTTTGGATAAAATTGAAGAAATTTCACTTATTTCGGGACATAAAGGCAGAAATTGCACTTAATTTCATGCAAAAAGGCAGAAATGACTCGTATTTTGGAGCAAAATTGCAGAAATTCCCCCAATATTGGTGAAAAATGCAGAAATTCCCTTTATTTTGGGGCAAAAAGGCAGAAATTCTCCATATTTTGGTGCAAAAATCAGAAATTTCCCTTATTTTGATGTAAAATGCTGAAATTCCCCATATTTTGGGGCAAAAGGCAGAAATTTCTCTTATTTTGGGGCAAATTTGCAGAAATTTCACTTATTTCAGGGTAATAAGTTCGAAATTTTTCTTATTTTGGGGCAAAAAAGACAGAAATTTCAATTGTTTTGGGGGAAAAAGACAGAAATTCCACTTATTTAGAGGCAAAAAGGCAAAAGTTCCCCTTATTTAGGAGCAAAAATGAAGAAATTTCCTTTTTTTATGCCAAAAATATGCATTCTTCTTATTTTCGGACAAAAAGGCAGAAATTCCCTATATTTTGGGGTAAAAGGCAGAAATTCCCCTTATTTTGGGGCAAAATTGCAGAAATTTCCCTAATTGTTGGGCAAAATTGCAGAAATTTCCCTAATTGTGGGACAAAAAACAGAAATTCCCCTTATTTTGGGGCAAAATTGCAGAAATTTCCATTATTATGGGGAAAAATTGCAGAAATTTCTTTTATTTTAGGGCAAAATTGCAGAAATTTCACTAATTGTGGAGCAAAAAGGCAGAAATTCTTTTTATTTTGGGCAAAACTCAGAAATTCCACTTATTTTGGGGCAAAATTGCAGAAATATCTTTTATTTCAGGGAAAAAAGGCAGAAATTTTTCTTATATTGGGGCAAAATAGACAGAAATTCCCTTTGTTTGGGGGAAAAAGACAGAAATTCCACTTATTTAGAGGAAAAAAGGCAGAAATTCCCTTTATTTTGGGGTAAAATTTCAGAAATTTCAAATATTTCAGGGCAAAATGGCAGAAATTCCCCTCATTTTGGGACAAAAAGATGAAATCCTTAATTTTTGGATAAAATTGAAGAAATTTCACTTATTTCGGGACATAAAGGCAGAAATTGCACTTAATTTCATGCAAAAAGGCAGAAATGACTCGTATTTTAGAGTAAAATTGCAGAAATTCCCCCAATATTGGTGAAAAATGCAGAAATTCCCTTTATTTTGGGGCAAAAAGGCAGAAATTCTCCATATTTTGGTGCAAAAATCAGAAATTTCCCTTATTTTGATGTAAAATGCTGAAATTCCCCATATTTTGGGGCAAAAGGCAGAAATTTCTCTTATTTTGGGGCAAATTTGCAGAAATTTCACTTATTTCAGGGTAATAAGTTCGAAATTTTTCTTATTTTGGGGCAAAAAAGACAGAAATTTCAATTGTTTTGGGGGAAAAAGACAGAAATTCCACTTATTTAGAGGCAAAAAGGCAAAAGTTCCCCTTATTTAGGAGCAAAAATGAAGAAATTTCCTTTTTTTATGCCAAAAATATGCATTCTTCTTATTTTCGGACAAAAAGGCAGAAATTCCCTATATTTTGGGGTAAAAGGCAGAAATTCCCCTTATTTTGGGGCAAAATTGCAGAAAATTCCCTAATTGTTGGGCAAAATTGCAGAAATTTCCCTAATTGTGGGACAAAAAACAGAAATTCCCCTTATTTTGGGGCAAAATTGCAGAAATTTCCATTATTATGGGGAAAAATTGCAGAAATTTCTTTTATTTTAGGGCAAAATTGCAGAAATTTCACTAATTGTGGAGCAAAAAGGCAGAAATTCTTTTTATTTTGGGCATAACTCAGAAATTCCACTTATTTTGGGGCAAAATTGCAGAAATATCTTTTATTTCAGGGAAAAAAGGCAGAAATTTTTCTTATATTGGGGCAAAATAGACAGAAATTCCCTTTGTTTGGGGGAAAAAGACAGAAATTCCACTTATTTAGAGGAAAAAAGGCAGAAATTCCCTTTATTTTGGGGTAAAATTTCAGAAATTTCAAATATTTCAGGGCAAAATGGCAGAAATTCCCCTCATTTTGGGACAAAAAGATGAAATCCTTAATTTTTGGATAAAATTGAAGAAATTTCACTTATTTCGGAACATAAAGGCAGAAATTGCACTTAATTTCATGCAAAAAGGCAGAAATGACTCGTATTTTAGAGTAAAATTGCAGAAATTCCCCCAATATTGGTGAAAAATGCAGAAATTCCCTTTATTTTGGGGCAAAAAGGCAGAAATTCTCCATATTTTGGTGCAAAAATCAGAAATTTCCCTTATTTTGATGTAAAATGCTGAAATTCCCCATATTTTGGGGCAAAAGGCAGAAATTTCTCTTATTTTGGGGCAAATTTGCAGAAATTTCACTTATTTCAGGGTAATAAGTTCGAAATTTTTCTTATTTTTGGGCAAAAAATACAGAAAATTCATTTGTTTTGGGGGAAAAAGACAGAAATTCCACTTATTTAGAGGCAAAAAGGCAAAAGTTCCCCTTATTTAGGAGCAAAAATGAAGAAATTTCCTTTTTTTATGCCAAAAATATGCATTCTTCTTATTTTCGGACAAAAAGGCAGAAATTCCCTATATTTTGGGGTAAAAGGCAGAAATTCCCCTTATTTTGGGGCAAAATTGCAGAAATTTCCCTAATTGTTGGGCAAAATTGCAGAAATTTCCCTAATTGTGGGACAAAAAACAGAAATTCCCCTTATTTTGGGGCAAAATTGCAGAAATTTCCATTATTATGGGGAAAAATTGCAGAAATTTCTTTTATTTTAGGGCAAAATTGCAGAAATTTCACTAATTGTGGAGCAAAAAGGCAGAAATTCTTTTTATTTTGGGCAAAACTCAGAAATTCCACTTATTTTGGGGCAAAATTGCAGAAATATCTTTTATTTCAGGGAAAAAAGGCAGAAATTTTTCTTATATTGGGGCAAAATAGACAGAAATTCCCTTTGTTTGGGGGAAAAACACAGAAATTCCACTTATTTAGAGGAAAAAAGGCAGAAATTCCCTTTATTTTGGGGTAAAATTTCAGAAATTTCAAATATTTCAGGGCAAAATGGCAGAAATTCCCCTCATTTTGGGACAAAAAGATGAAATCCTTAATTTTTGGATAAAATTGAAGAAATTTCACTTATTTCGGGACATAAAGGCAGAAATTGCACTTAATTTCATGCAAAAAGGCAGAAATGACTCGTATTTTAGAGTAAAATTGCAGAAATTCCCCCAATATTGGTGAAAAATGCAGAAATTCCCTTTATTTTGGGGCAAAAAGGCAGAAATTCTCCATATTTTGGTGCAAAAATCAGAAATTTCCCTTATTTTGATGTAAAATGCTGAAATTCCCCATATTTTGGTGCAAAAGGCAGAAATTTCCCTTATTTTGGTGCAAATTTTCAGAAATTTCTCTTATTTCAGGGTAATAAGTCAGAAATTTTTCTTATTTTGGGGCAAAAAAGACAGAAATTTCAATTGTTTTGGGGGAAAAAGACAGAAATTCCACTTATTTAGAGGCAAAAAGGCAGAAATACTTCTTATTTTGGAGCAAAAATGAAGAAATTTCCCTTTTATATGGCAAAAAGGTATGCATTCCCCTTATTTTTGGGCAAAAAGGCAGAAATTCCCCGTATTTTGGAGCAAAATTCCAGAAATTCCCCTAATTGTGGAGCAAAAAGGCAGATATTCCCTATATGTTGGGGCAAAAAAACAAAATTCTCCTTATTTTGTGGCAAAACTCAGAAATTCCACTTATTTTGGGGCAAAATTGCAGAAATATCTTTTATTTCAGGGAAAAAAGGCAGAAATTTTCATTATATTGGGGCAAAATAAACAGAAATTCCCTTTGTTTTGGGGGAAAAAGACTGAAATTCCACTTATTTAGAGGCAAAAGGCAGAAATTCCCCTTATTTTGGGGTAAAATTTCAGAAATTTCAAATATTTCAGGGCAAAATTCAGAAATTCCCCTCATTTTGGGGCAAAAAGATTATATCCCTAATTTTTGGCAAAAATTGAAGAAATTTAACTTATTTCGGGACAAAAAGGCAGAAATTCCACTTAATTTCGGGCAAAAAGGCAGAAATGACCCGTATTTTGGAGCAAAATTGCAGAAATTCCCATAATATTGGTGCAAAAATGCAGAAATTCCCTTTATTTTGGGGCAAAAAGGCAGAAATTCTCCATATTTTGGTGCAAAAATCAGAAATTTCCCTTATTTTGATGTAAAATGCTGAAATTCTCCATATTTTGGGGCAAAAGGCAGAAATTTCTCTTATTTTGGGGCAAATTTGCAGAAATTTCACTTATTTCAGGGTAATAAGTTCGAAATTTTTCTTATTTTTGGGCAAAAAATACAGAAAATTCATTTGTTTTGGGGGAAAAAGACAGAAATTCCACTTATTTAGAGGCAAAAAGGCAAAAGTTTCCCTTATTTTAAAGCAAAAAAGAAGAAATTTGTTTTTTTATGGAAAAAAGGTATGAATTCTTCTTATTTTCAGACAAAAAGGCAGAAATTCCCAATATTTTGGGGCAAAAGGCAAAAATTTTCATTATTTTGGGGCAAAATTGCAGAAATTTCCCTAATTTTGGGGCAAAAAACAGGAATTCTCCTTATTTTGGGGCAAAATTGCAGAAATTTCCCTTATTATGGGGAAAAATTGCAGAAATTTCTATTATTTTAGGGGAAAATTGCAGAAATTTCACTACTTGTGGTGCAAAAAGGCAGAAATTTTCTATATGTTGGGGCAAAAAGACAGAAATTCTCTTTATTTTGGGGCAAAACTCAGAAATTCCACTTATTTTGGGGCAAAATTCCAGAAATTTCCCTTATTTTGGGGAAAATTGCAAAAATTTCACTTATTTTGGTGCAAAATTGCAGAAATTTCATTTATTTCAGAGAAAAAAGGCAGAAATTTTCCTTATTTTGGGGCAAAAATGCAGAAATTCCTAATATTTTGTGCCAAAATTCAGAAATTCCCCTTATTTTTAGGTAAAAAGGCTGAAATTTTCCTTATTTGGGGGCAAAAAGGCAGAAATTTCCCTTATATTGGGGCAAAATTGCAGAAATTTCAGTTATTTCAGGGTAATAAGTCTGAAATTTTCCTTATTTTGGGGCAAAAAAGACAGAAATTTCCTTTGTTTTGGGGGAAAAAGACAGAAATTCCACTTATTTAGAGGCAAAAATGCAGAAATTCCCCTTATTATGAGGTAAAAAGGCTGAAATTCCCCTTATTTGGGGGCAAAAAGGCAGAGATTTCCCTTATTTTGGGGCAAAATTGCAGAAAATTTATTTATTTCCGGGTTATAAGTCAGAAATTTCCCTTATTTAAGGGCAAAAATGAGAAATTTTTTTTGTTTTGGGGGAAAAAGACACAAATTCCACTTATTTGGAGGCAAAAAGGCAGAAATTCCTTTTATTTTGGAGCAAAAATAAAGAAATTTCCCTTTTATATGGCAAAAAGTTATGCATTCCCCATATTTTAGGGCAAAAAGGCAAAAATTCCCCGTATTTTGGAGCAAAATTGCAGAAATTCCTCTAATTGTGGGGCAAAAAGGCAGAAATTCCCTATAAGTTGGGGCAAAAAGACAGAAATTCTCCTTATTTTGGGGCAAAACTCAGAAATTCCACTTATTTTGGGGCAAAATTGCAGAAATTTCACTTATTTCAGGGTAATAAGTCAGAAATTCCCCTTATTTTGAGGCAAAAAAGATAGATATTCTCTTTGTTTTAGGGGAAAAAGACAGAAATTCCACTTATTTAGAGGCAAAAAGGCAGAATTTTTTTTTATTTTGGAGCAAAAATAAAGAAATTTCACTTTTTTATGGCAAAAAGGTATGCATTCTCCTTATTTTCGGGCAAAAAAGCAGAAATTCCCAGTATTTTGGAGCAAAATTGCAGAAATTCCCATAATTTTGGGGCAAAAGGCATAAATTCCCGATATTTTGGGGCAAAAACCAGAAATTCCCCTTATTTTGGGGCAAAATTCCAGAAATTTTCTTTATTTTGGGGCAAAATTGCAGGATTTACCTTATTTTAAGGTAAAATTGCAGAAATTTCCCTTATTTGGGGCAAAATTGAAGAAATTTTTCTTATTATGGGGCAAAAAGGCAGAAATTCCATATATTTTGTGGCAAAAATGCAGAAATTCCCCTTATTTTGAGGTATAAAGGCTGCAATTCTTCTTATTTGAGAGCAAAAAGGCAGAAATTTCCCTTATATTGGGACAAAATTGCAGAAATTTCACTTATTTGAGGGTAATGAGTCAGAAATTCCCCTTATTTTGGGGCAAAAAAGACAGAAATTCCCTTTGTTTTGGGGGAAAAAGAGAGAAATTCCACTTATTTAGAGGAAAAAAGGCAGAAATTCCCCTTATTTTGGAGCAAAAATGAGGAAATTTCCCTTTTATATGGCAAAAAAATATGCATTCCCCTTAATTTCGGGCAAAAAGGCAGAAATTCCCCATATTTTTAGCAAAATTGCAGAAATTCCCCTAATTGTGCGGCAGAAAGGCAGAAATTCCTTATATGTTGGGGCAAAAAGATAGAAATTCTCCTTATTTTAGGGCAAAACTCAGAAATTCAACTTATTTGGGGCAAAATTGCAGAAATTTCACTTATTTCAGAGAAAAAAGGCAGAAATTTTCTTTATTTTGGGGCATAAAGGCAGAAATTCCTAATATTTTGTAGCAAAAATGCAGAAATTCTCCTTATTTTGAAGTAAAAAGGCTTACATTTTTCTTATTTGGGGGCAAAAAGGCAGAAATTTCTCTTATTTTGGGGCAAAATTGCAGAAATTTCCCTAATTGTGGGGCAAAAAACAGAAATTCCCATTATTTTGGGGCAAAATTGCAGATATTTCCCTTATTATGGGGAAAAATTGCATAAATTTCTTTTATTTTAGGGCAAAATTGCAGAAATTTCACTAATTGTGGGGCAAAAAAGCAGAAATTCTCCTTATTTGGGGGCAAAACTAAGAAATTCCACTTATTTTGGGGCAAAATTCCAGAAATTTCCCTTATTTTAGGGCAAAATTGCAGAAATTTCACTTATTTTGTGGCATAATTGCAGAAATTTCACTTATTTCAGAGAATAAAGGCAGAAATTTTCCTTATTTTGGGGCAAAAAGGCAGAAATTACTAATATTTTGTGCAAAAATTCAGAAATTCCACTTATTTGTAGGTAAAAATGCTGAAATTTTCCTTATTTGGGGGCAAAAAGGCAGAAATTTCCTTTATTTTGGGGCAAAATTGCAAAAATTTTACTTATTTCAGGGTAATAAGTCAGAAATTTCCCTTATTTTGGGGCAAAAAATACAGAAATTCCCTTTGTTTTGAGGGAAAAAGACAGAAATTCCACTTATTTAGAGGCAAAAAGGCTGAAATACTTCTTATTTTGGAGCAAAAATGAAGAAATTTCCCTTTTATATGGCAAAAAGGTATGCATTCCCCTTATTTTCGGGCAAAAAGGCAGAAATTCCCAGTATTTTGGAGCAAAATTCCAGAAATTCCCCTAATTGTGGGGCAAAAAGGCAGATATTCCCTATATGTTGGGGCAAAAAAACAAAATTCTCCTTATTTTGTGGCAAAACTCAGAAATTCCACTTATTTTGGGGCAAAATTGCAGAAATATCTTTTATTTCAGGGAAAAAAGGCAGAAATTTTCATTATATTGGGGCAAAATAAACAGAAATTCCCTTTGTTCTGGGGGAAAAAGACTGAAATTCCACTTATTTAGAGGCAAAAACGCAGAAATTCCCCTTATTTTGGGGTAAAATTTCAGAAATTTCAAATATTTCAGGGCAAAATTCAGAAATTCCCCTCATTTTGGGGCAAAAAGATGAAATCCCTAATTTTTGGCAAAAATTGAAGAAATTTCACTTATTTCGGGACAAAAAGGCAGAAATTCCACTTAATTTCGGGCAAAAAGGCAGAAATGACCCGTATTTTGGAGCAAAATTGCAGAAATTCCCCTAATATTGGTGCAAAAATGCAGAAATTCCCTTTATTTTGGGGCAAAAAGGCAGAAATTCTCCATATTTTGGTGCAAAAATCAGAAATTTCCCTTATTTTGATGTAAAATGCTGAAATTCCCCATATTTTGGGGCAAAAGGCAGAAATTTCTCTTATTTTGGGGCAAATTTGCAGAAATTTCACTTATTTCAGGGTAATAAGTTCGAAATTTTTCTTATTTTGGGGCAAAAAATACAGAAAATTCATTTGTTTTGTGGGAAAAAGACAGAAATTCCACTTATTTAGAGGCAAAAAGGCAAAAGTTCCCCTTATTTAGGAGCAAAAATGAAGAAATTTCCTTTTTTTATGGCAAAAAAGTATGCATTCTTCTTATTTTCGGACAAAAAGGCAGAAATTCCCTATATTTTGGGGTAAAAGGCAGAAATTCCCCTTATTTTGGGGCAAAATTTCAGAAATTTCCCTAATTGTTGGGCAAAATTGCAGAAATTTCCCTAATTGTGGGACAAAAAACAGATATTCCCCTTATTTTGTGGCAAAATTGCAGAAATTTCCATTATTATGGGGAAAAATTTCAGAAATTTCTTTTATTTTAGGGCAAAATTGCAGAAATTTCACTAATTGTGGAGCAAAAAGGCAGAAATTCTTTTTATTTTGGGCAAAACTCAGAAATTCCACTTATTTTGGGGCAAAATTGCAGAAATATCTTTTATTTCAGGGAAAAAAGCCAGAAATTTTTCTTATATTGGGGCAAAATAGACAGAAATTCCCTTTGTTTTGGGGGAAAAAGACAGAAATTCCACTTATTTAGAGGAAAAAAGGCAGAAATTCCCTTTCTTTTGGGGTAAAATTTCAGAAATTTCAAATATTTCAGGGCAAAATGGCAGAAATTCCCCTCATTTTGGGACAAAAAGATGAAATCCTTAATTTTTGGATAAAATTGAAGAAATTTCACTTATTTCGGGACATAAAGGCAGAAATTCCACTTAATTTCATGCAAAAAGGCAGAAATGACTCGTATTTTGGAGTAAAATTGCAGAAATTCCCCCGATATTGGTGAAAAATGCAGAAATTCCCTTTATTTTGAGGCAAAAAGGCAGAAATTCTCCATATTTTGGGGCAAAAATCAGAAATTTCCCTTATTTTGATGTAAAATGCTTAAATTCCCCATATTTTGGGGCAAAAGGCAGAAATTTCCCTTATTTTGGTGCAAATTTGCAGAAATTTCACTTATTTCAGGGTAATAAGTCAGAAATTTTTCTTATTTTGGGGCAAAAAAGACAGAAATTTCATTTGTTTTGGGGGAAAAAGACAGAAATTCCACTTATTTAGAGGCAAAAAGGCAAAAGTTCCCCTCATTTTAAAGCAAAAAAGAAGAAATTTCCTTTTTTATGGCAAAAAGGTATGCATTCTTCTTATTTTCAGACAAAAAGGCAGAAATTCCCAATATTTTGGGGCAAAAGGCAGAAATTTCCATTATTTTGGGGCAAAATTGCAGAAAATTCCCTAATTTTGGGGCAAAAAACAGGAATTCTCCTTATTTTGGGGCAAAATTGCAGAAATTTCCCTTATTATGGGGAAAAATTGCAGAAATTTCTATTATTTTAGGGGAAAATTGCAGAAATTTCACTACTTGTGGGGCAAAAAGGCAGAAATTTTCTATATGTTGGGGCAAAAAGACAGAAATTCTCTTTATTTTGGGGCAAAACTCAGAAATTCCACTTATTTTGGGGCAAAATTCCAGAAATTTCCCTTATTTTGGGGCAAAATTGCAGAAATTTCAATTATTTTGGTGCAAAATTGCAGAAATTTCATTTATTTCAGAGAAAAAAGGCAGAAATTTTCCTTATTTTGGGGCAAAAATGCAGAAATTCCTAATATTTTGTGCCAAAATTCAGAAATTCCCCTTATTTTTAGGTAAAAAGGCTGAAATTTTCCTTATTTGGGGGCAAAAAGGCAGAAATTTCCCTTATATTGGGGCAAAATTGCAGAAATTTCAGTTATTTCAGGGTAATAAGTCTGAAATTTTCCTTATTTTGGGGCAAAAAAGACAGAAATTCCCTTTGTTTTGGGGGAAAAAGACAGAAATTCCACTTATTTAGAGGCAAAAATGCAGAAATTCCCCTTATTATGAGGTAAAAAGGCTGAAATTCCCCTTATTTGGGGGCAAAAAGGCAGAGATTTCCCTTATATTGGGGCAAAATTGCAGAAAATTTATTTATTTCCGGGTAATAAGTCAGAAATTTCCCTTATTTAGGGGCAAAAATGAGAAATTTTTTTTGTTTTGGGGGAAAAAGACACAAATTCCACTTATTTGGAGGCAAAAAGGCAGAAATTCCTTTTATTTTGGAGCAAAAATAAAGAAATTTCCCTTTTATATGGCAAAAAGTTATGCATTCCCCATATTTTCGGGCAAAAAGGAAAAAATTCCTCGTATTTTGGAGCAAAATTGCAGAAATTCCACTAATTGTCAGGCAAAAAGGCAGAAATTCCCTATAAGTTGGGGCAAAAATACAGAAATTCTCCTTATTTTGGGGCAAAACTCAGAAATTCCACTTATTTTGGGGCAAAATTGCAGAAATTTCACTTATTTCAGGGTAATAAGTCAGAAATTCCCCTTATTTTGAGGCAAAAAAAACAGAAATTCTCTTTGTTTTGGGGGAAAAAGACAGAAATTCCACTTATTTAGAGGCAAAAAGGCAGAAATTTTTTTTATTTTGGAGCAAAAATAAAGAAATTTCACTTTTTTATGGCAAAAAGGTATGCATTCTCCTTATTTTCGGGCAAAAAGGCAGAAATTCCCCGTATTTTGGAGCAAAATTGCAGAAATTCCCACAATTTTGGGGCAAAAGGCATAAATTCCCGATATTTTGGGGGCAAAATTCAGAAATTCTCCTTATTTTGGGGCAAAATTCCAGAAATTTTCATTATTTTGGGGCAAAATTGCAGGATTTACCTTATTTTAAGGTAAAATTGCAGAAATTTCCCTTATTTGGGGCAAAATTGCAGAAATTTCACTTATTTTCAGGTAAAAAGGTTGAAATTTCCTTTGTTTTGGGGCAAAAAGGAAGAAATTCCCCTTATTTTGTGGAAAAATTGCAGAAATTTTCTTTATTTTGGGGCAAAAAGGCAGAAATTTTCCTTATTTTGAGGTAATAAGGTTGAAATTCCCCTTATTTTGGGGCAAAAATGCAGAAATTCCCCTTATTTTAGGGTAAAATTTCAGAAATTTCAAATATTTCTGGGCAAAATGGCAGAAATTCCCCGTATTTTGGAGCAAAATTGAAGAAATTCCCCTAATTTTGGGGCAAAAGGCAGAAATTCCCTTTATTTTGGGGCAAAAATCAGAAATTCCCCTTATTTTGGGGCAAAATTCCCGAAATTTTTTTTATTTTGGAGCAAAATTGCAGGAATTTACTTTAATTTGGTGCAAAATTGCAGAAATTTCCCTTATTTGGGGCAAAATTGCAGAAATTTCACTTATTTTCAGGTAAAAAGCCTGAAATTTCCTTTATTTTGGAGCAAAAAGAGAGAAATTCCCCTTATTTTGGGGAAAAATTGCAGAAATTTTCTTCATTTTGGGGCAAAAAGGCAGAAATTCCATATATTTTGTGGCAAAAAGGCAGAAATTTCCCTTATTTTGAAATAATAAGGTTGAAATTCCTTTTATTTTGGGGCAAAAATGCAGAAATTCCCCTTATTTTGGGGTAAAATTTCAGAAATTTCAAATATTTCTGGGCAAAATGGCAGAAATTCCCCTTATTTTGGGCAAAAAAATGAAATCCTTAATTTTTGGCTAAAATTGAAGAAATTTCACTTATTTCGGGACAAAAAGGCAGAAATTCCAATTAATTTCGGGCAAAAAGGCAGAAATGACCCGTATTTTGGAGCAAAATTGCAGAAATTCCTCTAATATTGTTGCAAAAATGAAGAAATTGCCTTTATTTTGGGGAAAAAGGCAGAAATTCCTATTATTTTTGTGCAAAAATCAGAAATTTCCCTTATTTTGATGTAAAATGCTGAAATTCCCCATATTTTAGGGCAAAAGGCAGAAATTTTCCTTATTTTGGGGCAAATTTGCAGAAATTTCACTTATTTCAGGGTAATAAGTCAGAATTTTTTTATTTTGGGGCAAAAAAGACAGAAATTTCCTTTGTTTTGGGGGAAAAAGACAGAAATTCCACTTATTTGGAGGCAAAAACGCAAAAGTTCCCCTTATTTTGGAGCAAAAATGAAGAAATTTCCCTTTTCTATGGCAAAAAGGTATGCATTCTTCTTATTTTTGGACAAAAAGGCAGAATTTCCCATATTTTGGGGCAAAAGGGAGAAATTTCCCTTATTTTGGTGCAAAATTGCAGAAATTTCCCTAATTGTGGGGCAAAAATTAGAAATTCCTTTTATTTTGGAGCAAAATTGCAAAAATTTCTTTTATTATGGGGAAAAATTGCAAAAATTTCTTTAATTTTAGGTAAAAATTGCAGAAATTTCACTAATTGTGGGGCAAAAAGGCAGAAATTCTCCTTATTTTTGGGCAAAACTCAGAAATTCCACTTATTTTGGTTCAAAATTCCAGAAATTTCTTTTATTTTGGGGCAAAATTGCAGAAATTTCACTTATTTTGGTGCAAAATTGCAGAAATTTCACTTATTTCAGAGAAAAAAGGCAGAAATTTTCCTTATTTTGGGGCAAAAATGCAGAAATTCCTAATATTTTGTGCCAAAATTCAGAAATTCTTTTTATTTTGATGTAAAAAGACTGAAATTTCCCTTATTTAGGGGCAAATGCAGAAATTTTTATTATATTGGGACAAAATTGCAGAAATTTCACTTATTTCAGGGTAATAAGTCAGAAATTTTCCTTATTTTGGGGCAAAAAAGGCAGAAATTCTTTTTGCTTTGGGGGAAAAAGACAATAATTCCACTTATTTAGAGGCAAAAAGGCAAAAATTCCCCTTATTTTGGAGCAAAAATGAAAAAAATTCCCTTTTTTATAGCAAAAAGTTATGCATTCCCCTTATTTTAGGGCAAAAAGGCAGAAATTCCTCGTATTTTGGAGCAAAATTACAGAAATTCCCCTAATTGTGGGGCAAAAAGGCAGAAATTATCTATATGTTGGGTCAAAAATACAGAAATTCTCCTTATTTTATGGCAAAACTCAGAAATTCCACTTATTTTGGGGCAAAATTCCAGAAATTTCCCTTATTTTGGGGCAAAATTGCAGAAATTTCTTTTATTTTGGGGCAAAATTGGAGAAATTTCACTTATTTTGGGGCAAAATTGCAGAAATTTCACTTATTTCAGGGAAAAAAGGCAGAAATTTACTTTGAGGTAATAAGGTTGAAATTCCCCATATTTTGGGGCAAAAAGGCAGAAATTCCCCTTATTTTGGAATAAAATTTAAGAAATTTCAATGAAGAAATGAAGAAATTTCCTTTTTCTATTGCAAAAAGGTATGCATTCTTCTTATTTTCAGACAAAAAGGCAGAAATTCCCCATATTTTGGGGAAAAAGGCAGAAATTCCCCTTATTTTGGGGCAAAATTGCAGAAATTTCATTAATTGTGGGGCAAAAATCAGAAATTCCTCTTATTTTGGGGCAAAATTGTAGAAATTCCCCTTATTATGGGGAAAAATTGCAAAAATTTCTTTTATTTTAGGGCAAAATTGCAGAAATTTCACTAATTGTGGGGCAAAAAGGCAGAAATTCTCCTTATTTTGGGGCAAAACTCAGAAATTCCACTTATTTTGGGGCAAAATTTCAGAAATTTCTTTTTTTTTGTGGCAAAATTGCAGAAATATCACTTATTTTGGGGCAAAATTGCAGAAATTTCACTTATTTCAGAGAAAAAAGGCAGAAATTTTCCTTATTTTGGGGCAAAAAAGCAGAAATTCCTAATATTTTGTGCTAAAATTCAGAAATTCCCCTTATTTTGAGGTAAAAATGCTGAAATTCCCCTTATTTGGGTGCAAAAGGCAAAAATTTCCATTATATTGGGGCAAAATTGCAGAAATTTCACTTATTTCAGGGTAATAACTCAGAAATTTTCCTTACTTTGGGGCAAAAAAGACAGAAATTCCCTTTGTTTTGGGGGAAAAAGACAGAAATTCCACTTATTTAGAGGCAAAAAAGCAGAAATTCCCCTTATTTTGGAGCAAAAATGAAGAAATTTCCCTTTTTTATGGCAAAAAGGTATGCATTCTTCTTATTTTCGGCAAAAAGGCGGAAATTCCCCATATTTTGGGGCAAAAGGCAGAAATTCCCTTTATTTTGGGGCCAAAAGGCACAAATTTCTCTTATTTTTGGGCAAAATTGCAGAAATTTCATTTACTTCAAGGCAAAAAGTCAGAAATTCCCCTTATTTTGGGGCAAAAAGGAGAAATTTCTTTTATTATGGCACAAAATTGAAGAAATTTTTTTTATTTTGGAACAAAAAGGCAGAAATTCCCCATATTTTGGGGCAAAAGGCAGAAATTTTTCCTATTTTGAAGTAAAATGCAGAAATTCCCCTTATTTAGAGGTAAAATGCAGAAATTTCCAAATATTGGGGGAAAATGCAGAAATTACCTATATTTTGGGGCTAAAAGGCAGAAATTAACCGTATTTTGAAGCAAAATTGCAGAAATTCTCATAATTTTCGGGAAAAAGGCAGAAATTCTCTTTATTTTGGGGCAAAAAGACAGAAAATCTCCTTTTTTCGGGAGCATAAAGTCAGAAATTCTTCTTATTTTGTGGCAAAATTGCAGAAATTTCCTTCACATTGGGGCAAAATTGCAGAAATTTCCCTTATTTTGGGGCAAAATTGCAGAAATTTCACTTATTTCAGAAAAAAGGCAGAAATTTTCTTATTTTGGGGCAAAAAGGTAGAAATTTCTTTTATTTTGGTACAAAATTGCAGAAATTTTTATTTTGGGGCAAAAAGGCAGAAATTCCCCATATTTTGGGGCAAAAAGGCAGAAATTCCCCTTATTATGAGGTAAAAAGGCTGAAATTCCCCTTATTTTCGGGCAAAAAGTCAGAAATTTTCCTTATTTTTGTGCAAAAAGACAGAAATTTCGTTTATTTTTGGGGAAAAGGGAGAAATTGCACTTATTTTGAGTTAAAAAGGCAGAAAATCCCTTATTTTGGGGCAAAAATGAAGAAATTTCATGTTTTTACGACAAAAAGGTAAATATTCCCTTTATTTTCGGGCAAAAAGGCAGAAATTCCCCATATTTTGTAGCAAAATTGCAAAAATTCCCCTAATTTTGGGGCAAAAAGGCATTAATTCCCCTTATTTTAAGGGAAAACTTCAGAAATTTCACTTATTTCGCAGCAAAATGGCAGAAATTTCCTTTATTTTCGGCGAAAAAAGCAGAAAATCCCTGTATTTTGGAGCAAAATTGCAGAAATTCACCTAATGTTGGGGTAAAAAATACAGTAATTTTCTTTATTTTAGGGCCAAAAAGGCAGAAATTCTCCTTATTTTGGGGCAAAAGGCAGAAATTCCCCTTTTTTTAGGGCAAAATTGCAGAAATTTCCCTTATTTGGGGGCAAAAAAACAGAAATTTTCCTTATTTTGGGGAAAAATTACAGAAATTTCCCTAATTGTGGGGCAAAAAAAGAAATTCCCCTTATTTTGGGGCAAAATTGCAGAAATTTCCTTTATTATGGGAAAAAATTGCAAAAATTTCTTTTATTTTAGGGCAAAATTGCAGAAATTTCACTAATTGTGGGCAAAAAGGCAGAAATTCTTTTTATTTTGGGGAAAAACTCAGAAATTCCACTTATTTGGGGGCAAAATTTCAGAAATTTTCCTTATTTTGGAAAAAATTGCAGAAATTTCACTTATTTTGGGGCAAAATTGCAGAAATTTCATTTATATCACAGAAAAAAGGCAGAAATTTTCTTTATTTTGGGGCAAAAACCAGAAATACCTAATATTTTGTGCCAAACTTCAGAAATTCCTTTTATTTTGAGGTAAAAAGGCTGAAATTACCCTTATTTGGGGGCAAAAAAGCAGAAATTTCCCTTATATTGGGGCAAAATTGCAGAAATTTCTCTTATTTCAGGGTAATAATTCAGAAATTTTCCTTATTTTGGGGAAAAAAAAGACAGAAATTCCCTTTGTTTTGAGGGAAAAAGACAGAAATTCCACTTATTTAGAAGCAAAAAGGCAGAAATTCCCCGTATTTTGGAGCAAAATTGCAGAAATTCCCATAATTGTGGGGCAAAAAGGCAGAAATTCCCTATATGTTGGGGCAAAAAGACAGAAATTCTTCTTATTATGGGGCAAAACTCAGAAATTCCACTTATTTTAGAGAAAAATTTTAGAAATATCTCTTATTTCAGGGAACAAAGGCAGAAATTTTCCTTATATTGGGGCAAAAAGGCAGAAATTCCTAATATTTGTGGCAAAAATGCAGAAATTCCCTTTATTTTTAGGTTAAAAGGCTGAAATTCCCCTTATTTGAAAGCAAAAATGCAGAAATTTCTCTTATTTTGGGGCAAAATTGCAGAAATTTCACGTATTTCAGGGTAATAAGTCAGAAATTCCCCTTGTTTTGTGGCAAAAAAGACAGAAATTCCCTTTGTTTTGGGGGAAAAAGACAAATTCCACTTATTTAGAGGCAAAAAGGCAGAAATTACCCTTATTTTGGAGCAAAAATGAAGAAATTTTACTTTTTTATGGTAAAAAGGTATGCATTCACCATATTTTCAGACAAAAAGGCAGAAATTCCCCGTATTTTGGAGCAAAATTGCAGAAATTCCCCTAATTTTGGGGCAAAAGGCAGAAATTCCCTTTATTTTGAAGCAAAAATCAGAAATTCCCCTTATTTTGGGGCAAAATTCCAGAAATTTTCTTTATTTTGGGGCAAAATTGCAGGAAATTACCTTATTTTGGGGCAAAATTGGAGAAATTTCTCTCATTTGGGTCAAAATTGCAGAAATTTCACATATTGTCAGGTAAAAAGGCAGAAATTCCAAATATTTTGTGGTACAAATGCAGAAATTCCCCTTATTTTTAGGTTAAAAGTCTGAAATTTCCCTTATTTGGAAGCAAAAATGCAGAAATTTCCCTAATTTTTGGGCAAAATTGCAGAAATTTCACTTATTTCAGGGTAATAAGTCAGAAATTCCCCTTATTTTGAGGCAAAAAAGACAGAAATTCCCTTTGTTTTGGGGGAAAAAGACAGAAATTCCACTTATTTAAAGACAAAAATGCAGAAATTTCTCTTATTTTGGAGCAAAAATGAAGAAATTTCACTTTTTTATGGCAAAAAGGTATGCATTCCCCTTATTTTCGGGCAAAAAGGCAGAAATTCCCCGTATTTTGGAGCAAAATTGCAGAAATTCTCCTAATTTTGGGGCAAAAGGCAGAAATTCCCTTTATTTTGGGGCAAAAATCAGAAATTCCCCTTATTTTGGGGCAAAATTCCAGAAATTTTTTTATTTTGGAGCAAAATTGCAGGAATTTACCTTAATTTGGGGCAAAATTGCAGAAATTTCCCTTATTTGGGGCAAAATTGCAGAAATTTCACTTATTTTCAGGTAAAAAGGCTGAAATTTCCTTTATTTTGGAGCAAAAAGAGAGAAATTCCCCTTATTTTGGGGAAAAATTGCAGAAATTTTCTTTATTTTGGGGCAAAAAGGCAGAAATTCCATATATTTTGTGGCAAAAAGGCAGAAATTTCCCTTATTTTGAAATAATAAGGTTGAAATTCCTTTTATTTTGGGGCAAAAATGCAGAAATTCCCCTTATTTTGGGGTAAAATTTCAGAAATTTCAAATATTTCTGGGCAAAATGGCAGAAATTCCCCTTATTTTGGGGCAAAAAAATGAAATCCTTAATTTTTGGCTAAAAATGAAGAAATTTCACTTATTTCGGGACAAAAAGGCAGAAATTCCACTTAATTTCGGGCAAAAAGGCAGAAATGACCCGTATTTTGGAGCAAAATTGCAGAAATTCCTCTAATATTGGTGCAAAAATGAAGAAATTGCCTTTATTTTGGGGAAAAAGGCAGAAATTCCTAATATTTTTGTGCAAAAATCAGAAATTTCCCTTATTTTGATGTAAAATGCTGAAATTCCCCATATTTTAGGGCAAAAGGCAGAAATTTTCCTTATTTTGGGGCAAATTTGCAGAAATTTCACTTATTTCAGGGTAATAAGTCAGAATTTTTTTATTTTGGGGCAAAAAAGACAGAAATTTCCTTTGTTTTGGGGGAAAAATACAGAAATTCCACTTATTTGGGGGCAAAAACGCAAAAGTTCCCCTTATTTTGAAGCAAAAATGAAGAAATTTCCCTTTTCTAGGGCAAAAAGGTATGCATTTTTCTTATTTTCAGACAAAAAGGCAGAAATTTCCCATATTTTGGGGCAAAAGGCAGAAATTCCCCTTATTTTGGTGCAAAATTGCAGAAATTTCCCTAATTGTGGGGCATAAATTAGAAATTCCTTTTATTTTGGAGCAAAATTGCAAAAATTTCCCTTATTATGGGGAAAAATTGCAAAAATTTCTTTAATTTTAGGTAAAAATTGCAGAAATTTCACTAATTGTGGGGCAAAAAGGCAGAAATTCTCCTTATTTTTGGGCAAAACTCAGAAATTCCACTTATTTTGGCTCAAAATTCCAGAAATTTCTTTTATTTTGGGGCAAAATTGCAGAAATTTCACTTATTTTGGTGCAAAATTGCAGAAATTTCACTTATTTCAGAGAGAAAAGGCAGAAATTTTCCTTATTTTGGGGCAAAAAGGCAGAAATTCCTAATATTTTGTGCCAAAATTCAGAAATTCTTTTTATTTTGACGTAAAAAGACTGAAATTTCCCTTATTTAGGGGCAAATGCAGAAATTTTTATTATATTGGGGCAAAATTGCAGAAATTTCACTTATTTCAGGGTAATAAGTCAGAAATTTTCCTTATTTTGGGGCAAAAAAGGCAGAAATTCTTTTTGCTTTGGGGGAAAAAGACAATAATTCCACTTATTTAGAGGCAAAAAGGCAAAAATTCCCCTTATTTTGGAGCAAAAATGAAGAAATTTCCCTTTTTTATAGCAAAAAGTTATGCATTCTCCTTATTTTAGGGCAAAAAGGCAGAAATTCCTCGTATTTTGGAGCAAAATTACAGAAATTCCCCTAATTGTGGGGCAAAAAGGCAGAAATTATCTATATGTTGGGTCAAAAATACAGAAATTCTTCTTATTATATGGCAAAACTCAGAAATTCCACTTATTTTGGGGCAAAATTCCAGAAATTTCTCTTATTTTGGGGCAAAATTGCAGAAATTTCTTTTATTTTGGGGCAAAATTGGAGAAATTTCACTTATTTTGGGGCAAAATTGCAGAAATTTCACTTATTTCAGGGAAAAAAGGCAGAAATTTATTTTGATGTAATAAGGTTGAAATTCCCCATATTTTGGGGCAAAAAGGCAGAAATTCCCCTTATTTTGGAATAAAATTTAAGAAATTTCAATGAAGAAATGAAGAAATTTCCTTTTTCTATGGCAAAAAGGTATGCATTCTTCTTATTTTCAGACAAAAAGGCAGAAATTCCCCATATTTTGGGGCAAAAGGCAGAAATTCCCCTTATTTTGGGGCAAAATTGCAGAAATTTAATTAATTGTGAGGCAAAAATCAGAAATTCCTCTTATTTTGGGGCAAAATTGTAGAAATTCCCCTTATTATGGGGAAAAATTGCAAAAATTTCTTTTATTTTAAGGCAAAATTGCAGATATTTCACTAATTGTGGGGCAAAAAGGCAGAAATTCTCCTTATTTTGGGGCAAAACTCAGAAATTCCACTTATTTTGGGGCAAAATTTCAGAAATTTCTTTTTTTTGTGGCAAAATTGCAGAAATGTCACTTATTTTGGGGCAAAATTGCAGAAATTTCACTTATTTCAGAGAAAAAAGGCAGAAATTTTCCTTATTTTGGGGCAAAAAGGCAGAAATTCCTAATATTTTGTGCCAAAATTCAGAAATTCCCCTTATTTTGAGGTAAAAACGCTGAAATTCCCCTTATTTGGGGGCAAAAGGCAAAAATTTCCATTATATTGGGGCAAAATTGCAGAAATTTCACTTATTTCAGGGTAATAACTCAGAAATTTTCTTTATTTTGGGGCAAAAAATACAGAAATTCCCTTTGTTTTGGGGGAAAAAAGACAGAAATTCCACTTATTTAGAGGCAAAAAAGCAGAAATTCCCCTTATTTTGGAGCAAAAATGAAGAAATTTCCCTTTTTTATGGCAAAAAGGTATGCATTCTTCTTATTTTCGGCAAAAGGCGGAAATTCCCCATATTTTGGGGCAAAAGGCAGAAATTCCCTTTATTTTGGGGCCAAAAGGCACAAATTTCTCTTATTTTTGGGCAAAATTGCAGAAATTTCATTTACTTCAAGGCAAAAAGTCAGAAATTCCCCTTATTTTGGGGCAAAAAGGAGAAATTTCTTTTATTATGGCACAAAATTGAAGAATTTTTTTTATTTTGGAACAAAAAGGCAGAAATTCCCCATATTTTGGGGCAAAAGGCAGAAATTTTTCTTATTTTGAGGTAAAATGCAGAAATTCCCCTTATTTAGAGGTAAAATGCAGAAATTTCCAAATATTGGGGGAAAATGCAGAAATTACCTATATTTTGGGGCTAAAAGGCAGAAATTAACCGTATTTTGAAGCAAAATTGCAGAAATTCTCATAATTTTCGGGAAAAAGGCAGATATTCTCTTTATTTTGGGGCAAAAAGACAGAAAATCTCCTTTTTTCGGGAGCATAAAGTCAGAAATTCTTCTTATTTTGTGGCAAAATTGCAGAAATTTCCTTCACATTGGGGCAAAATTGCAGAAATTTCCCTAATTTTGGGGCAAAATTGCAGAAATTTCACTTATTTCAGAAAAAAGGCAGAAATTTTCTTATTTTGGGGCAAAAAGGTAGAAATTTCTTTTATTTTGGTACAAAATTGCAGAAATTTTTATTTTGGGGCAAAAAGGCAGAAATTCCCCATATTTTGGGGCAAAAAGGCAGAAATTCCCCTTATTATGAGGTAAAAAGGCTGAAATTCCCCTTATTTTCGGGCAAAAAGTCAGAAATTTTCCTTATTTTTGTGCAAAAAGACAAAAATTTCGTTTATTTTTGGGGAAAAGGGAGAAATTGCACTTATTTTGAGTTAAAAAGGCAGAAAATCCCTTATTTTGGGGCAAAAATGAAGAAATTTCATGTTTTTATGACAAAAAGGTAAATATTCCCTTTATTTTCGGGCAAAAAGGCAGAAATTCCCCATATTTTGTAGCAAAATTGCAAAAATTCCCCTAATTTTGTGGCAAAAAGGCATTAATTCCCCTTATTTTAAGGGAAAACTGCAGAAATTTCACTTATTTCGCAGCAAAATGGCAGAAATTTCCTTTATTTTCGGCGAAAAAAGCAGAAAATCCCTGTATTTTGGAGCAAAATTGCAGAAATTCACCTAATGTTGGGGTAAAAAATACAGTAATTTTCTTTATTTTAGGGCCAAAAAGGCAGAAATTCTCCTTATTTTGGGGCAAAAGGCAGAAATTCCCCTTTTTTTAGGGCAAAATTGCAGAAATTTCCCTTATTTGGGGGCAAAAAAACAGAAATTTTCCTTATTTTGGGGAAAAATTACAGAAATTTCCCTAATTGTGGGGCAAAAAAAGAAATTCCCCTTATTTTGGGGCAAAATTGCAGAAATTTCCTTTATTATGGGAAAAAATTGCAAAAATTTCTTTTATTTTAGGGCAAAATTGCAGAAATTTCACTAATTGTGGGCAAAAAGGCAGAAATTCTTTTTATTTTGGGGAAAAACTCAGAAATTCCACTTATTTGGGGGCAAAATTCCAGAAATTTTCCATATTTTGAAAAATATTGCAGAAATTTCACTTATTTTGGGGCAAAATTGCAGAAATTTCATTTATATCACAGAAAATAGGCAGAAATTTTCTTTATTTTAAGGCAAAAACCAGAAATTCCTAATATTTTGTGCCAAACTTCAGAAATTCCTTTTATTTTGAGGTAAAAAGGCTGAAATTACCCTTATTTGGGGGCAAAAAAGCAGAAATTTCCCTTATATTGGGGCAAAATTGCAGAAATTTCTCTTATTTCAGGGTAATAACTCAGAAATTTTCTTTATTTTGGGGCAAAAAAGACAGAAATTCCCTTTGTTTTGAGGGAAAAAGACAGAAATTCCACTTATTTAGAAGCAAAAAGGCAGAAATTCCTAATATTTTGGTGCAAAAATCAGAAATTTCCTTTATTTTGATGTAAAATGCTGAAATTCCCCATATTTTGGGGCAAAAGGCAGAAATTTCTCTTATTTTGGGGCAAATTTGCAGAAATTTCACTTATTTCAGGGTAATAAGTCAGAAATTTTTCATATTTTGGGGCAAAAAAGACAGAAATTTCCTTTGTTTTGGGGGAAAAAGACAGAAATTCCACTTATTTGGAGGCAAAAATGCAAAAGTTCCCCTTATTTTTGAGCAAAAATGACGAAATTTCCCTTTTTTATGGCAAAAAGGTATGCATTCTTTTTATTTTCGGACAAAAAGGCAGAAATTCCCCATATTTTGGGGCAAAAGACAGAAATTCCCCTTATTTTGGGGCAAAATTGCAGAAATTTCCCTAATTGTGGGAAAAAAATCAGAACTTCCACTTATTTTGGGGCAAAATTGCAGAAATTTCCCTTATTATGGGGAAAAATTGCAAAAATTTCTTTTATTTTAGGGCAAAATTGCAGAAATTTCACTAATTGTGGGGCAAAAAGGCAGAAATTCTCTTTATTTTGGGGCAAAACTCAGAAATTTCACTTATTTTAGGGCAAAAATTCAGAAATTTCCCTTATTTTGGGGCAAAATTGCAGAAATTTCACTTATTTTGGTGGAAAATTGCAGAAATTTCACTTATTTCAGAGAAAAAACGCAGAAATTTTTCCTATTTTGGGGCAAAAGTGCAGAAATTCCTAATATTTTGTGCAAAAATTCAGAAATTCCCCTTATTTTGAGGTAAAAAGGCTGAAATTCCCCTTATTTGGGGGCAAAGAGGCAGAAATTTCCCTTATATTGGGGCAAAATTGCAGAAATTTTACTTATTTCAGGGTAATAAGTCAGAAATTATTTTTATTTTGGATCAAAAAAGACAGAAATTCCCTTTATTTTGGGGGAAAAAGACAGAAATTCCACTTATTTAGAGGCAAAAATGCAGAAATTCCCCTTATTATGAGGGAAAAAGGCTGAAATTCCCCTTATTTGGGAGGAAAAAGGCAGAAATTTCCCATTATTTTGGGGCAAAATTGCAGAAATTTTACTTATTTCAGGGTAATAAGTCAGAAATTCCTTTTAATATGGGGCAAAAAGACAGAAATTCCCTTTGTTTTGGGGGAAAAAGACAGAAATTCCACTTATTTAGAAGCAAAAAGGCAGAAATTTTCCTTATTTTGGGGAAAAAATGAAGAAATTTCCCTTTTATATGGCAAAAAGGTATGCATTCCCCTTATTTTCTGGCAAAAAGGCAGAAATTCCCCGTATTTTGCAGCAAAATTGCAGAAATTCCCCTAATTGTGGGGCAAAAAGACAGAAATTCTCCTTATTTTCGGGCAAAACTCAGAAATTCCACTTTTTTTGGAGCAAAAGTGAAGAAATATCTCTTATTTCAGGGAAAAAAGGCAGAAATTTTCCTTATATTGGGGCAAAAAGGCAGAAATTCCTAATATATTTTGGCAAAAATGTAGAAATTCCCCTTATTTTTAGGTTAAAAGGCTGAAATTCCCCTTATTTGGGAGCAAAGATGCAGAAATTTCCCTTATTTTGGGGCAAAATTGCAGAAATTTCACTTATTTTGGGGCAAAATTGCAGAAATTTCACTTATTTCAGGGAAAAAGGCAGAAATTTTCCTTATTTTGGGGCAAAAATGCAGAAATTCCTAATATTTTGTGTCAAAAATGCAGAAATTCTTATTTTGAGGTAAAAATGCTGAAATCCCCTTATTTGGGGGCAAAAAGGCAGAAATTTCCTATATGTTGGGGCAAAATTGCAGAAATTTCACTTATTTCAGGGTAATAAGTAAGAAATTCCCCTTATTTTGGGGCAAAAAAGACAGAAATTCCCTTTGTTTTGGGGGAAAAAGACAGAAATTCCACTTATTTAGAGGCAAAAAGGCAGAAATTCCCCTTATTTTGGAGCAAAAATGAAGAAATTTCACTTTTTTATGGCAAAAAGGTATGCATTCCCCTTATTTTCGGGCAAAAAGGCAGAAATTCCCCGTATTTTGGAGCAAAATTGCAGAAATTCTCCTAATTTTGGGGCAAAAGGCAGAAATTCCCTTTATTTTGGGGCAAAAATCAGAAATTCCCCTTATTTTGGGGCAAAATTCCAGAATTTTTTTTTTGGGGGCAAAATTGCAGGAATTTACCTTATTTTGGGGCAAAATTACAAAAATTTCCCTTATTTGGGGCAAAATTGCAGAAATTTCACTTATTTTCAGGTAAAAAGGCTGAAATTTCCTTTATTTTTGGGCAAAAATGGAGAAATTCCCCTTATTTTGGGGAAAAATTGAAGAAATTTTCCTTATTTTGGGGCAAAAAGGCAGAAATTCAGTATATTTTGTGGCAAAAAGGCAGAAATTTCTCTTATTTTGAGATAATAAGGTTGAAATTCCCCTTATTTGGGGCAAAAAGGCAGAAATACCCCTTATTTTGGGGTAAAATTTCAGAAATTTCAAATATTTCTGGGCAAAATGGCAGAAATTCCGCTTATATTGGGGCAAAAAGATGAAATCCCTAATTTTTGGCTAAAATTAAAGAAATTTCACTTATTTCGGGACAAAAAGGGAGAAATTCCACTTAATTTCGGGCAAAAAGGCAGAAATGACCCGTATTTTGGAGCAAAATTGCAGAAATTCCCCTAATATTGGTGCAAAAATGAAGAAATTCCCTTTATTTTGGGGCAAAAAGGCAAAAATTCCTAATATTTTGGTTCAAAAATCAGAAATTTCCCTTATTTTGATGTAAAATGCTAAAATTCCCCATATTTTGGGGCAAAAGGCAGAAATTTCCCTTATTTTGGGGCAAATTTGCAGAAATTTCACTTATTTCAGAGTAATAAGTCAGAAATTTTTCTTATTTTGGGGAAAAAAAGACAGAAATTTTCTTTGTTTTGGGGGAAAAAGACAGAAATTCCACTTATTTGGAGGCAAAAACGCAAAAGTTCCCCTTATTTTGGAGCAAAAATGACGAAATTTCCCTTTTTTATGGCAAAATGTATGCATTCTTCTTATTTTCGGACAAAAAGGCAGAAATTCTCCATATTGTGGGGCAAAAGGCAGAAATTTCCCTTATTTTGGGGCAAAATTGCAGAAATTTCCCTAATTGTGGGGCAAAAATCAGAAATTCCGCTTATTTTGGGGCAAAATTGCAGAAATTTCCCTTATTATGGGGAAAAATTGCAAAAATTTCTTTTATTTTAGGGCAAAATTGCAAAAATTTCACTAATTGTGGGGCAAAAAGGCAGAAATTCTCCTTATTTTGTGGCAAAACTCAGAAATTTCACTTATTTTGGGGCAAAATTCCAGAAATTTCCCTTATTTTGGGGCAAAATTGCAGAAATTTCACTTATTTTGGTGCAAAATTGCAGAAATTTTACTTATTTCAGAGAAAAAGCAGAAATTTTCCTTATTTTGGGGAAAAAAGGCAGAAATTCCTAATATTTTGTGCCAAAATTCAGAAATTCCCGTTATTTTGAGGTAAAAAGGCTGATATTCCCATTATTTGGGGGCAAAAAGGCAGAAATTTCCCTTATATTGAGGCAAAATTGCAGAAATTTCACTTATTTCAGGGTAATAAGTCAGAAATTTTCCTAATTTTGGGGCAAAAAAGATAGAAATTCCCTTTATTTTGGGGGAACAAGACAGAAATTCCACTTATTTAGAGGCAAAAGTGCAGAAATTCCCCTTATTATGAGGTAAAAAGGCTGAAATTCCCCTTATTTGGGAGGAAAAAGGCAGAAATTTCCCTTATTTTGGGGCAAAATTGCAGAAATTTTACTTATTTCAGGGTAATAAATCATAAATTCCTCTTATTTTGGGGCAAAAATGACAGAAATTCCCTTAGTTTTGGGAGAAAAAGACAGAAATTCCACTTATTTAGAGGCAAAAATGCAGAAATTTTCCTTATTTTGGAGCAAAAATGAAGAAATTTCCCTTTTATATGGCAAAAAGTTATGCATTCCCCTTATTTTCGGGCAAACAGGCCGAAATTCTCCGTATTTTGGAGCAAAATTGCAGAAATTCCCCTAATTGTGGGGCAAAAAGGCAGAAATTCCCTATATGTTGGGGCAAAAAGACAGAAATTCTCCTTATTTTGGGGCCAAACTCAGAAATTCCGCTTATTTTGGAGCAAAATTGCAGAAATATCTCTTATTTCAGGGAAAAAAGGCAAAAATTTTCTTTATATTGGGGCAAAAAAGCAGAAATTCCTAATATTTTGTGGCAAAAATGCAGAAATTTTCCTTATTTTTAGGTTAAATGTCTGAAATTCCCCTTATTTGGAAGCAAAAATGCAGAAATTCCCCTTATTTTGGGGCAAAATTGCAGAAATTTCACTTATTTCAGGGTAATAAGTCAGAAATTTCCCTTATTTTGTGGCAAAAAAGACAGAAATTCCCTTTGTTTTGGGGGAAAAAGACAGAAATTCCACTTATTTAGAGGCAAAAAGGCAGAAATTCCCCTTATTTTAGAGCAAAAATGAAGAAATTTCACTTTTTTATGGCAAAAAGGTATGCATTCCTTTTATTTTCGGACAAAAATGCAGAAATTCCCCGTATTTTGGAGCAAAATTGCAGAAATTCCCCTAATTTTGGGGCAAATGGCAGAAATTCCCTTTATTTTAGGGCAAAAATCAGAAATTCCCCTTATTTTGGGGCAAAATTCCAGAAATTTTCTTTATTTTGGGGCAAAATTGCAAAAATTTACATTTTTTTGGGGCAAAATTTCAGAAATATCACTTATATTCAGGTAAAAAGGCTGAAATATCCTTTATTTTCGGGCAAAAAGAGCGAAATTCCCCTTATTTTTGGGGAAAAATTGCAGAAATTTTCCTTATTTTGGGGCAAAAAGGCAGAAATTTCGTATATTTTGTGGCAAAAAGGCAGAAATTTCCTTTATTTTGAGGTAATAAGGTTGAAAATCCCCTTAATTTGGGGCAAAAAGGCAGAAATTCCCCTTATTTTGGGGTAAAATTTCAGAAATTTCAAATATTTCTGGGCAAAATGGCAGAAATTCCCCTTATTTTGGGGCAAAAAGATGAAATCCCTAATTTTTGGCTAAAATTGAAGAAATTTCACTTATTTCGGGACAAAAAGGCAGAAATTCCACGTAATTTCTGGCAAAAAGGCAGAAATGACCCGTATTTTGGAGCAAAATTGCAGAAATTCTCCTAATTTTGGGGCAAAAAGCAGAAATTCCCTTTATTTTGGGACAAAAAGGCAAAAATTCCTAATATTTTGGTGCAAAAATCAGAAATTTCCCTTATTTTGATGTAAAATGCTGAAATTCCCCATATTATGGGGCAAAAGGCAGAAATTTCCCATATTTTTAGGCAAATTTGCAGAAATTTCACTTATTTCAGGGTAATAAGTCAGAAATTTTTCTTATTTTGGGGCAAAAAACACAGAAATTTCCTTTGTTTGGGGGGAAAAAGACAGAAATTTCACTTATTTGGAGGCAAAAATGCAAAAGTTCCCCTTATTTTGGAGCAAAAATGAAGAAATTTCCCTTTTTTATGGCAAAATGTATGCATTCTTCTTATTTTCGGACAAAAAGGCAGAAATTCTCCATATTTTGGGGCAAAGGCAGAAATTCCCCTTATTTTGGGGCAAAATTGCAGAAATTTCCCTAATTGTGGGGCAAAAATCAGAAATTCCGCTTATTTTGGTGCAAAATTGCAGAAATTTCCCTTATTATGGGGAAAAATTGCAAAAAATTCTTTTATTTTAGGGCAAAATTGCAGAAATTTCACTAATTGTGGGGCAAAAAGGCAGAAATTCTCCTTATTTTGGGGCAAAATACCAGAAATTTCCCTTATTTTGGGGCAAAATTGCAGAAATTTCACTTATTTTGGTGCAAAATTGCAGAAATTTTACTTATTTCAGAGAAAAAGCAGAAATTTTCCTTATTTTGGGGCAAAAGGCAGAAATTCCTAATATTTTGTGCCAAAATTCAGAAATTCCCGTTATTTTGAGGTAAAAAGGCTGATATTCCCATTATTTGGGGGCAAAAAGGCAGAAATTTCCCATATATTGAGGCAAAATTGCAGAAATTTCACTTATTTCAGGGTAATAAGTCAAAAATTTTCCTTATTTTGGGGCAAAAAAGATAGAAATTCTTTTTATTTAGGGGGAAAAAGACAGAAATTCCACTTATTTAGAGGCAAAAATGCAGAAATTCCCCTTATTATGAGGTAAAAAGGCTGAAATTCCTTTTTTTGTGGGGAAAAAGGCAGAAATTTCCCTTATTTTGGGGCAAAATTGCAGAAATTTTACTTATTTCAGGGTAATAAGTCAGAAATTCCTTTTACTTTGGGGCAAAAAAGACAGAAATTCCCTTTGTTTTTGGGGGAAAAGAGAGAAATTCCACTTATTTATAGGCAAAAAGGCAGAAATTTTCCTTATTTTGGAGCAAAAATGAAGAAATTTCTCTTTTATATGGCAAAAAGGTATGCATTCCCCTTATTTTCGGGCAAAAAGGCAGAAATTCCCCGTATTTTGGAGCAAAATTGCAGAAATTCTCCTAATTGTGGGGCAAGAAGGCAGAAAATCCGTATATGTTGGGGAAAAAAACAGAAATTCGGCTTATTTTGATGCAAAACTCAGAAATTCCACTTATTTTCGAGCAAAATTGCAGAAATATCTCTTATTTCAGGGAAAAAAGGCAGAAATTTTCCTTATATTGGGGCAAAAAGGCAGAAATTCCTAATATTTTGTGGCAAAAATGTAGAAATTCTTCTTATTTTGAGGTAAAAAAGCTGAAATTCCCCTTATTTGGAAGCAAAAATGCAGAAATTTCCCTTATTTTGGGGCAAAATTGCAGAAATTTCACTTACTTCAGGGTAATAAGTCAGAAATTCCCCTTATTTTGGGGCAAAATAGACAGAAATTCCCTTTGTTTTGGGGGAAAATGACAGAAATTCCACTTATTTAGAGGCAAAAAGGCAGAAATTTCCCTTATTTTGGAGCAAAAATGAAGAAATTTCACTTTTTTATGGCAAAAAGGTATGCATTCCCCTTTATTTTCGGGCAAAAAGGCAGAAATTCCCCGTATTTTAGAGCAAAATTTCAGAAATTCCCCTAATTTTTGGGGCAAAAGGCAGAAATTCCCTTTATTTTGGGGCAAAAATCAGAAATTCCCCTCATTTTGGGGCAAAATTCCAGAAATTTTTTTTTATTTTGGGGCAAAATTGCAGGAAATTACCTTATTTTGGGGCAAAATTGCAGAAATTTCTCTTATTTGGGGCAAAATTGCAGAAATTTCCCTTATTTTGGGGCAAAAAGGCAGAAATTCCATATATTTTGTGACAAAAAGGTAGAAATTTCCCTTATTTTGAGGTAATAAGGTCGAAATTTCCCTTATTTTAGGACAAATAGGCAGAAATTCCCCTTATTTTGGAATAAAATTTCAGAAATTTCAAATATTTCATGGCAAAATGGCAGAAAATCCCCTTATTTTGGGGCAAAAAATGAAATCCCTAATTTTTGGCTAAAATTGAAGAAATTTCACTTTTTTCGGAACAAAAAGGCAGAAATTCCACTTAATTTCGGGAAAAAGGGAGAAATGACCCGTATTTTAGAGCAAAATTGCAGAAATTCTCCTAATATTGGTGCAAAAATGCAGAAATTCCCTTTATTTTGGGGCAAAAAGGCAGAAATTCTCCATATTTTGGTGCAAAAATCAGAAATTTCCCTTATTTTGATGTAAAATGCTGAAATTCCCCATATTTTGGGGCAATAGGCAGAAATTTCCCTTATTTTGGGGCAAATTTGCAGAAATTTCACTTATTTCAGGGTAATAAGTCAAAAATTTTCCTTATTTTGGGGCAAAAAAGACAGAAATTTCCGTTGTTTTGGGGGAAAAAGACAGAAATTCCACTTATTTGGGGGCAAAAACGCAAAAATTCCCCTTATTTTGGAGCAAAAATGAAGAAATTTCTCTTTTATATGGCAAAAAGGTATGCATTCCCCTTATTTTCGGGCAAAAAGGCAGAAATTCCCCGTATTTTGGAGCAAAATTGCAGAAATTCTCCTAATTGTGGGGCAAGAAGGCAGAAAATCCGTATATGTTGGGGAAAAAAACAGAAATTCGGCTTATTTTGATGCAAAACTCAGAAATTCCACTTATTTTCGAGCAAAATTGCAGAAATATCTCTTATTTCAGGGAAAAAAGGCAGAAATTTTCCTTATATTGGGGCAAAAAGGCAGAAATTCCTAATATTTTGTGGCAAAAATGTAGAAATTCTTCTTATTTTGAGGTAAAAAAGCTGAAATTCCCCTTATTTGGAAGCAAAAATGCAGAAATTTCCCTTATTTTGGGGCAAAATTGCAGAAAGTTCACTTACTTCAGGGTAATAAGTCAGAAATTCCCCTTATTTTGGGGCAAAATAGACAGAAATTCCCTTTGTTTTGGGGGAAAATGACAGAAATTCCACTTATTTAGAGGCAAAAAGGCAGAAATTTCCCTTATTTTGGAGCAAAAATGAAGAAATTTCACTTTTTTATGGCAAAAAGGTATGCATTCCCCTTTATTTTCGGGCAAAAAGGCAGAAATTCCCCGTATTTTAGAGCAAAATTTCAGAAATTCCCCTAATTTTTGGGGCAAAAGGCAGAAATTCCCTTTATTTTGGGGCAAAAATCAGAAATTCCCCTCATTTTGGGGCAAAATTCCAGAAATTTTTTTTATTTTGGGGCAAAATTGCAGGAAATTACCTTATTTTGGGGCAAAATTGCAGAAATTTCTCTTATTTGGGGCAAAATTGCAGAAATTTCCCTTATTTTGGGGCAAAAAGGCAGAAATTCCATATATTTTGTGACAAAAAGGTAGAAATTTCCCTTATTTTGAGGTAATAAGGTCGAAATTTCCCTTATTTTAGGACAAATAGGCAGAAATTCCCCTTATTTTGGAATAAAATTTCAGAAATTTCAAATATTTCATGGCAAAATGGCAGAAATTCCCCTTATTTTGGGGCAAAAAATGAAATCCCTAATTTTTGGCTAAAATTGAAGAAATTTCACTTTTTTCGGAACAAAAAGGCAGAAATTCCACTTAATTTCGGGAAAAAGGGAGAAATGACCCGTATTTTAGAGCAAAATTGCAGAAATTCTCCTAATATTGGTGCAAAAATGAAGATATTCCCTTTATTTTGGGGCAAAAAGGCAGAAATTCCTAATATTTTGGTGCAAAAATCAGAAATTTCCCTTATTTTGATGTAAAATGCTGAAATTCCCCATATTTTGGGGCAATAGGCAGAAATTTCCCTTATTTTGGGGCAAATTTGCAGAAATTTCACTTATTTCAGGGTAATAAGTCAAAAATTTTCCTTATTTTGGGGCAAAAAAGACAGAAATTTCCGTTGTTTTGGGGGAAAAAGACAGAAATTCCACTTATTTGGGGGCAAAAACGCAAAAATTCCCCTTATTTTGGAGCAAAAATGAAGAAATTTCTCTTTTTTATGGCAAAAAGGTATGCATTCTTCTTATTTTCGGACAAATAAGCAGAAATTTCCCATATTTTGGGGCAAAATACAGAAATTCCCCTTATTTTGGGGCAAAATTGCAGAAATTTCCCTAATTGTGGGGCAAAAATCAGAAATTCCCCTTATTTTGGGGCAAAATTGCAGAAATTTCCCTTATTATGGGGAAAAATTGCAAAAATTTTCTTTTATTTTAGGGCAAAATTGCAGAAATTTCACTAATTGTGGGGCAAAAAGGCAGAAATACACCTTATTTTGGGGCAAAACTCAGAAATTCCATTTATTTTGGGGCAAAATTCCAGAAATTTCCCTCATTTTGGGGCAAAATTGCAGAAATTTCACTTATTTTGGTGCAAAATTGCAGAAATTTACTTATTTCAGAGAAAAAAGGCAGAAATTTTCTTTATTTTGGGGGAAAAAGGCAGATATTCCTAATATTTTGTGCCAAAATTCAGAAATTCCCCTTATTTTGAGGTAAAAAGGCTGAAATTCCCCTTATTTGGGGGAAAAAAGGCAGAAATTTCCCTTATATTGGGGCAAAATTGCAGAAATTTAACTTATTTCAGGGTAATAAGTAAGAAATTTTCCTAATTTTGGGGCAAAAAAGACAGAAATTCCCTTTGTTTTGCGGGAAAAAGACAAAAATTCCACTTATTTAGAGGCAAAAATTCAGAAATTCCCCTTATTATGAGGTAAAAAGGCTGAAATTCCCATTTTTGTGGGGAAAAAGGCAGAAATTTCCCTTATTTTGGGGCAAAATTGCAGAAATTTTACTTATTTCAGGGTAATAAGTCAGAAATTCCTTTTACTTTGGGGCAAAAAAGACAGAAATTCCCTTTGTTTTTGGGGGAAAAGACAGAAATTTCACTTATTTATAGGCAAAAAGCAGAAATTTTCCTTATTTTGGAGCAAAAATGAAGAAATTTCTCTTTTATATGGCAAAAAGGTATGCATTCCCCTTATTTTCGGGCAAAAAGGCAGAAATTCCCCGTATTTTCGAGCAAAATTGCAGAAATTTCCCTATAGTGGGGCAAAAAGGCAGAAAATCCCTATATGTTGGGGAAAAAGACAGAAATTCGGCTTATTTTGATGCAAAACTCAGAAATTCCACTTATTTTCGAGCAAAATTGCAGAAATATCTCTTATTTCAGGGAAAAAAGGCAGAAATTTTCCTTATATTGGGGCAAAAAGGCAGAAATTCCTAATATTTTGTGGCAAAAATGTAGAAATTCTTCTTATTTTGAGGTAAAAAAGCTGAAATTCCCCTTATTTGGAAGCAAAAATGCAGAAATTTCCCTTATTTTGGGGCAAAATTGCAAAAATTTCATTTCTTTCAGGGTAATAAGTCAGAAATTCACCTTATTTGGGGCAAAAAAGACAGAAATTCCCTTTGTTTTGGGGGAAAAAGACAGAAATTCCACTTATTTAGAGGCAAAAAGGCAGAAATTCCCCTTATTTTGGAGCAAATATGAAGAAATTTCACTTTTTTATGGCAAAAAGGTATGCATTCCCCTTTATTTTCGGGCAAAAAGGCAGAAATTTCCCGTATTTTAGAGCAAAATTTCAGAAATTCCCCTAATTTTAGGGCAAAAGGCAGAAATTCCCTTTATTTTGGGGCAAAAATCAGAAATTCCTTTTATTTTGGGGCAAAATTCCAGAATTTTTTTTTATTTTGGGGCAAAATTGCAGGAAATTACCTTATTTTAGGGCAAAATTGCAGAAATTTCTCTTATTTGGGGCAAAATTGCAGAAATTTCCCTTATTTGGGGCAAAATTGCAGAAATTTCACGTATTTTCAGGTAAAAAGGCTGAAATTTCCTTTATTTTGGGGAAAAAAGGGAGAAATTCCCCTTATATTGGGGAAAAATTGCAGAAATTTTCTTTATTTTGGGGCAAAAAGGCAGAAATTCCGTATATTTTGTGGCAAAAAGGCAGAAATTTCCCTTATTTTGTCGTAATAAGGTTGAAATTGCCCTTATTTTGGAGCAAAAAGGCAGAATTTTCCTTATTTTGGGGTAAAATTTCAGAAATTTCAAATATTTCTGGACAAAATGGCAGAAATTCCCCTTATTTTGGGGCAAAAACATGAAATCCCTAATTTTTGGCTAAAATTGAAGAAATTTCACTTATTTCGGGACAAAAAGGCAGAAATTCCACTTAATTTCGGGAAAAAGGCAGAAATGACCCGTATTTTGGAGCAAAATTGCAGAAATTCTTCTAATATTGGTGCAAAAATGAAGAAATTCCCTTTATTTTGGGGCAAAAATGCAGAAATTCCTAATATTTTCGTGCAAAAATCAGAAATTTCCCTTATTTTGATGTAAAATGCTGAAATTCCCCATTATTTGGGGCAAAAGGCAGAAATTCCCCTTATTTTGGGGCAAAATTGCAGAAATTTCCCTAATTGTGGGGCAAAAATCAGAAATTCCCCTTATTTTGGGACAAAGTTGCAGAAATTTAGCTTATTATGGGGAAAAATTGCAAAAATTTTTTTTTATTTTAGGGCAAATTTGCAGAAATTTCACTAATTGTGGGGCAAAAAGGTAGAAATTCTCCTTATTTTGGGGCAAAACTCAGAAATTCCACTTATTTTGGGGCAAAATTCCAGAAATTTCCCTTATTTTGGGGCAAAAATTGCAGAAATTTCACTTATTTTGGTGCAAAATTGCAGAAATTTCAATTATTTCAGAGAAAAAAGGCAGAAATTTTCCTTATTTTGTGGCAAAAATCAGAAATTCCTAATATTTTGTGCCAAAATTCAGAAATTCCCCTTATTTTGAGGTAAAAAGGCTGAAATTCCCCTTATTTGGGGGCAAAAAGGCAGAAATTTCCCTTATATTGGGGCAAAATTGCAGAAATTTCACTTCTTTCTGGGTAATAAGTAAGAAATTTTCCTAATTTTGGGGCAAAAAAGACAGAAATTCCCTTTGTTTTACGAGAAAAAGACAGAAATTCCACTTATTAAGAGGCAAAAATGCAGAAATTCCCCTTGTTATGAGGTAAAAAGGCTGAAATTCCCCTTATTTGGGGGGAAAAGACAAATTTCCCTTATTTTTGGGCAAAATTGCAGAAATTTTACTTATTTCAGGGTAATAAGTCAGAAATTCCCCTTATTTTGGGGCAAAAATGACAGAAATTCTCTTAGTTTTGGGAGAAAAAGACAGAAATTCCACTTATTTAGAGGCAAAAAGGCAGAAAGTTTTCTTATTTTGGAGCAAAAATGAAGAAATTTCTCTTTTATATGGCAAAAAGGTATGCATTCCCCTTATATTCGGGCAATAAGGCAGAAATTCCTCGTATTTTGGAGCAAAATTGCAGAAATTCCCCTAATTGTGGGGCAAAAAGGCAGAAAATCCCTATATGTTGGGGAAAAAGACAGAAATTCGGCTTATTTTGATGCAAAACTCAGAAATTCCACTTATTTTCCAGCAAAATTGCAGAAATATCTCGTATTTCAGGGAAAAAAGGCAGAAATTTTCCTTATATTGGGGCAAAAAGGCAGAAATTCCTAATATTTTGTGGCAAAAATGTAGAAATTCTTCTTATTTTGAGGTATAAAAGCTGAAATTCCCCTTATTTGGAAGCAAAAATGCAGAAATTTCCCTTATTTTGGGGCAAAATTGCAGAAATTTCATTTATTTCAGGGTAATAAGTCAGAAATTCCCCTTATTTTGGGGCAAAAAAGACAGAAATTCCCTTTGTTTTGGGGGAAAAAGACAGAAATTCCAATTATTTAGAGGCAAAAAGGCCGAAATTCCCCTTATTTTGGAGCAAAAATGAAGAAATTTCACTTTTTTATGGCAAAAAGGTATGCATTTCCCTTATTTTCGGGCAAAACGGCAGAAATTCCTCGTATTTTGGAGCAAAATTGCAGAAATTCCCCTAATTTGGGGCAAAAGGCAGAAATTTTCTTTATTTTGGGGCAAAAATCAGAAATTCCCCTTATTTTGTGGCAAAATTCCAGAAATTTTCTTTATTTTGGGGCAAAATTGCAGGAATTTACCTTATTTTGGGGCAAAATTGCAGAAATTTCCCTTATTTGGGGCAAAATTGCAGAAATTTCACTTATTTTCAGGTAAAAAGGCTGAAATTTCCTTTATTTTGGGGTAAAAAGGGAGAAATTCCCCTTATTTTTGGGAAAAATTGCAGAAATTTTCTTTATTTTGGGGCAAAAAGGCAGAAATTCCGTATATTTTGTGGCAAAAAGGCAGAAATTTCCCATATTTTGACGTAATAAGGTTGAAATTCCCCTTATTTTGGGGCAAAAAGGCAGAAATTCCCCTTATTTTAAGGTAAAATTTCAGAAATTTCAAATATTTCTGGACAAAATCGCAGAAATTCCCCTTATTTTGGGGCAAAAACATGAAATCCCTAATTTTTGGCTAAAATTGAAGAAATTTCACTTATTTCGGGACAAAAAGGCAGAAATTCCACTTAATTTCGGGAAAAAGGCAGAAATGACCTGTATTTTGAAGCAAAATTGCAGAAATTCTTCTAATATTGGTGCAAAAATGAAGAAATTCCCTTTATTTTGGGGCAAAAATGCAGAAATTCCTAATATTTTGGTGCAAAAATCAGAAATTTCCCTTATTTTGATGTAAAATGCTGAAATTCCCCATATTTTGGGGCAAAAGGCAAAAAATTCCCTTATTTTGGGGCAAATTTGCAAAAATTTCAATTATTTCTGGGTAATAAGTAGAAATTTTTCTTATTTTGGGGCAAAAAAGACAGAAATTTCCTTTGTTTTGGGGGAAAAAGACAGAAATTCCACTTATTTTGGGGCAAAAACGCAAAAGTTCCCCTTATTTTGGAGCAAAAATGAAGAAATTTCCCTTTTTTATGGCAAAAAGGTATGCATTCTTCTTATTTTCGGACAAAAAAGAAGAAATTCCCTATATTTTGGGGCAAAAGGCAGAAATTCCCCTTATTTTGGGGCAAAATTCCAGAAATTTCCCTAATTGTGGGGCAAAAATCAGAAATTCCTTTTATTTTTGGGGCAAAATTACAGAAATTTCCCTTATTATGGGGAAAAATTGCAAAAAATTTCTTTTATTTTAGGGCAAATTTGCCGAAATTTCACTAATTGTGGGGCAAAAAGTTAGAAATTCTCCTTATTTTGGGGCAAAACTCAGAAATTCCACTTATTTTGGGGCAAAATTCCAGGAATTTCCCTTATTTTGGGGCAAAAATTGCAGAAATTTCACTTTTTTTGGTGCAAAATTGCAGAAATTTCATTTATTTCAGAGAAAAAAGGCAGAAATTTTCCTTATTTTGGGGCAAAAAGGCAAAAATTTTTAATATTTTGTGCCAAAATTCAAAAATTCCCCTTATTTTGAGGTAAAAAGTCTGAAATTCACCTTATTTGGGGCAAAAAGGCAGAAATTTCCCTTATATTGGGGCAAAATTGCAGAAATTTCACTTATTTCAGGGTAATAAGTAAGAAATTTTCCTAATTTTGGGGCAAAAAAGACAGATATTCCCTTTGTTTTGCGGGAAAAAGACAGACATTCCACTTATTGAGAGGCAAAAATGCAGAAATTCCTTTTATTATGAGGTAAAAAGGCTGAAATTCCCCTTATTTGGGGGAAAAAAGACAAATTTCCCTTATTTTGGGGCAAAATTGCAGAAATTTTACTTATTTCAGGGTAATAAGTCAGAAATTCCCCTTATTTTGGGGCAAAAAAGACAGAAATTCCCTTTGTTTTGGAGGAAAAAGACAGAGATTCCAATTATTTAGAGGCAAAAATGCAGAAATTCCTTTTAATTTGGAGCAAAAATGAAGAAATTTCACTTTTTTATGGCAAAAAGGTATGCATTCCTTTTATTTTCGGGCAAAAAGTCAGAAATTCCCCGTATTTTGGAGCAAAATTGCAGAAATTCCCTAATTTTGGGGCAAAAGGCAGAAATTCCCTTTATTTTGGGGCAAAAATCAGAAATTCCCCTTTTTTGGGGGCAAAATTCCAGAAATTTTCTTTATTTTGAGGTAAAATTGCAGGAAATTACCTTATTTTTGGGCAAAATTGCAGAAATTTCTCTTATTTGGGGCAAAATTGCAGAAATTTCACTTATTTTCAGGTAAAAAGGCTGAAATTTCCTTTATTTTGGGGCAAAAAGAAAGAAATTCTACTTATTTTGGGGAAAAATTGCAGAAATTTCCCTTATTTTGGGGCAAAAAGGCAGAAATTCCGTATATTTTGTGACAAAAAGGGAGAAATTTCTTTTATTTTGAGGTAATAAGGTTGAAATTGTTCTTATTTTGGGGGAAAAAGGCAGAAATTCTCTTTATTTTGGAATAAAATTTCAGAAATTTCAAATATTTCAGGGCAAAATGGCAGAAATTCTCTTTATTTTGGGGCAAAAAGATGAAATCCCTAATTTTTGGCTAAAATTGAAGAAATTTCACTTATTTCGGGACAAAAAGGCAGAAATTCCACTTAATTTCGGGCAAAAAGGCAGAAATGACCCGTATTATAGAGCAAAATTGCAGAAATTCCCCTAATATTGGTGCAAAAATGAAGAAATTCCCTTTATTTTGGGGCAAAAATGCAGAAATTCCTAATATTTTGGTGCAAAAATCAGAAATTTCCTCTATTTGGATGTAAAATGCTAAAATATCCCATATTTTGGGGCAAAAGGGAGAAATTTCCCTTATTTTGGGGCAAATTTGCAGAAATTACACTTATTTCAGGGTAATAAGTCAGAAATTTTTCTTATTTTGGGGTGAAAATACAGAAATTTCTTTTGTTTTGGTGGAAAAAGACAGAAATTCCACTTATTTGGAGGCAAAATGCAAAAGTACCCCTTATTTTAGAGCAAAATTGAAGAAATTTCCCTTTTTATGGCAAAAAGGTATGCATTCTTCTTATTTTCAGACAAAAAGGCAGAAATTCCCCATATTTTGGGGCAAAAGGCAGAAATTCCCCTTATTTTGGGGCAAAATTGCAGAAATTTCCCTAATTGTGGGGAAAAAAAACCAAAATTCCCCTTATTTTGGGGCAAAATTGCAGAAATTTCCCTTATTATGGGAAAAAATTGCAGAAATTTCCCTTATTTTGGGGCAAAATTGCAGAAATTTCACTAATTGTGGTGCAAAAAGGCAGAAATTCTCCTTATTTGGGGCAAAATTCAGAAATTCCACTTATTTTGGGGCAAAATTCCAGAAATTTCCCTTATTTTGGGGCAAAATTGCAGAAATATTACTTATTTTGAGGCAAAATTGCAGAAATTTCACTTATTTCAGAAAAAAAAGGCAGAAATTTTCCTTATTTTGGGGCAAAAAGGCTGAAATTCCTAATATGTTGTGCCAAAATTCAAAAATTCCCCTTATTTTGAGATAAAAAGGCTGAAATTCCCCTTATTTGGGGGCTAAAAGGCAGAAATTTTCCTTATATTGGGGCAAAATTGCAGAAATTTACTTATTTCAGGGTAATAAGTCAGAAATTTTCCTTATTTTGGGGCAAAAAGAAGAGAAATTCTCTTTGTTTTGGGGGGAAAAGACAGAAATTCCACTCATTTAGAGGCAAAAAAGCAGAATTTCCCCTTATTTTAGGGCAAAATTGCAGAAATTTCTCTTATTTGGGGGAAAAAAACAGAAAATCCCCTTTTTTGGTGGCAAAATTCCAGAAATTTCTTTAATTATGGGGAAAAATTTCAGAAATTTCTTTTATTTTAGGGTAAAATTGCAGAAATTTCACTTATTTCAGAGAAAAAAAGCAAAAATTTTTCTTATTTTGGGGCAAAAAGGCAGAAATTCCCCGTATTTTGGAGCAAAATTGCAGAAATTCCCCTAATGTGGGGCAAAAAGACAGAAATTCTCCTTATATTGGGGCAAAACTCAGAAATTCCATTTATTTTGGGGCAAAATTGCAGAAATTTCACTTATTTTGGGGAAAAATTGCAGAAATTTCACTTATTTCTGGGAAAAAAGCAGAAATTTTCCTTATTTTGAGGCAAAAAGAAAGAAATTCCTAACATTTTGTGGCAAAAATGCAGAAATTCCCCTTATTTTGAGGTAAAATGCTGAAATTCCCCTTATTTTGAGGCAAAAGGCAGAAATTTTCTTATTTTTGGGGCAAATTTGCAGAAATTTCACTTATTTCATGGTAATAAGTCAGAAATTTCCCTTATTTTGGGGCAAAAAAGACAGAAATTCTCTTTGTTTTGGGGGAAAAAAACAGAAATTCCACTTATTTAGAGGCAAAAAGGCAAAAGTTCCCCTTATTTTGGAGTAAAAATGGAGAAATTTCCCTTTTTTATGGCAAAAAGATATGCATTTTTCTTATTATCAAACAAAAAGGCAGAAATTCCCCATATTTTGGGGCAAAAAACAGAAATTCCCATTATTTTTGGGCTAAATTGCAGAAATTTCCCTAATTGTGGGGCAAAAAACAGAAATTCCCCTTATTTATAAGCTAAATTGGAGAAATTTCCCTTATTATGAGGAAAAATTGCAGAAATTTCCCTTATTTTAGAGCAAAATTGCAGAAATTTCACTAATTGTGGGGCAAAAAGGCAGAAATTCTCCTTATTTTGGGGCAAAACTCAGAAATTCCACTTATTTTGGGGCAAAATTCCAGAAATTTTCCTTATTTTGGGGCAAAATTGGAGAAATTTCACTTATTTTGGGACAAAATTGCAGAAATTTCACTTATTTCAGGGAAAAAAGGCAGAAATTTTTCTTATTTTGGGGCAAAAAGGCAGAAATTCTCCATATTTTGGTGCAAAAATCAGAAATTTCTCTTATTTTAAGGTAAAATGCAGAAATTCCCCTTATTTTGGGGCAAAAGGCAGAAATTTCCCTTTTTGGGGGCAAATTTGCAGAAATTTCACTTATTTCAGGGAAAAAGCAGAAATTTTCCTTATTTTGGGGCAAAAAGGCAGAAATTCCTAATATTTTGTGCCAAAATTCAGAAATTCCCCTTATTTTGAGGTAAAAAGGCTGAAATTCCCCTTATTTGGGGGCAAAAAGGCAGAAATTTCCCTTATATTGGGGCAAAATTGCAGAAATTTCCCTTATTTCAGGGTAATAAGTCAGAAATATTCTTTATTTTGTGGCAAAAATGACAGAAATTCCCTTTGTTTTGAGGGAAAAAGACAGAAATTCCACTTATTTAGAGGCAAAATGCAGAAATTCCCCTTATTTTAGGGCAAAATTGCAGAAATTTCCCTTATTTGGGTGTAAAAAAACAGGAATTTCTCTTATTTTGGGGCAAAATTCCAGAAATTTCCCTTATTATCAGGAAAAATTGCAGAAATTTCCTTTATTTTAGGGCAAAATTGCAGAAATTTCACTTATTTCAGAGAAAAAAGGCAAAAATTTTTCTTATTTTGGGGCAAAAAGGCAGAAATTCCCCGTATTTTGGAGCAAAATTGCAGAAATTCCCCTAATGTGGGGCAAAAAGGCAGAAATTCTCCTTATTTTGGGGCAAAACTCAGAAATTCAACTTATTTTGGGGCAAAATTGCATAAATTTCCCTTATTTTGGGGCAAAATTGCAGAAATTTCACATATTTTGGGGCAAAATTGCAGAAATTTCACTTATTTCAGGGAAAAAAGCAGAAATGTTCCTTATTTTGGGGCAAAAAGCAGAAATTTCTAATATTTTGTAGCAAAAATGCAGAAATTCCCCTTATTTTGAGGTAAAATGCTGAAATATCCCTTATTTTGGGGCAAAAGGCAGAAATTTCCCTATTTTTGGGGTAAATTTGCAGAAATTTCACTTATTTCATGGTAATAAGTCAGAAATTTTCCTTATTTTGGGGCAAAAAAGACAGAAATTCTCTTTGTTTTGGAGGAAAAAAACAGAAATTCCACTTATTTAGAGGCAAAAAGGCAAAAGTTCCCCTTATTTTGGAGCAAAAATGAACTAATTTCCCTTCTTTATGGCAAAAAGGTATGCATTTTTCTTATTTTCGGACAAAAAGGCAGAAATTCCCCATATTTTGGAGCAAAAGGCAGAAATTCCCCTTAATTTTGGGCAAAATTGCAGAAATTTCCCTAATTGTGGGGCAAAAAACAGAAATTCCCCTTATTTTGAAGCAAAATTGCAGAAATTTCCTTTATTATGGGGAAAAATTGCATAAATTTCCTTATTTTAGGGCAAAATTGCAGAAATTTCACTAATTGTGGGGCAAAAAGGCAGAAATTCTCCTTATTTTGGGGCAAAACTCAGAAATTCCACTTATTTTGGGGCAAAATTCCAGAAATTTTCCTGATTTTGGGGCTAAATTGCAGAAATTTCACCTATTTTGGGGCAAAATTGCAGAAATTTCACTTATTTTAGGGAAAAAAGGCAGAAATTTTTGTTATTTTGGGGCAAAAAGGAAGAAATTCTCCATATTTTGGTGCAAAAATCAGAAATTTCCTTTATTTTGATGTAAAATGCAGAAATTCCCCTTATTTTGGGGCAAAAGGCAGAAATTTCCCTTTTTTGGGGCAAATTTGCAGAAATTTCCCTTATTTCAGGGAAAAAGCAGAAATTTTCCTTATTTTGGGGCAAAAAGGCAGAAATTCTCCATATTTTGTGCCAAAATTCAGAAATTCCTTTTATTTTGAAATTCCCCTTTTTTGGGGGCAAAAAGGCAGAAATTTCCCTTATATTGGGGCAAAATTGCAGAAATTTCACTTATTTCAGGGTAATAAGTCAGAAATTTTCCATATTTAGGGGCAAAAATGACAGAAATTCCCTTTGTTTTGGGGGTAAAACACAGAAATTCCACTTATTTAGAGGCAAAAAAGCAGAAATTCCCCTTATTTTAGGGCAAAATTGCAGAAATTTCCCTTATTTGTGGGCAAAAACCCAGAAATTCCCCTTATTTTGGGGCAAAATTCCAGAAATTTCCCTTATTATCGGGAAAAATTGCAGAAATTTCCTTTATTTTAGGGCAAAATTGCAGAAATTTCACTTATTTCAGAGAAAAAAGGCAAAAATTTTTCTTATTTTGGTTCAAAAAGGCAGAAATTCCCATTATTTTGGGGCAAAAATACAGAAATTCATCTTATTTTGGGCTAAAATTGCAGAAATTTCACATATTTCAGGGCAAAAAGGCAGAAATTTCCCATAATTTTGGGCAAAAATTAAGAAATTTCTCTTTTTGATGGCAAAAAGGTATGCATTCCCCTTACTTTCGGGTAAAAAGGCAGAAATTCCTAGTATTTTAGAGCAAAATTGCAGAAATTCTCCTAATTGTGGGGCAAAAAGGCAGAAATTCTCCTTATTTTGGGGCAAAACTCAGAAATTCCACTTATTTTGGGGCAAAATTGCAGAAATTTCACTTATTTTGGGGCAAAATTGCAGAAATTTCCCTTATTTTGAGGTAAGAAGGCTGAAATTCCCCTTATTTGGGGGCAAAAAGGCAGAAATTTTTCTTATTTTGGGGCAAATTTGCAGAAATTTTACTTATTTCAGGGTTATAAGTCAGAAATTTTCCTTATTTTTGGGCAAAAAAGACAGAAATTCCCTTTGTTTTGGGAGAAAAATACAGAAATTCCACTTATTTAGAGGCAAAGAGGAAAAAGTGTCCTTTTTTTGGAGCAAAAATGAAGAAATTTCCCTTTTTTATGGCAAAAAGTTATGCATTCTTCTCATTTTCAGACAAAAGGCAGAAATTCCCCATATTTTGGGGCAAAAGGCAGAAATTCCCCTTATTTTTGAGCAAAATTGCAGAAATTTCCATAATTGTGGGGCAAAAAACAGAAATTCCCCTTATTTTGGGGCAAAATTGCAGAAATTTCCCTTATTATGAGGAAAAATTGCAGAAATTTCCCTTATTTTAGGGCAAAATTGCAGAAATTGCACTAATTGTGGCGCAAAAAGGCAGAAATTCTCCTTATTTTGGGGCAAAACGCAGAAATTCCACTTATTTTGGGGCAAAATTTTAAAAATTTCCCTTATATTGGGGCAAAATTGCAGAAATTTTACATATTTTTGTTCAAAATAGCAGAAATTTCACTTATTTCAGGGAAAAAATCAGAAATTTTCCTAATTTTGGGCCAAAATTCAGAAATTCTCCTTTATTTTGAGGTAAAAAGGCTGAAATTCCACTTATTTGGTGGCAAAAAGGCAGAAATTTCTCTTATATTGGGGCAAAATTGCAGAAATTTTACTTATTTCAGGGTAATAAGTCAGAAATTTTCCTTATTTTGGGGCAAAAATGACAGAAATTCCCTTTGTTTTGGGGGAAAAAGACAGAAATTCCACTTATTTAGAGGCAAAAAACGCAGAAATTCCCATTATTTTAGGGCAAAATTGCAGAAATTTCCCTTATTTGGGGGCAAAAAAACCCAGAAATTCCCCTTATTTTCACGCAAAATTCCCAAAATTTACCTTATTATAGGGAAACATTGCAGAAATTTCTTTTATTTTAGTGCAAAATTGCAGAAATTTCACTTATTTCAGAGAAAAAAGGAAAAAATTTTTCTTATTTTGGGGCAAAAAGGCAGAAATTCCCATTATTTTGGGGCAAAAAGGCAGAAATTCACCTTATTTTGGGCTAAAATTGCAGAAATTTCACATATTTCAAGGCAAAAAGGCAGAAATTTCCTTTAATTTGGGGCAAAAATGAAGAAATTTCCCTTTTTTATGGCAAAAAGGTATGCATTCCCCTTATTTTCGGGCAAAAAGGCAGAAATTCCCCGTATTTTGGAGCAAAATTGCAGAAATTTCCCTAATTGTGGGGCAAAAACGCAGAAATTATCCTTATTTTGGGGCAAAACTCAGAAATTCCACTAATTTTGGGGCAAAATTCCAGAAATTTCCCTTATTTTAAGGCAAAATTGCAGAAATTTCACTTATTTTGGGGCAAAATTGCAGAAATTTCACTTATTTCAGGAAAAAAAGGCAGAAATTTTCCTTATTTTGGGGCAAAAAGGCAGAAATTTCTAATATTTTGTGGCAAAAATTCAGAAATTCCTAATATTTTGTTGCAAAAATGCAGAAATTTCCCTTATTTTGAGGTAAAAAGGCTGAAATTCCCATTATTTAGGGGGAAAAAAGGCAGAAATTTCCCTTATTTTGGTGATAATTTGCCGAAATTTCACTTATTTCAGGGTAATAATTCAGAAATTTTCCATATTTTGGGGCAAAAAAGACAGAAATTCCCTTTGTTTTAGGGAAAAAAGACAGAAATTCCACTTATTTAGAGGCAAAAAGGCAAAATTTCCACTAATTTTGGAGCAAAAATGAAGAAATTTCCCATTTTTATGGCAAAAAGGTATGCATTCTTATTATTTTTGGACAAATAGGCATAAATTCCCCATATTTTGGGGCAAAATGCAGAAATTCCCCTTATTTTAAGGCAAAATTGCAGAAATTTCCCTAATTGTGGGGCAAAAAACAGAAATTCCTCTTATTTTGAAGCAAAATTGGAGAAATTTCCCTTATTATGGGGAAAAATTGCAGAAATTTCTCTTATTTTAGGGCAAAATTGCAGAAATTTCACTAATTGTGGGGCAAAAAGGCAGAAATTCTCCTTATTTTGGGGCAAAACTCAGAAATTCCACTTATGTTAGGGCAAAATTCCAGAAATTTTCCTTATTTTGGGGCAAAATTGCAGAAATTTTACTTATTTTGGGGCAAAATTGCAGAAATTTCACTTATTTCAAGGAAAAAAAGCAGAAATTTTCCTTATTTTGGAAAAAAGGCAGAATTTCCTAATATTTTGGGCCAAAATTCAGAAATTCCCCTTATTTTGAGGTAAAAAGACTGAAATTCCCCATATTTGGGGGCAAAAATGCAGAAATTTCCCTTATATTGGGGAAATTGCAGAAATTTCACTTATTTCAGGGTAATAAGTCAGAAATTTTCTTTATTTTGGGGCAAAATGACAGAAATTCCCTTTGTTTTTGGGGAAAAAGACTGAAATTCCACTTATTTAGAGGCAAAAAAGCAGAAATTCCCCTTATTTTAGGGCAAAATTGCAGATATTTCCCTTATTTGGGGGCAAAAAACCAGAAATTCCCCTCATTTTAGGCCAAAATTCCAGAAATTTCCTTTATTATGGGGAAAAATTGCAGAAATTTCCTTTATTTTAGGGCAAAATTGCAGAAATTTCACTTATTTCAGAGAAAAAAGGCATAAATTTTTCTTATTTTGGGGCAAAAAGGCAGAAATTCTCTTTATTTTGGGTCAAAAAGGCAGAAATTCACCTTATTTTGGGCTAAAATTGCAGAAATTTCACATATTTCAGGGCAAAAAGGCAGAAATTTCCCTTAATTTGGGGCAAAAATGAAGAAATTTTTGTTTTTTTATGGCAAAAAGGTATGCATTCCCCTTATTTTCGGGCAAAAATGCAGAAATTTACTGTATTTTAGAGCAAAATTGCAGAAATTCCCCTAATTGAGGGGCAAAAAGGAAGAAATTCTCCTTATTTTAGGGCAAAACTCAGAAATTCCACTTATTTTGGGGCAAAATTCCAGAAATTTCCCTTATTTTGGGGCAAAATTGCGGAAATTTCACTTATTCTCGGGCAAAATTGCAGAAATTTCATTTATTTCAGGGAAAAAAGGCAGAAATTTTCTTATTTTGGGGCAAAAAGGTAGAAATTCTTCATATTTTGGTGCAAAAATCAGAAATTTCCCTTATTTTGAGGTAAAATGCTGAAATTCCCCTTATTTTGGGGCAAAAGGCAGAAATTTCCCTATTTTTGGAGCAAATTTGCAGAAATATCACTTATTTCAGGGTAATAAGTCAGAAATTTTTCTTATATTGGGGCAAAAAAGACAGAAATTTCCTTTGTTTTTTGGGAAAAATACAGAAATTCCACTTATTTAGAGCTAAAAAGGCAAAAGTTCCCCTTATTTTGGAGGAAAATGAAGAAATTTCCCTTTTTTATGGCAAAAAGTTATGCATTCTTCTTATTTTCGGACAAAAGGCAGAAATTTCCCATTTTTGGGGGCAAAAGGCAGAAATTTCTCTTATTTTAGGGCAAAATTGCAGAAATTTCACTAATTGTGGAGCAAAAAGGCAGAAATTCTCAATATTTTCGGGCAAAAATCAGAAATTTCCCTTATTTTGAGGTAAAATGTTGAAATTCCCCATATTTTGGGGCAAAATTGCAGAAATTTTACTTATTTTGGGGAAAATTGCAGAAATTTCACTTATTTCAGGGAAAAAAGGCAGAAATTTTCCTTATTTTGGAGCAAAAAGGCAGAAATTCTCCATATTTTGGTGCAAAAATCAGAAAGTTCTCTTATTTTGAAGTAAAATGCTGAATTTCCCCCTATTTTGGGGCAAAAGGCAGAAATTTCCCTATTTTTGGGGCAAATTTGCAGAAATTTCACTTATTTTAGGGTAATAAGTCAGAAATTTTCCTTATTTTGGGGCAAAAATGACAGAAATTCCCTTTGTTTAGGGGAAAGAGACAGAAATTCCACTTATTTAGACGCAAAAAAGCAAAAATTCCTTTTATTTTAGGGCAAAATTGCAGAAACTTTCCTTATTTGGGGACAAAAATTCAGAAATTCCCCTTATTTTGGGGCAAAATTCCAGAAATTTCCCTTATTATAGGGAAAAATTGCAGAAATTTCCTTTATGTTAGGGCAAAATTGAAGAAATTTCACTTATTTCAGAGAAAATATGCAAAAATTTTTCCCATTTTGGGGCAAAAAGGCAGAAATTCCCATTATTTTGGAACAATAAGGCAGAAATTCACCTTATTTTGGGCTAAAAATGCAGAAATTTCATATATTTCAGGGCAAAAAGACAGAAATTTCCCTTAATTTGGGGCAAATATGAAGAAATTTCTGTTTTTTATGGCAAAAAGGTATGCATTCCCCTTATTTTCGGGCACAAAGGCAGAAATTCCCCGTATTTTGAAGCAAAATTGCAGAAATTCCCCTAATTGTGGGGCAAAAGGCAGAAATTCTCCTTATTTTGGAGCAAAACTCAGAAATTCCACTTATTTTGGGGCAAAAAGGCAGAAATTCCCATTATTTTGGGGCAAAAAGGCCGAAATTCACCTTATTTTGGGCTAAAATTGCAGAAATTTCACATATTTCAGGGCAAAAAGGCAGAAATTTCCCTTAATTTGGGGCAAAAGTAAAGAAATTTCTTTTTTTTATGGCAAAAAGGTATGCATTCCCCTTATTTTCGGGCAAAAAGGCAGAAATTCCCCGTATTTCGGAGCAAAATTGCAGAAATTACCCTAATTGTGGGGCAAAAGGCAGAAATTATCCTTATTTTCGGGCAAAACTCAGAAATTCCACTTGTTTTGGGGCAAAATTCCAGAAATTTCCCTTATTTTGGGGCAAAATTGCAGAAATTTCACTAATTGTGGGGCCAAAAAAAAGAAATTCCCCTTATTTTGAAGCAAAATTGCAGAAATTTCCCTTATTATGGGAAAAAATTGTAGAAATTTCTCTTATTATAAGGCCAAATTGCAGAAATTTCACTAATTGTGTGGCAAAACGGCAGAAAATCTCCTTATTTTGGGGCAAAACTCAGAAATTCCACTTATTTTGGGGCAAAATTCCAGAAATTTTCCTTATTTTGAGGCAAAATTGCAGAAATTTTACTTATTTTGGTGAAAAATTGCAGAAATTTCACTTATTTCATGGAAAAAAGGCAGAAATTTTTTTATTTTGGGGCAAAAAAGCAGAAATTTCTAATATTTTGGGCCAAAATTCAGAAATTCCCTTATTTTGAGGTAAAAAGGCTGAAATTCCCCTTATTTGGGGCCAAAAAGGCAGAAATTTCCCTTATATTGGGGCAAAATTGCAGAAATTTCACTTATTTTAGGGTAATAAGTCAGAAATTTTCCTTATTTTGGGGCAAAAATGACAGAAATTCCCATTGTTTTGGGGGAAAAAACAGAAATTCCACTTAGTTAGAGGCAAAAAAGCAGAAATTCCACTTATTTTAGGGCAAAATTCCAGAAATTTCCCTTATTATGAGGAAAAATTGCAGAAATTTCCTTTATTTTAAGGCAAAATTGCAGAAATTTCACTTATTTCAGAGAAAAAATGCAAAAATTTTTCTTATTTTGGGGCAAAAATGCAGAAATTCCCATTATTTTGGGGCAAAAAGGCAGAAATTCATTTTATTTTGGGCTAAAATTGCAGAAATTTCACATATTTCAGGGCAAAAAGGCAGAAATTTCCCTTAATTTGGGGCAAAAATGAAGAAATTTCGCTTTTTTATGGCAAAAAGGTATGCATTCCCCTTATTTTCGGGCAAAAAGGCAGAAATTCCCCGTATTTTGGAGCAAAATTGCAGAAATTCCCCTAATTGTGGGGCAAAAAGGCAGAAATTCTCCTTATTTTGGGGCAAAACTCAGAAATTCCACTTATTTTGGGGCAAAATTTCAGAAATTTCCCATATTTTGGGAAATAATTGCAGAAATTTCACTTATTTTCGGGCAAAATTGCAGAAATTTCACTTATTTCAGGGAAAAAAGGCAGAAATTTTCCTTATTCTTGGGCAATAAGGCAGAAATTCTCCATATTTTGGTGCAAAAATCAGAAATTTCCCTTATTTTGAGGTAAAATTCTGAAATTCCCCTTATTTTGAAGCAAAAGGCAGAAATTTCCCATTTTGGGGGCAAATTTGCAGAAATTTAACTTATTTCAGGGTAATAAGTCAGAAATTTTACTTATTTTGGGGCAAAAAATTCAGAAATTTACTTTGTTTTGGGGGAAAAAGACAGAAATTCCACTTATTTAGAGGTAAAAACGCAAAATTTCCCCTTATTTAGGAGCAAAATGAGGAAATTTACCTTTTTTATGGCAAAAAGGTATGCATTCTTCTTATTTTCAGACAAAAAGGCAGAAATTTCTTATATTTTGGGGCAAAAGGCAGAAATTCCCCTTATTTTGGGGCAAAATTGCAGAAATTTCAGTAATTGTAAGGCAAAAAGGCAGAAATTCTTATTATTTGGGGCAAAACTCAGAAATTCCACTTATTTTGGGGCAAAATTCCAGAAATTTCCCTTTTTTGGGGGCAAAATTGCAGAAATTTTACTTATTTTGGGGCAAAATTGCAGAAATTTCACTTATTTCAGAGCAAAAAGGCAGAAATTTTTCTGACTTTGGGGCAAAAAGGCAGAAATTCTCCATATTTTGGTGCAAAAATCAGAAATTTCCCTTATTTTGAGGAAAAATGCTGAAATTCCCCTTATTTTGGGGCAAAAGGCAGAAATTTCCCTTTTTTGGGGCAAAATTGCAGAATTTTCACTTATTTCAGGGAAAAAAGGCAGAAATTGTCCTTATTTTGGTGCAAAAATGACAGAAATTCCCTTTGTTTTGGGGGAAAAAGACAGAAATTACACTTATTTAGAGGCAAAAAAGCAGAAACTCCACTTATTTTAGGGCAAATTTGCAGAAATTTCCATTAATTGGTAGCAAAAAAACAGAAATTCCCCTTATTTTGGGGCAAAATTCCAGAAATTTCCCTTATTATGGGGAAAAATTACAAAAATTTCCCTTATTTTAGGGCAAAATTGCAGAAATTTCACTTATTTCAGAAAAAAAAAGCAAAAATTTTTCTTATTTTGGGGCAAAAAGGCAGAAATTCCCATTATTTTGGGGCAAAAATGCAGAAATTCACCTTATTTTGGGCTAAAATTGCAGAAATTTCACATATTTCAGGGCAAAAAGGAAGAAATTTTCCTTAATTTGTGGCAAAAATGAAGATATTTCCCTTTTTTATGGCAAAAATGTATGCATTCCCCTTATTATCAGGCAAAAAGGCAGAAATTCCCCGTATTTTGGAGCATAATTGCAGAAATTCCCCTAATTGGGGGGCAAAAAGGCAGAAATTCTCCTTATTTTGGGGCTAAACTCAGAAATTCCACTTGTTTTGGGGCAAAATTCCAGAAATTTCCCTTATTTTGGAGCAAAATTGCAGAAATTTCACTTATGTTGGGGCAAAATTGCAGAAATTTAACTTATTTCAGAGAAAAAAGGCCGAAATTTTCCTTATTTTGGGGCAAAAAGGCAGAATTTGCTAATATTTTGTGGCAAAAATGCAGAAATTCCTAATATTTTGTTGCAAAAATGCAGAAATTTCCCTTATTTTGAGGTAAAAAGGCTGAAATTCCCCTTATTTGGGGGCAAAAAGGCAGAAATTTCCCTTATTTTGGGGCAAATTTGCAGAAATTTCACTTATTTCAGGGTAATAAGTCAAAAATTCTCCTTATTTTGTGGCAAGAAAGACAGAAATTCCCTTTGTTTTGGCGGAAAAAGACAGAAATTCCACTTATTTAGAGGCAAAAAGGCAAAAGTTCCCCTTATTTTGAGCAAAAATGAAGAAATTTCCCTTTTTTATGGCAAAAAGGTATGCATTCTTCTTATTTTCTGACGAAAAGGCAGAAATTCCCCATATTTTGTGGCAAAAGGCAGAAATTCCCCTTATTTTGGGGCAAAATTGCAGAAATTTCCCTTATTATGGGGAAAAATTGCAGAAATTTCCCTTATATAAGGGCAAAATTGCAGAAATTTCACTAATTGTGGCGCAAAAAGGCAGAAATTCTTTTAATTATGGGGAAAAACTCAGAAATTCCACTTGTTTTGGGGCAAAATTCCAGAAATTTCCCTTATTTGGGGGCAAAATTGCAGAAATTTTACTTATTTTGGGCCAAAATTGCAGACATTTCACTTATTTCAGGGAAAAAAGGCAGAAATTTTTCTTATTTTGGGGCAAAAAGGCAGAAATTCCTAATATTTTATGCCAAAATTCTGAAATTCCCCTTATTTTGAGATAAAAAGGCTGAAATTCCCCTTATTTGGGGGCAAAAAGGCAGAAATTTCCCTTATATTCGGGCAAAATTTCAGAAATTTCACTTATTTCAGGGTAATAAGTCAGAAATTTTCCTTATTTGGGGGCAAAAATGACAGAAATTCCCTTTGTTTTGGGGGAAAAAGACAGAAATTCCACTTATTTAGAGGCAAAAAAGCAGAAATTCTCCTTATTTTGGAGCAAAAATGAAGAAATTTATTTTATGGCAAAAAGGTATGCATTCTTCTTATTTTCGGGCAAAAAGGCAGAAATTCCCCATATTTTGGGGCAAAAGGCAGAAATTCCCCTTATTTTGGAGGAAAAATGAAGAAATTTCCCCTTTTTATGGCAAAAAGGTATGCATTCTTCTTATTTTGGTGCAAAAATTCTGAAATTCCCCTAATTTTGAGGTAAACTGCTGAAATTCCTCATATTTTGGGGCAAAAGGCAGAAATTCCCCTAATTTTGGTGCAAAAAAACACAAATTTCCCTTATTATAGGGCAAAATTGCAGAAATTTCATTTATTTCAGGGCAAAAAGTAAGAAATTCCCCTTATTTTGGGGCAAAAAGCAGAAATTTCTTTTATTATGGTACAAAATTGAAAATTTTTCCTTATTTTTGAACAAAAAGGCAGAAATTCCTCATATTTTAGGGCAAAAGGCAGAAATTCTTCTTATTTTGAAGTAAAATGCAGAAATTCCCTTTATTTAGAGGTAAAATGCAGAAATTCCCCAAATATTGGGGGGAAATGCAGAAATTCCCTTTATTTTGTAGCTAAAAGGCAGAAATTAACCGTATTTTGAAGCAAAATTGCAGAAATTCTCAGAATTTTCGTGCAAAAAGGAAGAAATTCTCCTTATTTTAGGGCAAAAAGACAAAAAATCTCCTTTTTTCAAGAGCATAAAGTCAGTAATTCCCCTTATTTTGGGACAAAAAGAGAGAAATTTCGTTTATTTTTGGGGAAAAGGCAATAATTGCACTTATTTTGAGTCAAAAAGGCGGAAAATCCCCTTATTTGGGGGCAAAAATGAAGAAATTTCTATTTTTTATAACAAAAAGGTAAACATTCCCTTTATTTTCAGGCAAAAAGGCAGAAATTCCCCATATTTTGTAGCAAAATTGCAAAAGTTCCCCTAATTTTGGGGCAAAAAGGCAGAAATTCCCCTTATTTTGGGGTAAAACTGCAGAAATTTCACTTATTTCGCAGCAAAATGGCAGAAATTCCCCTTATTTTCGGCGAAAAAGGCAGAAAATCCCTGTATTTTGAAGCAAAATTGCAGAAATTCACCTAATTTTGGGGTAAATAATACAGTAATATTCTTTATTTTGAGGCAAAAAGGCAGAAATTTCCCTTATTTTAGTGCAAAATTGCAGAAATTTCCCTTATTTGGGGGCAAAAAAACAGAAATTCCCCTTATTTTGGGGCAAAATTGCAGAAAATTCCCTTATTATGGAAAAAAATTGCAGAAATTTTCTTATATTAGAGCAAAATTGCAGAAATTTCACTTATTTCAGAGAAAAAAAGCAAAAATTTTTCTTATTTTGGGGCAAAAAGGCAGAAATTCCCCTTATTTTGGGGCAAAAGGAAGAAAATCCCCTTATTTTAGGGCAAAATTGCAGAAATTTCCCTTATTTGGGGGCAAAAAAAACAGAAATTCCCCTTATTTTGGGGCAAAAAGGAAGAAATTCACCCTATTTTGGCCTAAAATTGCAGAAATTTCTCATATTTCAGGGCAAAAAGGCAGAAATTTCCCTTAATTTGTGGCAAAAATGAAGAAATTTCCCTTTTTATGGCAATAAAGGTATGCATTCCCCTTATTTTTGGGCAAAAAGGCAGAAATTCCTTGTATTTTGGAGCAAAATTGCAGAAATTCCCCTAATTGTAGGGCAAAAAGGCAGAAATTCTCCTTATATAGGGGCAAAACTCAGAAATTCCACCTATTTTGGGGCAAAATTCCAGAAATTTCAATTATTTTGGGGAAAAATTGAAGAAATTTCACTTATTTTCGGGCAAAATTGAAGAAATTTCACTTATTTCAGGGAAAAAAGCAGAAATTTTCCTTATTTTGGGGCAAAAAGGCAGAAATTCTCGATATTTTGGTGCAAAAATCAGAAATTTCCCTTATTTTGAGGTAAAATCCTGAGATTCCCCATATTTTGGGGTAAAAGGCAGAAATTTCTATTTTTTGGGGCAAATTTGAAGAAATTTCACTTATTTCAGGGTAATAAGTCAGAAATTTTCCTTATTTTGGGGCAAAAAAGATAGAAATTCTCTATGTTTTTGGGGAAAAAGACAGAAATTCCACTTATTTAGAGGCAAAAAGGCAAAAGTTCCCCTTCTTTTGGAGCAAAAATGAAGAAATTTCTCTTTTTATGGCAAAAAGTTATGCATTCTTTTATTTTTGGACAAAAAGGCAGAAATTCCCCATATTTTGGGGCAAAAGGCAGAAATTCCCCATATTTTGGGGCAAAATTGCAGAAATTTAACTAATTGTGGGGCAAAAAACAGAAATTCCCCTAATTTTGAAGCAAAATTGCAGAAATTTCTCTTATTTTAGGGCAAAATTGCAGAAATTTCACTAACTGTGGGGCAAAAAGGCAGAAATTCTCTTTATTTTGGGGCGAAACTCAGAAATTCCACTTATTTCGGGGCAAAATTCCAGAAATTTCTCTTATTTTGGGGCAAAATTGCAGAAATTTTACTTATTTTGGGGCAAAATTGCAGAAATTTCACTGATTTCAGGGGAAAAAGCAGAAATTTTCCTTATTATGCGGCAAAAAAGTAGAAATTCCTAATATTTTGTGCCAAAATTCAGAAATTTCTTTTATTTTCAGGTAAAAAGGCTGAAATTCCCCTTATTTGGGGGCAAAAAGGCAGAAATTTTCCTTATATTGGGCAAAATTGCAGAAATTTCATTTATTTTGGGGCAAAAAGCAGAAATTTCTTTTATTATAGTACAAAATTGAAGAAATTTTCCTTATTTTGGAACAAAAACTCAGAAATTCCCCATATTTTGGGGTAAAAGGCAGAAATTCTTCTTATTTTGCAGTAAAATGCAGAAATTCCCCTTATTTAGAGGTAAAATGCAGAAATTCCCCAAATATTGGGGGAAAATGCAGAAATTCCCTTTATTTTGGGGCTAAAAGGCAGAAATTAACCGTATTTTGAAGCAAAATTGCAGAAATTCTCATAATTTTGGGGCAAAATACAGAAAATCTCCTTTTTTCGGGAGCAAAAAGTCAGAAATTCCCCTTATTTTGGGGCAAAATTGCAGAAATTTCCCTTATTTTGGGGCAAAATTGCAGAAATTTCACTTATTTCAGAAAAAAGGCAGAAATTTTTTTATTTTGGGGCAAAAAGGCAGAAATTTCTTTTATTTTGGTACAAAATTGCAGAAATTTTTTTTATTTTGGGGTAAAAAGGCAGAAATTCCCCATATTTTGGGGCAAAAACGCAGAAATTCCCCTTATTTTGAGGTAAAAAGGCTGAAATTCCCCTTATTTTCGGGCAAAAAGTCAGAAATTCCCCCTATTTTGGTGCAAAAATACAGAAATTCCCCTTATTTTGGAGTAAAACTGCAGAAATTTCACTTATTTCGCGGCAAAATGGCAGAAATTCCCCTTATTTTCGGCGAAAAATGCAGAAAATCCCTGTATTTTGGAGCAAAATTGCAGAAATTCACCTAATTTAGGGGTATAAAATACAGTAATTTACTTTATTTTGGGGCAAAAAGGCAGAAATTCTCCTTATTTAGGGGCAAAAGGCAGAAATTCTCTTTATTATAGGGCAAAATTGCAGAAATTTCCTTTATTTGGGGGCAAAAAACAGAAATTCCCCTAATATTGGGACAAAATTGCAGAAATTTCCCTTATTATGAAGAAAAATTGCAGAAATTTCCCTTATTTTAGGGCAAAATTGCAGAAATTTCACTTATAAGAAAAAAATCAAAATTTTTTTTTTATTTTGGGGCAAAAAGGCAGAAATTCCTATTATTTTGGGGCAAAAAGGCAGAAATTCAAAATATTTTAGTGAAAAAATTGCAGAAATTTCACAAATTACAGGGAAAAATGCAGAAATTTTTCTTATTTTGGGGCAAAATTTCAGAAATTTCACTTATTTCAGGGTAATAAGTCAGAAATTTTCCTTATTTTGGAGCAAAAAAGACAGAAATTCCCTTTGTTTTGGGGGTAAAGACAGAAATTCCACTTATTTAGAGGTAAAAAGGCAGAAATTCCTCTTATTTTGGAGCAAAAATGAAGAAATTATTCTTTTTAAGGCAAAAAGGTATGCATTCCCCTTATTTTTGGGCAAAAATGCAGAAATTCCCCGTATTTTGAAGCAAAATTGCAGAAATTCCCCTAATTGTGGGGCAAAAAGGCAGAAATTCCCTATATGTTGGGGCAAAAAGACAGAAATTCTCCTTATTTTGGGGCAAAACTCAGAAATTCCACTTTTTTGGAGGAAAATTCAAGAAATTTCCCTTATTTTGGGGCCAAATTGCAGAAATTTCATTTATTTTGGGGCAAAATTGCAGAAATTCCCCTTATTTTGGGGCAAAAAGATGAAATCCCTAATTTTTGGCTAAAATTGAAGAAATTTCACTTATTTCGGGACAGAAAGGCAGAAATTCCACTTAATTTCGGGAAAAAAGGCAGAAATTCCCCTTATTTTGGGGCAAAAAGGCAGAAATTCCCCTTATATTGGAGTAAAATTGCAGAAATTTCAAATATTTCAGGGCAAAATGGCAGAAATTTCCCTTATTTTGGGGCAAAAAGATGAAATCCCTAATTTTTGCCTAAATTGCAGAAATTTCACTTATTTCGGACAAAAAGGCAGAAATTCCACTTAATTTTGGGCAAAGAGGCAGCAATGACCCATATTTTGGAGCAAAATTGCAGAAATTCCCCTAATATTGGTGCAAAAATGCAGAAATTCTCTTTATTTTGGGGGCAAAAAGGCAGAAATTCCCCTTATTTTTAGGTAAAAAGGCTGAAATTCCTCTAATTTTGGGGCAAAAAGTCAGAAATTCCCTTTATTTTTGGGCAAAAAGACAGAAATTTCGTTTATTTTTGGGGAAAAGGCAGAAATTGCACTTATTTTGAGTCAAAAAGGTGAAAAATCCCCTTATTTTGGGGTAAAAATGAAGAAATTTCCTTTTTTTATGGCATAAAGGTATACATTCCCTTTATTTTTGGGCCAAAAGGCAGAAATTCCCCATATTTTGGAGCAGAATTGCAAAAATTCGCCTAATTTTTGGGCAAAAAGGCAGAAATTTTCCTTATTTTAAGGTAAAACTACAGAAATTTCACTTATTTCGCGGCAAAATTGCAGAAATTCCCTTTATTTTCGGCGAAAAAGGAAGAAAATCCCTGTATTTTGGAGCAAAATTGCAGAAATTCACCTAATTTTGGGGTAAAAAATACAGTAATTTTCTTATTTTGGGGCAAAAAGGCAGAAATTCTCCTTGTTTTGGGGCAAAAGGCAGAAATTCTCCTTATTTTAGGGCAAAATTGAAGAAATTTCCCTTATTTGGGGGCAAAAAAACAGAAATTCCCCTTCTTTTGGGGCAAAATTGCAGGAATTTTCCTTATTATGGAAATAAATTGCAGAAATTTCCCTTATTTTAGGGCAAAATTGCAGAAATTTCACTTATTTCAGAGAAAAAAGCAATAAATTTTCTTATTTTGGGGCAAAAAGGCAGAAATTTCTATTATTTTATGGGCAAAAAGGCAGAAATTCACATTATTTTGGGGTAAAATTGCAGAAATTTCACATATTTCAGGGCAAAAAGGCAGAAATTCCCCTTATTTTGGGGCAAAAAAGGCAGAAATTTCCTTTATTTTGGGATAAAATTGCAGAAATTTCCCTTATTTGGGAGCAAAAAAAAAAGAAAATCCTTTTAATTTTGAGTAAAAAGGCAGAATTTCTCCGTATTTTGGAGCAAAATTGCAGAAATTCTACTAATATTGGGGCAAAAATGCAGAAATTCCCTTTATTTGGGCAAAAAGGCAGAAGTTCCCCTTATTTTCGGGAAAAGAGGAAGAAATTCCCTTTATTTTGAAGCAAAATTGAAGAAACTCCCCTAATTTTGGGGCAAAAAGGCAGAAATTCCCTTTATTTTGGGGCAAAAATATAGAAATTCTCCTTATTTTGGGGCAAAAATCAGAAATTTCCCTTATTTTGGGGCAAAATTCTAGAAATTTCTTCTATCTTGTTACAGACTTGCAGAAATATTTTTTATTTTGTGGCAAAAAGGCAGAAATTCCCCTTATTTTAGGATAAAATTGCAGAAATTTCCCTTATTTGGGGGCAAAAACAGAAAATCCTCTTATTTTGGGGCAAAATTGCAAAAATTTCCCTTATTATGGAAAATAATTGCAAAAATTTCCCTTATTTTGGGGCAAAATTGCAGAAATTTCACTTATTTCAAAGAAAAAAACTCAGAAATTTCTCTTATTTTGGGGCAAAAAGGCAGAAATTTCTTTTATTTTGGTACAAAATTGTAGAAATTTTCTTTATTTTGGGGCAAAAATGCAGAAATTCCCCATATTTTGGGGCAAAAATGCAGAGATTCCCCTTATTATGAGGTAAAATGCTGAAATTCCCCTTATGTTGTGGCAAAAAGACAGAAATTCCCTTTATTTTATGGCAAAAGGCAGAAATTTCCCTTATTTTGGGGCAAAATTGCAGAAATTTCACTTATTTCTGGGCAAAATTCAAAAATTCCTTCTATTTTGGGGCAAAAAGACAGAAATTCCATTTATTTTTGGGTAAAAAGGCAGAAATTTCACTTATTTTGAGGTAAAAAGGAAGAAATTCCTCTTATTTTGGGGCAAAAATGAAGAAATTTCTCTTTTTTGTGGCAAAGGTATACATTCCCCTTATTTTCGGGCAAAAAAGCAGAAATTCCTCATATTTTGGAGCACAATTGCAGAAAATCTTCTAATTGTGGGGCAAAAAGGCAGAAAATCCCTATATGTTCAGGCAAAAACACAGAAATTCTCCTTATTTTGGGGCAAAACTCAGAAATTTCACTTATTTTGGGGCAAAATTGAAGAAATTTCACTTATTTCAGAGAAAAAAAAGCAGAAACTTTCTTTATTTTGGGGCAAAAAGGCAGAAATTCCTAATATTTTGTGGCAAAATGCAGAAATTCCCCTTATTTTGAGGTAAAAAGGCTGAAATTCCCTTTATTTGGGGGCAAAAAGGCAGAAATTTCGCTTATTTTGGGGCAAAATTGCAGAAATTTCACTTATTTCAGAGTAATAATTCAGAAATTCCCCTTATTTTGGGGCAAAAAAGACAGAAATTCACTTTGTTTTGGGGAAAAAGACAGAAATTCCACTTATTTAGAGGCATAAAAACAGAAATTCCCCTTATTTTGGAGCAAAAATGAAGAAATTTCGCTTTTTTATGGCAAAAAGGTATTCATTCCCCTTATTTTTGGGTAAAAAGGCAGAAATTCCACGTATTTTAGAGCAAAATTGCAGAAATTCCCATTATTGTGGGGCAAAAAGGCAAAAATTCTCTATATTTTGGGGCCAAACTCAGAAATTCTACTTATTTTGGGGCAAAATTGCAGGAATTTACCTTATTTTGGGGCAAAATTGCAGAAATTTCCCTTATTTGGGGCAAAATTGCAGGAAATTCACTTATTTTCAGGTAAAAAGGCAGAAATTCCCTTTATTTTGAAGTAAAAAGGAAGAAATTCCCCTTATTTTGGGGCAAAATTGCAGAAATTTTCCTTATTTTGGGGCAAAAAGGCAGAAATTCCTTATATTTTGGGGCAAAAAGGCAGAAATTCCCCTTATTTTAGGGTAAAATTGCAGAAATTTCAAATATTTCAGTGCAAAATGGCAGAAATTTCTCTTATTTTGGGGCAAAAATGGAATTCCTAATTTTTGGCTAAAATTGCAAAAATTTCACTTATTTCCGGACAAAAAGGCAGAAATACCACTTAATTTCGGGCAAAAAGGCAGACATGACCCGTATTTTGCAGCAAAATTGCACTAATTCCCCTAATTTTTGATCAAAAAGGAAGAAATTCCCCTTTTTTGGGGGTAAAACTGCAGAAATTTCAATTATTTCGCGGCAAAATGTAAGAAATTCCCCTTATTTTCGGCGAAAAAGGCAGAAAATCCTCGTATTTTGGAGCAAAATTGCAGAAATTCACCTACTTTTGGGGTAAAACATGAAGTAATTTTCTTTATTTTGTGGCAAAAAGGCAGAAATTCCCCTTATTTTGGGGCAAATGTCAGAAATTCCCCTTATTTTAGGGCAAAATTGCAGAAATTTCCCTTATTTGGGGGCAAAAACAGAAATTCTTTTTATTTTGGGGCAAAATTGCAGAAATTTGCTTTATTATGGGGAAAAATTGCAGATATTTCCCTTATTTTAGGGCAAAATTGCAGAAATTTCACTTATTTCAGAAAAAAAAAAACAATTTTTTTTTTTATTTTGGGGCAAAAAGGCAGAAATTCCCATTATTTTGGGGCAAAAAGGCAGAAATTCACCTTATTTTGGGGTAAAATTACAGAAATTTCACATATTTCAGAGCAAAAAGACAGAAATTCCCCTTATTTTGAGGTAAAATGCTGAAATTCTCCATATTTTGGGGCAAAAGGCAGACAATCCTCTTATTTTGGGGCATAAAGGCACAAATTTCCCTTATTTTCAGGCAAAATTGCAGAAATTTCATTTATTTCAGGGTAAAAAGTCAGAAATTCCGCTTATTTTGGGGCAAAAAGGAGAAATTTCTTTTATTATGGTACAAAATTGAAGAAATTTGCTTTATTTTGGAACAAAAAGGCAGAAATTCCCAATATTTTGGGGTAAAAGTCAGAAATTCTTCTTATTTTGAGGTAAAATGCAGAAATTTCTTTTATTTAGATTTAAAATACAGAAATTCCCCTAATATTGTGGGAAAATGCAGAAATTCCCTTTATTTTGGCGCTAAAAGGAATAAATTTTCCGTATTTTGAAGAAAAATTGCAGAAATTCTCATAATTTTCGGGCAAATGGCTAAAATTCTTCTTATTTTGGGACAAAAAGACAGAAAATCTCTTTTTTTCGGGTGCAAAAATGCAGAAATTCCCCATATTTTGGGTCAAAAGGCAGAAATTCTCCTTATTTTAAGGAAAAAATGCTGAAATTCCCCTTATTTTAGGGCAAAATTGCAGAAATTTTCTTTACTTTGGGGCAAAATTGCAGAAATTTCCCTTATTTTGGGGCAAAATTGCAGAAATTTCCCTTATTTTAGGACAAAATTGCAGAAATTTCACTTATTTCAGGGAAAAAAGGCAGGAATTTCTCTTTTTTTGGGGCAAAAAGGCAGAAATTTCTTTTTTTGGTACAAAATTGCAGAAATTTTTCTTATTTTGTGGGAAAAAGAAAGAAATTTCCCATATTTTGGGGCAAAAGGCAGAAATTCCCCTTATTTTGAGAAAAAAAGGCTGAAATTCCCCCTATTTTGGAGCAAAAAGGCAGAAATTCCCCTTATTTTGGGCAAAAAGCAGACATTTCCCTTATTTTGGGGAAAAATTTTAGAAATTTCACTTATTTCAGGGCAAAAAGTCAAAATTCCCCTTATTTTGGGGCAAAAAGACAGAAATTCCGTTTATTTTTGGGGAAAAGGCAGAAATTGCACTTATTTTGAGTCAAAAAGGCAGAAAATGCCCTATATTTGGGGCAAAAGTGAAGAAATTTCCCATTTTTATGGCAAAAAGTTATACATTCCCTTTATTTTTGGGCAAAAAGGCAGAAATTCCATGTATTTTGGAGCAAAATTGCAGAAGTTTCCCTAATTTTGGCGCAAAAAGGCAGAAATTCCCATTATTTGGGGCAAAATTGCAGAAATTTCCTTTACTTTGGGGAAAAATTGCAGAAATTTCTCGTATTTTGGGGCAAATTTGCAGAAGTTTTACTTATTTCAGGGAAAAAAGGCAGAAATTTCTTTTTTTGGGGCAAAAAGGCAGAAATTTCTTTTATTTTGGTACAAAATTGCAGAAATGTTTCTTATTTTGGGGAAAAAGGAAGAAATTTCCCATATTTTGGGGCAAAAGGCAGAAATTCCCCTTACGTTGAAGAAAAAATGCGGAAATTCCCCTTATTTTGGGGCAAAAAGGCAGAAATTCCCCTTATTTTGGGGCAAAAAGCAGACATTTCCCTTATTTTGGGGAAAAATTTTAGAAATTTCACTTATTTCAGGGCAAAAAGTCAGAAATTCCCCTTATTTTGGAACAAAAAGACAGAAATTTTGTTTATTTTTGGGGAAAAGGCAGAAATTGCACTTATTTTGAGTCAAAAAGGCGGAAAATTCCCTTATATTGGGGCAAAAGTGAAGAAATTTCCCTTTTTTATGGCAAAAAGGTATACATTCCCTTTATTTTCAGGCAAAAAGGCAGAAATTCCCCGTATTTTGGAGCAAAATTGCAGAAATTCCCCTAATTTTGGGGCTAAAAGGCAGAAATTTCCCTTATTTTGGGGTAAAACTGCAGAAATTTCACTTATTTCACGACAAAATGGCAGAAATTCCCCTTATTTTCGGCGAAAAAGGCAGAAAATCCTCGTATTTTGGAGCAAAATTGCAGAAATTCACCTAATTTTGGCGTAAAACATGCAGTAGTTTTCTTTATTTTTTTGCAAAAAGGCAGAAATTCCCCTTATTTTGGGGCAAATGGCAGAAATTCACCTTATTTTGCGGTAAAATTGCAGAAATTTCATATATTTCAGGGCAAAAAGGCAGAAATTCCCCTTATTTTGAGGTAAAATGTTAAAATTTCCCAATTTTTTGGGGCTAAAGGCAGAAATTCCCATTATTTTGGGGCAAAAAGGCACAAATTTCCCTTATTTTCGGGTAAAATTGCACAAATTTCATTTATTTCAGGGTAAAAAGTCAGAAATTCCCCTTATTTGGGGGCAAAAAGTAGGATTTTTTTTTATTATGGTACAAAATTGAAGAAATTTTCTTTATTTTGGAACAAAAAGGCAGAAATTCCCCATAATTTGAGGTAAAAGGCAGAAATTCTTCTTATTTTGAGGTAAAATGAAGAAATTCCCATTATTTAGAGGTAAAATGCAGAAATTCCCCTAATATTTGGGGAAAATGCAGAAATTCCCATTATTTTGGCGCTAAAAGGCAAAAATTTTTCGTATTTTGAAGAAAAATTGCAGAAATTCTCATAATTTTCGGGCAAAAAAGCTGAAATTCTCTTTATTTTGGGGCAAAAAATCAGAAAATCTCCTTTTTTCGGGTGCAAAAAGTCAGAAATTCCCCTTTTTTGGCGCAAAATTGCAGAATTTTTTTTTACTTTTGGGCAAAATTGCAAAAATTTTCCTTAATTTGTGGCAAAATTGCAAAAATTTCACTTATTTCAGGGGAAAAAGGCAGATATTTCTCTTATTTTGAAGTAAAAAAGGCAGAAATTTCTTTTATTTTGTTACAAAATTGCAGAAATTTTTTTTTATTTTTGGGAGAAAAGGGAGAAATTTCCCATATTTTGGGGCAAAATGCAGAAATTCCCCTTATTTTAAGGAAAAAAGGCTGAAATTCCTTTTATTTGGGGGCAAAAAGGCAGAAATTCCCCTTATTTTCGGGCAAAAAGCAGACATTTCCCTTATTTTGGGGAAAAATTTTAGAAATTTCACTTATTTCAGGGCAAAAAGTCAGAAATTCCCCTTATTTTGGGGCAAAAAGACAGAAATTCTATTTATTTTTGAGGAAAAGGGAGAAATTGCACTTATTTTGAGTCAAAAAGGCGGAAAATCCCCTTATTTTGGGGCAAAAGTGAAGAAATTTCCCTTTTTTATCACAAAACGGTATACATTCCCTTTATTTTTGGCGCAAAAAGGCAGAAATTCCCCTTATTTGGGGCAAAATTGCAGAAATTTCCTTTACTTTGCGGCAAAATTGCAGAAATTTCCCTTATTTTGGGGCAAAATTGCAGAAATTTTACTTATTTCAGGGAAAATAGGCACAAATTTCTCTTTTGTTGGGGCAAAACGGCAGAAATTTCTTTTATTTTGGTACAAAATTGCAGAAATGTTTCTTATTTTGGGGCAAAAAGGAAGAAATTTCCCATATTTTGGGGCAAAAGGCAGAAATTCCCCATATTTTGAGGAAAAAATGCTGAAATTCCCTTTATTTTGGGGCAAAAAGGCAGAAATTCCCCTTATTTTGGGGCAAAAAGCAGACATTTCCCTTATTTTGGGGTAAAATTTGAGAAATTTCACTTATTTCAGGGCAAAAAGTCAGAAATTCCCCTTATTTTGGAACAAAAAGACAGAAATTTTGTTTATTTTTGGGGAAAAGGCAGAAATTGCACTTATTTTGAGTCAAAAAGGCGGAAAATCCCTTTATTTTGGGGCAAAAGTGGAGAAATTTCCCTTTTTTATGGCAAAAAGGAATACATTCCCTTAATTTTCGGGCAAAAAGGCAGAAATTCTCCATATTTTGAAGCAAAATTGAAGAAATTCCCCTAATTGGGGATAAAAGGCAGAAATTTCCCTTATTTTGGGGTAAAACTGCAGAAATTTCACTTATTTAATGGCAAAATGGCAGAAATTCCCCCTATTTTCAGCGAAAAAGGCAGAAAATCCTCGTACTTTTGAGCAAAATTGCAGACATTCACCTAATTTTGGCGTAAAACATGCAGTAATTTTCTTTATTTTGTTGCAAAAAGGCAGAAAATCCTCTTATTTTGGGGCAAATGGCAGAAATTCCCTTTATTTTAGGGCAAAATTGCAGAAATTTCCCTTATTTGGGGGCAAAAAACAGAAATTCCCTATATTCTGGGGCAAAATTACAGAAATTTGCTTTATTTGGGGGCAAAAAACAGAAATTCCCCTACTGTTGCAGCAAAATTGCAGAAATTTTCTTTATTATGGGGAAAAATTGCAGAAATTTCCCTTATTTTAGGGCAAAATTGCAGAAATTTCACTCATTTCAGAAAAAAAAGCAAAAATTTTTCTTATTTTGAGGCAAAAAGGCAGAAATTTCCATTATTTTGGGGCAAAAAGGCAGAAATTCACCTTTTTTGGGGTAAAATTGCAGAAATTTCATATATTTCAGGGCAAAAAGGCAGAAATTCCCCTTATTTTGAGGTAAAATGCTGAAATTTCCCATTTTTGAGGGCTAAAGGCAGAAATTCCCATTATTTTGGGGCAAAAATGCACAAATTTTCCTTATTTTCGGCCAAAATTGCACAAATTTCATTTATTTCAGGGTAAAAAGTCAGAAATTTCCCTTATTTCAGGGCAAAAAGTAGAAATTTCTTTTATTATGGTTCAAAATTGAAGAAATTTTCTTTATTTTGGAACAAAAAAGCAGAAATTCCCCATAATTTGAGGTAAAAGGCAGAAATTCTTCTTATTTTGAGGTAAAATGCAGAAATTCCCATTATTTAGAGGTAAAATGCAGAAATTCCCCTAATATTTGGGGAAAATGCAGAAATTCCCTTTATTTTGGGGCTAAAAGGCAAAAATTTTCCGTATTTTGAAAAAAAATTGCAGAAATTCTCATAATTTTCGGGCAAAAAGGCTGAAATTCTCCTTATTTTGGGACAAAAAGACAGAAAATCTCCTTTTTTCGGGTGCAAAATGTCAGAAATTCCACTTATTTGGGGCAAAATTGCAGAAATTTCCTTTACTTTGGGGCAAAATTGCAGAAATTTCCCTTAATTTGAGGCAAAATTGCAGAAATTTCATTTATTTTGGGGCAAAATTTCAGAAATTCCTCTTATTTTGGGGCAAAAAGATGAAATCCCTAATTTTTGGCTTAAATTAAAGAAATTTCACTTATTTCGGGACAAAAAGTCAAAAATTCCACTTAATTTCAGGCAAAAAGGCAGAAATTCCCCTTATTTTGGGGCAAAAAGGCAGAAATTCCCCTTATTTTGGGATAAAATTGCAGAAATTTCATTTATATGGGAGCAAAAAGGCAGAAAATCCCCTTAATTTCGGTTAAAAAGGCAGAAATTCTCCATATTTTGGAGCAAAATTGCAGAAATTCCCCTAATATTGGAGCAAAAATGCAGAAATTCCCTTTATTTGAAGCAAAAGGCAGAAGTTCCCCTTATTTTCGGGAAAAGAGGAAGAAATTCCCTGTATTTTGAAGCAAAATTGCAGAAACTCCCCTAATTTTGGGGCAAAAAGGCAGAAATTTCCTTTATTTTGGGGAATAAATACAGATATTCTCCTTATTTTGGGGCAAAAATCAGAAATTTTCCTTATTTGGGGCAAAATTGCAGAAATTTCACTTATTTTCAGGTAAAAAGGCTGAAATTTCTTTTATTTTGGGGCAAAAAGGGAGAAATTCTTCTTGTCAGGGCAAAATTGCAGAATTTTCTTTTTTGGGGGCAAAAAGGCAGAAATTCCTTATATTTTGGGGCAAAAAGGCAGAAATTCCCCTTATTTTGAGGTAATAAGGCTGAAATTCCCCTTATTTGGGGCAAAAAGGCAGAAATTCCCCTTATTTTGGGGAAAAATTGCAGAAATTTCAAATATTTCACGGCATAATGGCCGAAATTTCCCTTATTTTAGGGAAAAAGATAAAATCCCTAATTTTTGGCTAAAATTGCAGAAATTTCACTTATTTTGGACAAAAAGCAGAAATTCCACTTAATTTTGGGCAAAAAGGCAGAAATGACCCATATTTTGGAGCAAAATTGCAGAAATTCCCCAAATAGTGGTGCAAAAATGCAGAAGTTCCCTTTATTTTGGAGGCAAAAATGCAGAAATTCCCCTTATTTTTAGGTAAAAATGCTGAAATCCCCCTTATTTTGGGGCAAAAATTCAGAAATTCCCTTTATTTTTGGGCAAAAAGACAGAAATTTCGTTTATTTTTGGGGAAAAGGCAGAAATTGC